>NC_047651.1:8087884-8197907 GCF_902201215.1 Prunus dulcis
CATTCCGGGTATGAAGATGCTCGTACTTCTCCGACATCTTAGTCATACTATCACGGAGGCGCTCCACTTCTGCCTGGAGAGAGGCGTCTCCAGGAGATTTCCTTCGGGAAGTACCCTCGCGGGGGGTCTGGTGCTGGGTATCACGGCTATCCTCGGTCGGCATAGCAGGATGTGGGGTGAAGAAGAGGCAACGGGGCCTGAGGGGTGAAGGAGCCAGCTGGGCTGATAGAGAAAGAAGGGATTCAAGTGTCGAATTCCCACAGACGGCGCCAAACTGTTGATGCTCAAAATGGCTCGGCCACTATTTGAGTCCAACTTAGTGATTAGGTGTAGGTCTTCAGCAGGGAAGAGGGCTGAAGCCCTTGGGTGAAATGGATTGGTAAGACCTGCAGAAGGTAAAAAGAGGAGAAGCAACCGTTAAGCTTCGGACACCGGTGTGGTGCCGGCCGAAGGCTCTCCGATGCCTAAGTCAGTTACAGGTAGTAATTCTGGCAGAGTAACAGTGAAAGTAGGGGAATGGTCTCTCCGTTTTACCTGGGTACTGTTCCCTATTTATAGGGAAGTGAAAGTGGGAGCTTTGCACAAAGTTCCAATGTGGGACTTTGTGCAAGCCGTTGTAGTGGCGACACGTGTCATGGATATTAGGTTTGGCATTTGGGAGCTTCGGCAGGTGTCCGGCACCTCGGAAGTGTGTCTTCCTTCGGCATGGGAGAAGGCGTGGTTGCCTTGGTGCTAGTCGCTTTGATGCTGGGTCTGCTCGACCTTGGAAGTGTGTCTTCCTTCGGCATGGGAGAAGGCGTGGTTGCCTTGGTGCTAGTCGCTTTGTGGCTGGGACTGCTCGGTTCATTATGGTATAAACACCAATAAATCACCTTTTTTTTTTCTGGTTCAAATAGAATTAAAAATGGAAGAATTTCAAGGATATTTAGAACTAGACAGATATCAGCAACATGACTTCCTATACCCACTTATCTTTCGGGAGTATATTTATGCACTTGCTCATGATCATGGTTTAAATAGATCGATTTTGTTGGATAATGTAGGTTATGATAATAAATCTAGTTTACTACTTCACACCTCGAACGTGCCGTTCTTATATTTATATAGAAGGCGCATCTTTTAACCGAAACGGCCGGGAGAGGGGTTCCTTTTTAAGGGTTTTCGGAACGGATCGATGAGGCGGGTGCCTAAGAGTTCGGGAGGATTAGAGCACGTGGTTACAAAACCACGGTGTCGGGGTTCGGAATCCTCCTCGCCCACAACCGCCTAAAAGGAAGGACCTTTCCCTTTGGGGGGTAGGAAAATCATGATCGGGATAGCGGACCCAAAGCTATGGAATTTGGGCGTGGGTCCTTTGTCGAAATGGAATGGCCTTACTTTTTCTTTTTTTTTTATATTAATGGCGGCTTAATTAAAAAGTATGCCCGGCCCTAATCAGCATATTTTTTTGTTTTACGCCCCGTAATTCTTCCTCAACCAGGCTGGGGCAGAATAGCAAAGCAAGTACAAGTATTAGTAGCATAGCAAAAATAAGTTCCTCGTCATTAATATGCGTTCCTCGTCAAGTATTAGGGTTAAGGGTGACTGTGGGTATCGCAAGAGAGAAGAAAGGGAGTTTGAAGGTGAGAAGGATGAGAGTAACTATGACTGGGTATCGCAAGAGAGAAGAGAGGGAGTCTGAAATATTCACGAGGGAGTGAAATTTTTCAGCGAAAAATCACTACAGCGGTCAACTATGCTTTTGGCATCGGTGCTAAATGTACTACTTAAATTTGTTTTTTGCAGAACCATTTTACGCGTCAATATATTTATATCATAGATGCTAAATATAATCAACGGCATCGATGGGAAAAACCAAAACTTTGTGCTAATGCCTTTATATACGTTTAGTCTTATTATTTATAAAATCGATGCGTAATATACTAATAGCATCGGTTTTTCATTTCACCGATGCCTATGTAGTGTTGCGGAAAGTAAAATTTGGCATAGTGAATGGAAAGCAAGAACAGTTGTGCAATTTCCTGGATCATCTGTGCTAGAAATATCATTTAGCCCCGTATAAATGCTGGCCAATACTGGAACTGCTAGGCCAAATGATACACCATGTGCCATTCAACTGGCAACTTTGAAAACCCCTGGTCTGATCAAAGTGACGTCGTCTTTGGGAATACAAATTTATATAACCAGCAAGCAAGGAATGCAACCAAGTATGATCTTTCCATGTCTTCATTAGGTATACCCAAATCTTCAAAAACCCCTTCCTCTTCCTCAGTCCGTTTCAGTGCCTCCGCAATGATACCAGACGAATCAAAGTCATCCTTTGGTTTTTGTGACTTGTTTCGTACGGTTTTCCTTGAAGGCTTTTTGTACTTGAATGGCCCTCAATACCAGTACTTTATCCAAGCAGTCATTCTCACTCCAGATTTTCCTTTAGAATCCAATAAAATTTTGTGGCATGCTATGTAATAACCCAAACCAAAATATCTAAAAAGAAAGAAAATATCTAAAAAGTAAGGAAAATATCTTTTAGTGAAAAGACAAGTTTGCCCTCGAATATTTTAATGGGGGAAAATTTGACTTTTTAATCGAGAAAGAATTTGGGAATTTCGCTTACGTCATTGCGTAGAGCGCGGCGAAACGAGTTCGTAGACACGGAGTAGGCCCGAATCGGAGCTGTAACGAAGAAGATATGGTCTAAAAACTGCAAAGGGCAAAACGGTAATTTGGCCAAAAAGTCAGATTTTTATCCCTCTCTCTCCTCTCCCCCGTCAGTTCTCTCTCTCTCTCTCCTCTCTCTCTCCTCCCGCGCGATTTGGGCCGTGCGACCCTTCGCCTTCTCGGCGACGGCCCGGCCACCACAGGCCGAGCTGATCTCCGCCGTGGGTACCATCGGGTCCGCCTCCCTCTCGCCGTCAAGACTTGACCGACCTCCACCCCGGGGCCGCCCTGAACTGGCCGAAAAACCATGTTTTTCGATGGAGGTTCGTCCGAATCCACCCGAACTTCCAGCTCAAAATTCTCCTTCGTTTCTCCACCAAATCGATCGAGTAAGGTATGGTTTCTCAGCTATTTTTCACGTTCTAGCTGATGGATGTATGGGTTTCGATCGATTTTAGCTCTAAAGCGATCAATTTTCGACTTGAAGTTTGGCCGAAACTTCAGCCGCCTAGAACTACTGTTTCTGGTCACTTTTTGGGGTATGTCCAAGAACAAAAGTGACTCCAAATGGGGTGTTTTACCTAGGGTAGGAGTTTGGAGTCTTGGTTCCGAGATTTTTCGGCCACCCGAAATCGCTTTGGACACCCAAAGCTGCCTGCGCGTGCTGGAGCATGTGGGCGAGGGTAGTGATGTAATTCTGTGCAGTTTTGTGACCCTCGTGTCGTCACGAGCGCGTAGGATTTCGCGGATCTCAATTCGGAGTCCGTTTGAGCCCCGAACGGATTTTTCATATCGCGCGATCCGTGAGTGCAGTGTCGTTAAATAATCGGATCGCGCTGAATTTCGGATATGTCGGTCTACATGATGTGAGGATCGTGTAGGATTCGACGGATTACGAATCGGAGTCCCGGATACTTCGGAATCGCGAACCCTGGGGCTAGGGTTTGGATTTTAAGCGATAACGCGATTTTGGCCAATCCGACCGTCCGTTTCGGACCAAATTCGCAGAACATGGTTCCTCCTCTGTAAGGAACCTTCAGAGGAGACCAGATTGGCCATTAGAGATCGTGGACCCACGGAGTCCCGGATCGGCCGATCTGGCAGCTTATCCCTTATTGAGGCTTTGGGTCTCTTAAGACCTTTCTAATTATCTAAAAAGCTATTGTGAGCATAAGAGTAACTTTAAGTTGAGTACACGTATTTCTAGGAGCCGGGGGCAGGGTATTTAATTTAATTCTTTTTATTCAGCAGTTTATTAATTTAATCTTTATGGGTAATCAGGCACTAGGAGCCCGACAGGACTGCAAAAGAGACCTTCAAAGGGTCCAAATTGCTCGGACCATCTGTGAGTGGACTTTCTTTCATGAATTATTTTATATAAATGAGTTATATAGAGAATTTCTATAAATAAGATTTTGCAAGTGATTTCATATTGATTTTATATAAATGAGTTTTTATAAATGAGTTTATTTGGATAAATTTCTTTATTTGATCTTGAATAAGTGTTATGGCATGAGTTTTATTGTGAGAATATCTTTATGTTTTTATAAAAATTAGCCAAACAACAGATTTGAGGTTTTTGAGCCAAAAATAGTAGTTTAGCTCAGATTTACCAGAGTACAGAGGATATCAGATTTTATCAGAGATAGTTATTTTAGACCACCGTGTACCCACCCTATATTGGTGATTACCCAGAGTTGGACCGATGTCTACGGACATCCAGTCCGATTTCAGTTAGTCAGTGCACTTGACTTCGCCTCACGAGTTTCGGGGACGCTCGGACCGTGAGTGCCAGGATTTGCGGCTCGGCAGACTTGGTGTCCCGAGACCTGCCAGGATTGCGGCTCGGCTGACTCTGTGTCCCCGAGACCTGCCAGGATTGCGGATCAGGCTGACTACGGTCCCCTGTATCCTGCCTGAGCGACTCGAGCTGACTTGGTGTCATCGAGGACCTGCCGGTGGATCAGGCTGATCATAGTCCCCTGATTTCGCCAGTTTGCGGCTCGGGTAGCCTGTGTGACGCCCGAGACCTGCCAGGGAATTGACGGATATAATAAGGGTACAAATAGGTGGTATTTTCAAAGGATTTTGGATTTTATCTTATTTAATTATGACTTTCAGTTACTGTATATCAACTTCTCTGATTTTTAGGCATTGATACCTTTATATATTTGTTCAGTTATGCAAGGTTTGAGTACAGAGCTTTTATAGAAGTTTGATTTCAGTATTTTATGCAAGCTTTGATTTTAGTGCTTTTGTGCGAATCTTTTCGAGCTTGAGTATGATTTATATAGAATGTCTTGAGTTTAGTATACTTTAAACGGAGAGTACGTATTCAGTTTTGTTTAACTATTTTTACAATGGGGGTAATTATGGTTATAAAGTGGTTTCTAAGAACCTTATTTTTGTCCACTCACATTTTTCAATCTGTTTTTCGCCCCCAGGCCGTAGAAGTGCACGGGATCCACCACTGGGCCATTCAAAGTTTCGCGTCACCACGTAAGGTAGAGTTTCGTAGAAAACCCTTGGAAACCCTGAAAAATTTAGAAAAATGCTCTGATATCTAATTGAAACTGAGAAACTAGAGTTAAGATTGGTTATTTGAGATATTCTGGCAGTTGGTGTGAATTTATTGATTGTTTAACAGGTGGAAAATTTTTGGGATTGGTCAAATTACAGGGGAAGACTCTGCCGAAATTTCGGCAGAAGTCTAAGGGAAGTTTGAAAAGCATTTGAGGTGAGAAGGATAAAAAGGTCTTTTGTGCCCGACATTCGCCAGGTGTCGGACACGCACAGGACTTGGCTCGAATTCCAAAGTGGAAATTGGGTCGGGTCCTATCATGCTAAGAACAACTAGCGACAAATGTGTGGGATATAAGACACGCTTTTATGGTCCTTCCTGTTGAGACTCTCAGCGGCTAGAATAACCTCATCATAAAATCGACCTATAATTGGAAGACCGCTGATTTCATGGAGATCCCAAAGGGAAATGGACATTTCTCCTTGCAATGTATAAAGAGTATTTGTTGCAGGACACCAGTACTCGCTAAAGGCTCGAATGACTGGAGCATGTGGATCATACCTAAATAATAAGGCAAACACAGTGTTATACAAACTAGCGCTCTTAAGAACCTAGTATTTCTGCTTAGCATATCTTCAAGCCATTCCCAGTAATACTCGGTAAATGTAGATTCACCAGCATTCAGAAGAACAGAACTCCAATTCACTGCTCCATTATGGATTCGATCGCTAAGAAGTTCAAATGCCCTTAATGAATCGGTTTCTGTATGATGCGAGAACTTTAATTGTAAAACAATGGAGTGAAGATCCCTACTCGTAGACTTGGATTTTTTGAAGCTGCTCAGTTGACAAAACACCTCTTGAGACCAAGACGGGATATGAAGAGAATTGTCCACCTCGGATACCTCCGAAGATAGAAGAGAGTCACCTACAAGCAATGTAGTACCTTCGTCTAGGTTATCACTTTCATCCTCGAGAATAGTGACGGTGCCTTTCTTGAAACACTCGAAGAAGGCCATCTTTATAAGATGAACGACATGAAGTAATATTCGGTATCATACTAATAACTTCATACTTGAAAGAAAAAAAAAGAAAGGACAACCAAGGGGAAACACTTACTAGTACAAGTTTGAAGAGCCAGATAAAGATGGAATGTCACAAGAAGCAATCTTTATTCGTCCTCCACTACTAAAGGCCTAAGCGCTTGAGCGGGTTATCACCAAGTCAGAGAGATGGATCAAACCCAAGCGGTATAGGACGTCTACGTTCTTCACTCGTCTTCCACTTACGTAAAGCCTAAGCGCTTGAGCAGGTTATCACCAAGTCGGAGAGATGGATCAAACCCAAGCGGTATAGGACGTCTACGTTCTTCACTCGTCTTCCACTTACGTAAAGCCTAAGCACTTGAGCGGGTTATCACCAAGTTGAAGAGATGGATCAAACCCAAGCGGTATAGGACATCTACATTCTTCGCTCGTCTTCCCCTACGTAAAGCCTAAGTGCTTGAGCGGGTTCTCACCAAGTCAGAGAGATGGATCAAACCCAAGCGGTATAGGACGTCTACATTCTTCACTTTCTTTCAAAGTACCTAGTATAAAAAAAATGTATATATAAATATTATCATATTTTAAAAAAAAAACATAAAAAAATATTTTAAAAAACCATTAAAAATAAAAAGAAGAGAAAAGAAAAACAAAAAAGAAAAAAAGAAAAAAAGAAAAAAAGGAAACACAAAAAAAAAAAATTCAAGCTGCTTGGACCAGCCCAATCTACCACCTCCTCAAGGCCCAGCCAGCGCGTAGCCCAGTGCCAGCCCCAGCTTCAGCATGGAGGCCCACGTCGTGCTTGGCCCGTTAGCTTCAGCATGGAGGTCCACGTCACACCAAGACGTAGCCCTTCTTCTCCTGCGTAGCCCATGCCTCACTTAAGGCCCATCGTTGCCTTGCCCCAGCTCCAGCTCGTGGCCTGCATCTCCTCCAAGCCCAACCAGCGCCCAAAGCCCAGCGCATGCCCCAGTGCGCGTATCCACGCCTGCAAGCTCCAGTCCAGCTAGCGCGCAGCACACAACCTAGCCTCAGACGAGGCCCAGCTCGCGTCTTAACCTGCTCCAAGCCCAGGCCCTTGCGGCATCACTTATGCACTCAGCTCCAGCACAAGCCCACATCGGGCCAAGGCCCAGCGCTGCCTCTCCTAGCGCGAGCCCACGTCGCACACCAAGGCCAGCGCCTCCATGCTTCCACTTCGAGCCCAGCCCTTCATTTCCTAGTGTGAGCCCCCTTCGCGCACCAGGCCTGGCGTCTCCCTGCCTCAGCACACATAGGCTTGAACCTGCCAACCCTTCCAACCCTTCCAAAAAAAAAAAAAAAGAAAGCACTGACGCAAGAACATGATGAAACAAAGAGTGGGTTCAATCTTACCAAGAAGTTTCTTGATAGACCAAAAGGTAGATTCTTGTGGCTATGTGAAAAAAAATAATAATAAAAAAAAGAATAAACATCTGTTTTTTTTCCCCCTCCTCCAATAGCTGCAAACAAGTGCATATATATATGAGAGATGAATCAAAAAAGGATGCCAAGTCTCACCACGTTGGTTACTGAGAATTCAAATGGTACGAGCTTTAGATTCATGGACCTTCTTGCCGACAAGAGAAGTTCTTGTTGTTCTATTTAGTTAATCTAAATACCCATGAATGCAGTGCAATTTAAATAAGCCAAAATCCATCAAAGCTCCTGGTGGTGCTAGGGTTTCTTATTCCTAGTTTAGGAAAATTTTGGATTTTGTTTCTTGCCTCACAAGATCTTAACAATATTGGATATTATTATAATATCATCCAAAAAAAAAAAACAAAGAAAAAGAAGAAAAAAAGGAGTCTTGCCATCAGCTTTAATTACAACTACAATGTCATATTTGGAGTCTTGCCATCAACTGCGTCTGCAGTACCATGATTGGGGCATGGACATAACAATGGCATCCTGATATGATACACGTTTCCAATATTTATAAATAAAAAAGAAAAAAAAGAAAGAAAAGAAAAGGTAACTTTCAAAGCTCCACGTTGGAAGCAATCCAAATTATTGGAAAGAAATGAAGGAGTAACACTTCAAGCTGCACCTCCTACATGTGACAAGCACATATCTACAGTGCATCATGAAGTGGGGGCAATTTGTAGACAAAGAAATTTTAGCGCAATAAATTCCATTGGATAAGAAAATAATTAGGGTTCGGTGGATTGAATTGTGGACCTTATAATTCGCACATGTGGCGTATGACTCATCAAAATCGGATTAGTTGTCAAAAGTGACGTTGTCAAAATCGGATTAGCAATTATTTTGGGTTTGCTTGTATTTTCAGCAACCCACTAACCAAAATCAATGGCAAGTGGGTACTTCAAATGGGCTACTAGTCCCAACACTCAACTGACCTCATTCACTATAAATTGAAGGAGAAATCATCAGCAAAAAAAGATAACTCAACCAACAACCAGACTCAATGTCTATAAACTCAGCTCAAAAGCTTAAAACAACCTTCTTTTTTCATTCTCTGAATTCCCAATTGACAACTCTTGAGGAATTTTCTTTATTTTGCTTTGCCAACTCTTGGTATGATTCTTTCTTGTACAAGATTGAATACAGAAATATTCGATCTCCATTTTAATTTTATATATCCAGGTCTGAATAGAGAAATCTTCAAGCTGTGTTGTTTATGTATTTCCTTTTTCTTTCAAGTAAAGATAGAGAACTATTATGATAAACTTCTATCATTTCCATTACTGTTCAATTTCAGCTTCTTTCAGTTACCATTTTCATACTAGATGAATATTGAAGTCCTCTTAATTGAGGCATAGAAAAGAACCTGTATTCAGTCAGTTCCCTGCCCAATCCACAATCGATTGATTAAAGTCAATATCGATGTGCATTTTCCAGTCTTACCATTTTCAATCTGTTGGAGTTTTTCAATACCAACAGTGGCACGCCTTCGCAATCGCAACAAGCAAACTCCACGACCAAATCCCACGAACATGCCGGCGAGTCCTTTTCGGGGTAAACAGAAACTGTAATAAAACATCTCAAAATAGTTAGAGGGAAGAGAAGAAGATTCAAAGCCTCAACTTTATGGCGTGTGTTTGGACCAAAATTAGCACAACTCAATTTTTACCATCAATGGGCCGATTTTGTGAACAGTTGATTAAAGCCCCAAAAGCTCATCTGATAGCACCGGATATTAAAAGCATTGACCAATGATTGGTCAACCAAAAAAGACAAGAATTCATTATACAAAATATGTCCGAAGAGGATTATATTAATGTTTATAAAGCCAAAATTAAATGAATGTTGAAACAGGTAATGATTGAATCCCCAAAATAACAAGTTTCTTGCCAATACACGGTGGTTCCGAAAAAAGAAATTATTGGGTTAAATAAACAAAAGATCTGAGGATTTTGTTTATTTAAAGGTTTCTAACTAATCCTAGAGGACTGTTGCGTTTAACTGGTTAAAGGCGCGAACATCCAATTTTGAACTCAAAGTTGATCTCGAGAACTAATAGAAAGTCATATAGCAGAAGAGGAGGCGAGACAACCTCATTAAATACGATTTGAACCGTGAGGCTCAACCGCATCGATTTGTTTAAAGCCAGCTAAATCATGAAGATTAAGGGAAGGTTAGAGATCCGCCAAAAGGAAGAAATTGGTACTCAACCAAGACACTTCTTTACCAAGTGTGCAAAACCAAGGAACCAAAAAGGCTTTAAATAACCAAAGAAGATTTGATTCAAAGGATATCCAATTTTCTAAAGAATGAACAACTTATTTGAACAAACTTCAAATATACTCAACTCAAACAACTTCACAAAAGCGTCTCCTAGCAAACCAAAGGCCAAAAATTGAATAAAATCCTTTCTCAACTCTTGAGTTCCCAATTGACAACTCCTTATTGGAATTCTTTTATGTTTCCAAACACATACTCTGTCTAATTCCCAGTTGACAACTCCTGATAGGAATTACATCGTTATTGTTTGTAACGTTAATGCTTTGACAACATTAGTCCTTGGTATGATTTTATAAGTTAACTGTTCATTCCAGCTTATCTAAGATCAAATTCGCATCTGCAAGCTTTTTTGAGCATTGCAGATACTGTTGACAATCTTTATCGGACTCATTGTATCGTCTCAAGAAGATTACAGTGGTGTCCAAAGAATGTTGTTTCTATCCAATGAGCTTCCCTTGTGCTCTGTTAAGTTACTTATTATTTTTAATTAAGTGTATTTGATTCATATGGACTTGCATTTGCTTTCTTGTAACAATATTATGCCTTTCGAACACTGTTATCTTTAGATTTTTATTGTGCTTTCTGTTCGATATTAGTTTAAAGTTTTTATTTCTTCCAAGTTTTATTCTATAGCAAGTGAAATGTTAAAGTCCTCTTAATTGAGGCATAGAAAAGAACCTATCCAAGCCAGATTCTTCACTTGGAGCACAATGGCTTTAGTTAGAGGTTAAAATCAACGAGTGCAACATCATCATCACATTATCTAATCATTCATCTTCCTACTAGAAGGGTAAAACACTAGTAGTGGCATGCCTAAAGCATGTAAAGGAAAGGTAAGCTTTGAGCCCAACCCAAGGGCCCAAACTACCTTTTCTTTACCAATAAGCAATGCAATGCGACAAAAATACAGCCTGCAAAGAACTTGGGGCATTGCAATGTTCTCCAAAAGCCCACAAACACTTTTGGCAAGTACATATTTTTGGCACTTCCGGTAGGATCACTAGTATGGTTAACAAAACTCGTATAAAGATTTATATGAAGGAATCAGCTCACCAAATGGAACCCATCCAAAAGGAACCCATCCGGTAGGATCACTAGTATGGTTAACAAAACTGGCACTTCCGGTAGGATCACATGCTATTTATGTTCAAACCAAAGAGTAGGAACAACTGGTAACAATGATCCCTTCACTGCAGCAATTCAACTACATGTTGCAAGTCATGAAAGAGGGATTCAACATAATACAAGAGAGTCTTACTGGTTTGAATCAAAACCAAAAATATGCTATCATAATGGCAGTTGAGGCTAGTTACAACAAAACTGCTGAATTGTTGCAGCAAAAATCCATTAGTCCAAGGAAGGAAGGTGCTAGTTTCCAAGCCGTTACAACATCTATTGGGAGTTCGATTCTATTTCAAGGCCAACCTAGTCGTCATGGGAATGCTAATCAGAATTCTCCATTGTCCTTCTTACCACATATTCAGCTAATTGTGGGTTTGAACATCCCAGAGAATACTATTGTCTAGCCAAATAACGGCAAAGACAAGCAGACTATGCCCGAACCAACAGCACCAAAAGTGATTCAAGCCAACTATCAAAATCCAACGCATGGATCTGCTTTACCTCCTCCAAGGGGGGTAGGTATAGAGAAAGATGGAAACAAGCTACTACCACAAACAATGTTACCAATGAAGCTAGTAGCATCAAGAATGGTAGCAATGGGGGTAATGGTACAGCATGTAGGGTGATTTTCTACCCAATATGTATCTATAGAAACACAACCTCTCCTTAAATTAAGGTTATTTGGTAGTTCCATGTCTAGTAAGGCATTCACTTGGTATTCTAGTTTGGTCCCTAATTCTGTTAGGGCATGACCTTGTTGGATATATGCCCTAGAAGCCAATATAAAATGGAATATTCTAAGGATATAATATAATTAATATAATCAAAGGGGCATGAATGTTATTCTAAGATACATAATGTACACAAAGTAACAAGTCTATGGATCAAGATATGAATGGAAAGTAGTCTAAAAAAGTTAGATTCACGAGACCTTTCCATCATAGTAATATCGAATCCTATACTGCTTCTAGCCACAATGACATACCTGGAGCCTAGAGGCCAGAATCTTAGCTCAAACTTAAGCCCACACATCATAAACTTACGTCCAAGGCTTATTATTTGAAGGTTTCCACGACCATTCCTCGACCTAATGGACAAGCTTGCCCTAATAGGAGGCTCGACCCAGCAGACAAGCTCAACTCAACGAATGAGCTTGACCTAGTATTCAGGCTCGTCCCAAGACAGGTTCCCAAGTTATCAAGCCTTGACAGAATTAACCATGGCCGAGTCTTCCACCAGTGGACCCGACCACAATCCAAATTGCAACCTGTCTTCCAGCTTTGGGAGATGAAAAAGGACTACATACTGAGTAAACCCTAGAGTGGGATTTTCTGGAAAAGTGCCACACTAAGGGAAATATGGAACGTGATTCCTGGAAAAGGAGAAGACTCTCCACGTTAGGAAAAAGCACGTGTTGGAATCTGTTAGAATGAGCTACAAGAAACCATCATTAGTGACAAACGAAAAAGGCCACTTTCCCTGACATCTATCCAAAGTCCCTAACATCCTCCAATTAGATTAGGACGAGGGATAAAAACTCGACCTCCACCATGAACAGTACTCGGCCGAGGACAAGAGTTATGACATGTGCACTATCTCTAGAAATGTGCTAGTTGTCAGCCACTAAAGCCACTAGGAATAAACAAATCCTGAGCCAACTACCCGAGGGACTTGTTGCCAAAAGAGAAAAGCAGATGCAGCCCCTCAAGACCTCGCATCCATCAGCCCATGCTTCATCTTCTCCCTCTAAAAACAAGACCCCCAACAACGTTCAAAGGTTCCCCGACCAACCAAGCCTCCAACGGAGTTACTTATCTTTTCCTGTCATTTATCTTCCAGTCATGCACTTTCAATATCTTTAAATGCTTTCCTAGGAGTAATGTTAAAGCTAATCCTTCCATCTATCAATATATCATACGACCCTGGATTTTCAAGACGCCGGAGCACCATCCCAATTACTATTCTGTCCACCCCAAATATCATACAACCTTCACAATCTAGTGAGGCTTTGGAGCACCATCCAAATCCACCGACTGTCGTTTCCCCCACTGACCCTAATCAACAGCCCTCTAGCTGAGGCCGTGAACTTGATGGCCAAGAACTGTTCCTCTCTCGGCCACAATCGCTTTGAGCGAAGTTAGATCAAACAGGCGCACTCAATCCATCCATCTATCCATATGCATCATCATCAAATGCACAACAGACCATCCTAGCACGCTTGCACACACCCCATCTAACACAAACTAGGATGACCTGTGTTGGCGCATATCCCCTCAGCCCAAAACACCAAGCCGTAAGATTTGCGTAGCCAACATTTATGTTTATGTTTTGTCATAAAATTTCTTTAAATTTTTGTTGTTATTCTCATTTTTCTTAAAACCCAACCATGTGCAGGTCACGTGACAAAAACTTAGATGGACATCCAAAAAATTGACGACAAAATAGTTGAAGTCCTTAATTTACAAAAAAAAACTAGTTCATAAAGGAAATTGGCAATTATGGTATAGTTCGGGGGGGCAAAACAACAGTTTAGGCTTATCACCAAATAATAGAGTTGTAAGGAAAATTATATGCCAACATGTCTATCAAGTAACTCAAAACACGGTGGTCAGTAGAAATAAATTGTAGCACATATTTCACTTCTCATAAATTGTCCATTAACATAAATGTTCACCTTTATCAAGATTTTAACACGATCACTCTATTAATTTAAATTTATCACTTTATTTAAATCCAAATTTAATAGTAAGCCGATTTAATATTCAAATCACATTATTAACCCAATCTAAATCCTTTAGCCCAATCCAAAGGTCTTAGTCCCAATTAGGATAAGGTTGTTGATCTCATTCCCATTGATTATTTACTTTATTCCCTTTCTTTTTATTTTTATCACTTCTAAGTAAATATGCCACTAATATCCAATGCCTTAGTTCCAATATATGCCAACCAAGTAACAATTCTAGCCCTACTCTTTTCTTTTTGGTGAAACTTAGGGCCTGTTTGGTATTCAACTTGAATCCAACTCTTTAAACTCAAAACCAGAATTTGAGTCCAAAACAAAGAGAACCTATTTGGTAGGCCTATTTTTAAAAACTCAAGCTCAAGAACAACTCAAAAACACCCCAATTATTAAAAACAAAAAATATATGTTTTTTCAAATTTTTTCTAACCCAGCGTGCCTCTCTCTTCCTCTATGCCTTTCTTTCTCCTCCCTCTCTCCACGCTCTCTATCTCTTCTCCCTGTTTCGTATGCCTCTCTCTCCACCGTCTATCCAAGCCTCTCTCTCTCTCTCTCTCTCTCTCTCTCTCTCTCTCTCTTGTGTCACTTCCTCTCTACCTAAGATTTCGAAACTTACTTTTCTAACAAAATCAACAATGCAATGATAGTCTGTTTGGGTTTAAGGTTTTCTTTATACTTGAGACGACGGCTAAAAGGTGACTGGAGGTGGCCGAATGTTAAGGTCTTTGGATGAGAAAACCCTTGATTTCTCTGACGTCGGTTTGGGCTTCTGGAAATGTATAGGGCCGGATCTTTTGGGGAAAACATAAAAGAGGGGCTGGAGAAACTTTTCCATGAAGGGATCTCGACCAAAGATTGCCGAAGATTTCCAAACTGAACTAAGAAAGTCCAGCACCTACGGGGTAATTTTTGGGCTATTTTTCCAACTGAAATTTGAGCTATCCTTTGGCTAATGGGGTCGAATCTTTTATGGGTTTTGTAGAGGAGGATGTGAGCAGTGTTTTTTGTGAAGGTTTCGGTGGCAACAAAGTTCAGAAGACATCGAAAAATGGGCTGAAAGTGGCGGCGCCACTGTGGAAATAAAAAATTCATTGACATCAAATTAAATTATGGCCCAAGTTTGAAGAAGTTGGGCTCATAGCTAAAATGGTCTTGTGG
The DNA here is from genome assembly GCF_902201215.1 of Prunus dulcis. NCBI lineage: Eukaryota > Viridiplantae > Streptophyta > Magnoliopsida > Rosales > Rosaceae > Prunus > Prunus dulcis. Next base: position 8,102,849 of record NC_047651.1, read on the forward strand.
ACTTATTGCTAAATTGGTTTAGGCCCAAAATGAATTAATATTAATATTTTTACAAGAAAATATTAATATATTGAAAGCACTAGCAGAATATGCTTCATGTACGTGACTTTGGAGTGTAGAGTTGAGGGGCTGACTGAAAATGGGAAGTTACTCCCACATACGCTACCCACACAGTATGTGAGCCCATAACTGGCTCCACTCCTTTCAATTTCTCTGGGTCTATAAAAAGGGACCATTAGGTAGAAAAGAAGGAGGAAAAAAAAAGGGCGTAGAGGAGAGAAAACATAATAGAAGAGAAATACCAAAACTATTGCAGAAACAAGTAAAGAAGACACGTAATTCTGTCATAATACCATTGAGAAGGTATAAACTAATTCATTTGAGTATCCTTTTCTATACAACTAACTTGCAGGCAAAAAATGTGTATGAGACGATTGTACAGAAGCCTGAAATTCCTCCATATTTCATATCAAGAAATGTCTGATATTAAGAGAGGTCTTAGCAATATACAGAAGAAAATATAAAAGAATATATTAAAAGATATGCAGATACTGCAGATTGCTAGAAAGTTTGGAAAAGCTGATGACTCACATCCAAGTCTTGTGCTCCAAAAGTTGCCAACAAATCCCAAGCCAGACAGCCCACGCAAGTCACTAAGAGAACACTTGTATTAACCCGATCCTAAATGAATATTTAATTATTCATTTATTCAAGTAAAAGACAATTTTACCCCTGGAATATTTTAATGGGTTTAAAAGTTGACTTTTTGTTTGGGAAGGAATCTGGAGATTCAAGTTGTACCACTATATAGAGCACGTTGAGATGAGTTCGTAGACATCTACGGAAGCCCAGTGGTATAACCGTAAATATTTCGAAGCTCAGTTTTTAAAAACCCATATTTTCTTCATCTCTTCTTCTCCTCCACGAACAGCAAATTTCAGACTGAGATATTTCCTCCCTCCGACCACTAAATTTGGTGCCACAACTTGCAAACTCTTCATCTCTCTCTCTCTATCCTCTTTCCATACATACCCATATCTAGACATGATTAAACTAGAAAATAGATCGAAAACAAAGCCCAAAACCAAGCTGTTTTGAAACCTGAAATTTCGACGCCATATCTGGCTAACTCCGACCACCATCAGCCACCAAATCACTTCCAAAACACTCCCCTACCTCTCCTCCCATCCCATTTTCAAGTCAAAATTTTCTAGGTTTTTCAAAGAGGAAATTGTTCGTTCGAGATTTTTAACGGTTGAATTGATCTTCGAGCCAAGGTATAAAGTTACTCCCCTTGTTGCGAGCGATCCGACCCTTCGATTCGGATCAAACTTGCAGGGCATGTTTAGTAAATTGTGTTGAACCTATAGGAACTCTCAGATTGGTAATCGGAGGTCGTGGATCCCACAGGGGCCGGAATGACCAATATGGGAATTTAATCGCTTATTCAATCTCGAGTCTTTTCAGACAATTCCTCCTGTTAGAAATGTTGATAATAGCCTAGGAACCTTCGTAAGTTATGTACACACAATTTTGAGGCTAGGGGTCAGGGTTTTGATTAAATGTTTATGGTTGAATTATTTTATTAATTAAATGTTTTAATTGCTTAAATAGGTACTCGAGCTTCATTGAACCCGCAAGAAGGACCCTCGAAGGGTCAGGCTAGCTCGGACTCTCAGTGAGTGGATTTTTGTTTTATAAATGAATTTTATGCAATAAAAGTTTGACTATTTCTCTTGAATGAATTATTTTTGGTTTTGCTTTCCAAGCAATTAGTTTGAATTCAAATATTTTTATTAAATTCTGTTTATGTTTAAACATGAATGGCTTGGAAGGTAGAAAAGGAGATGATTATATGATTTAAGGATTTAATGAGAAATAGTATTATATGCTACCAAAGATACCCAAAATGTCCCTTCGGATAATATAATGCCTTCAGTTATAACGATGTCCACGGACATCCTAGTTGCCTTCAGTTGAGTCAGCCCGTGTTTGACAATTGTCCCACGAGTCTTAAGGATATTCGGACCATAAGGAGCGAGGAATGTGGCTCAGGTTGACCAAGTGTCCCCTGAGGCTTGCGAGGAATGCTGCTAGGGTTGACTTTGTGTTACTGAGGTCTGTGAGGATGTGTCGCATTATGTAACACAAGGAGTTGACAGATTTATTATGGGTACACCTAGGTGGAAGGAAATTATCACTTTTCAATGCTTTTAATTGGTTTTGAAGATTTGACTGAATGCATGATCGGCTATATGTATATAGATACACATGCTTGATTTTTGTACGAATATAGAACATGGATATAAATGAATATAGATACACATGCTTGATATTCTATTTTTCCAAAACTTTCTTTTGTCCACTCACCCTTTTAAATGTTTTGCACCCCCCGGCAGTAGTCGTGTTCTAGAGCACCACCTCAGGGGGTCATCACTCATCACTCCTCATATTCCTCTATGTAGGATGTTCTCTTGTAACTGTTCTTTTTTTTTTTTTTGTAAATTACTGATGTGAGACTCGCGGCCCTGCGTGAGGAGCTTGCTATTTCTGTACCCATGGGAGATTTTTTATGGTTGGTGCGGTGTACATAGATAGTTTGGTTTTAGTAGGGGATGTATTCTTGGAGGCGGACTTAATCCCTTTGGATATCATGGATTTAGATGTTATTTTGGATATGGATTGGTTAACCAAGCATCATATGTCGATTGACTATTTTCGGAAGGAGTTTGTGTTTAGTAGTCCCGGATGACCTAAGGTGACTTTCTATGGGGAGCATAGAGTTCTTCCATCTTGCCTCATTTCAGCCATCACGACGAGATGGTTACTTAGGAAGGGATGATCAGGATACTTGGCTCATGTAATCGATACACGGGATAATGGATTGTGGTTGGAAGAAATTCCGGTGGTACGGGAGTTTCCGAATGTGTTTCCAGAAGATCCTCCTGGATTAGCTCTGAAGTGGGAGATTGAATTTTCTATTAAACTTATGCCATGAACAAATCCTATTTCTCAGGTGCCGTCTAGGATGGCACCAGCTGAACTGAGAGAATTGAAAACTCAGTTGCAGGAGTTGGTGGACAAGGGTTTCATTTGACCTAGTTTTTCTCCTTGAGGTGCACCAGTTCTGTTTGGGAATAAGAAGGATAGCACCATGAGGTTGTATGTTGATTATAGACAGTTGAACAAGGTTGCTAAGGTGTTTTCTAAGATTGATTTGAGATCAAGCTATCATCCATTGCGGATTAGGGAAGAAGATTTACCTAAGACTGCTTTCCGGATGAGGTATGGCCATTATGAGCTTTTGGTGATGCCTTTCAGGCTGACTAATGCGCCAGCAGTGTTTATGGATCTCATGAACAGAGTGTTCCGACATTACTTAGATCGCCTTGTGATTGTATTCTAGATGACATTCTCGTGTATTTTAAAAGTGAAAAGGTGCATAAGAAGCACTTGGAAATTGTGTTGAGAACTTTATGGACGAGGCAGTTGTATGCAAAGTTTAGCAAATGTCAGTTCTGGTTAGACAGAGTGAGTTTCTTGGGGCACGTGATTTCTGCTGAAGGTATATATGTAGATCCCCAAAAGGTGGAAGCGGTGGTAAACTGGCAGCGACCAACTACTGTCACTGAGGTACGAAGTTTTCTTGGGCTAGCCGGGTACTATCGTCGCTTTGTGGAGGGTTTCTGTACTATAGAGACACCTCTCACTCGTTTGACAAGGAAAGAAGTTAAGTTAGAACGGACAGATGAGTGTGAAGAAAGCTTCAATGAACTGAAAACAGGTTGACAACTACCCCAATATTAGCACTTCCTGATGATAGTGGACACTTTGTTATCTACTGTGATGCATCACGACAGGGTTAGGTTGTGTGCTGATGCAACATGGTAAAGTAATTGCTTATGCTTCTAGGCAACTTAAGAAGCACGAATTGAATTACACCACTCATGATTTGGAGCTTATTACAGTGGTGTCGCCTTAAAGATTTGGCGACATTATCTTTATGGGGAAACGTGCCAAATTTTTATGGATCAAAATAGTTTAAGGTATTTGTTCACTAGAAGGAACTGAACTTGAGATAGAGAAGGTGGTTAGAATTAATAAAGGACTATGACTACACCATTGAAAATCATCCTTGGAGTGTTAATGTTATGGCTGATGCTCTTAGCAGGAAGTCGTTTGGATCTTTGGCTCATCTCCGAGGGAAGTATCTTCCATTGTTGGTGAAGTTGAGAAAGTCGAGAATTAGGTTAAGTTTGGATGATCAGGGAGCTTTACTTGCTACTCTCTATGTTAGACCGGTGTTGATTGAACGAATTATCAATGCTCACATGTAGGATCTGTTAATCTACATGTTAAGGTTGGAAGTCAAGAATGGTACAAGAACAGATTATTCGGTGAAGAATGATGGAGCCTTGATATTAGGAACAAGATTGTATGTTCCTGGGGATGAAGCACTAAAGAGGGAAAAATTCTTGTGGAGGCCCACTGTTCGGCCTTGGCCATGCATGCTGGCAGCACAAAAATGTATCGTACCCTGAGGGAGCATTATTGGTAGCCTTTTATGAAGAAGGAAATAGCAAAATATGTTAGTAAGTGTTTTATTTGTCAGCAAGTTAAGGCAGAGTGCTAGAAACCATCGGGGTTGTTGCAACCACTTCCTATTCCTAACTGGAAGTGGGAGCACATTACTGTGGTCTTTGTGTTCAAACCTCCTCGAACACGGAGCAATCATGATAGAGTTTGGGTAATAGTGGATCGACTCACCAAGTCCTCTCATTTTCTGCTCGTGAAAGCGACTTATACTCTGAATAAACTGGCCAAAATCTTTTTTGTTGAAATTGTAAGATTGCATGGGGTACCAATATCTATTGTGTTTGACAAAGATCCTCGGTTTATATCCCATTTTTGGACAAAGCTGCATGAAGCTTTTGGGACTAAATTGCGTTTCAGTACTGCATTTCATCCGCAGACTGATGGACAGTCGGAAAGAATGATTCAAACCTTGGAAGACATGTTAGGAGCTTGTGCACTATAGTTTCGGGGACATTGGGATGATAAACTACCTCTCATGGAGTTTGCATCTAATAATAGTTATCAATCAAGTATCGGGATGTCACCCTACGATGCCTTGTATAGAAGGCAGTGTAGAACTCCAATTTATTGGGATAAAGTGGGTGAGCAAAGATTGGAAGTATCTGAAGACGTTGAAGCAACGAAGGAGAAAGTTAAACTGATTAGAGAAAGCTCAAGGCAACCTAGGATCGACAAAAGAGCTATGCAGATAATAGAAGGAAGGATCTTCAGTTTGAAGTTGGTGTTGGGTGTTCTTAAAGTTGTCGCCTTGGAAATGTGTAGTGAGATTTGGAAAGTGGGGGAAGTTAAGCCCTCGGTACATTGGGCCAATAGCCTATGGACTTTCTTTACCTTTGGAACTTTCTCGGTTACACAATGTATTCCACGTATCCATGCTCCGAAAGTATATTTCAAATCCTTCTCATGTTCTGGAGTCGCAACTAATAGAATTAAAGGATGATTTGAGTTATGTGGAGCAACCAGTTCAGATTTTGGACTGGAAGATTCAAGTATTATGTTCTAGAGAAATTCCACTTGTGAAAGTCCTATGGAGGAGTCACGTTGTGGAAGAGTCCACTTGGGAACCCGAGGAGCAGATGCGGACCTAGTACCCTTACCTCTTCGAGTGATAGGTATGAAATTTCGAGGACAAATTTTTTATAAGGGGGGTAGAGTGTATTAACCAATTCCTAACTTAATATTTAATTATTAATTTAATCAAGTAAAAGACAATTTTACCCGGGAATATTTTAATGGGTTAAAAGTTGACTTTTTGTTCGGAAAGGAATCTTGGGATTCTAGTTGTACCGTTGCATAGAGCACGTCAAAATGAGTCTGTAGACACGTAGTGGCTCAAATCGGAGTTATATTGAAGAAATTATGATCCACGGAAGCTCAATGGCATAACCGCAAATATTTCGAAGTTCAGTTTTTAAAAAAACCCAGATTTTCTTCATCTCTTCTTCTCCTCCACAAACAGCAAACTTCAGACAGAGATATCTCCTCTGTCCGACCACCAACTTTGGTGCCACAACCTGCAAACTCTTCATCTCTCTCTCATCTTTCCATATATACCCATATCTAGCCATGATTCTAAGCGATTCAACTAGAAAATCGATAGAAAACAGAGCCAAAAAATAGGGTGTTTTGAAAACTAAAACTTCGACGCCATTTCCGGTCAACTCCGGCCACCGCCCACCACCAAATCATTTCCAAAACACTCCCTTACCTCCCTTATGTGATTTCTCTCAAAGAATAGACCCAACTTCAAGTAGAGATAGTCAAATCTAAAACCCAAAACTTTCTAGGTTTTTCAAAGTGGAAATCGTTCATTCGAGGGCTTTAACGGTTGAATTGATCTTTGAGCCAAGGTATAAAGTTACTCCCCTTGTTGTGCTTGATCTATAGGTATGAATACTGGCCGGCGGTTTGGAGTTTTCCGATCACTGGAAAATTGCTCTACACACCCGTCGGCAGTGGTGGCGCGTCGGCGGAGTGTCAAGGTTGGGTTTTGGTCCTAAAATGATCCCCACGTCGTCCCGAGCACGACAGTGTGCTCAGATTTCATTTTGGTTACCATTTGGCTGTCGATCAGATATCGCATATTAGGCATTATCCGGGTTTGATATGTTCAGACCTTTGGATCAATATCATTTTGAAATATGTTGATCTAGGAACCTCTTGGATCGTGTAGAAATTCGCGGATAGAGAATCGGAGTCCTGGATACTCCGATTCAATAATTCAAAGTTTAGGTAAACGGTAATTGTCCGATCGTGCGATCGCAAGCGATCCGACCGTTTGATTTGGACCAAACCTACAGGGCATGTTTAGTAAATTGTGTTGAACCTATTGGAACTCTCGGATTGATAAATCGGAGGTCATGGACCCCCACGGGGACCTGAATGACCAATATGGAAATTTAATCGCTTATTCAATCTCGAGTATTTTCAGACCATTCCACCTGTCAGAAATGTTGATACTGGGCCTTGGAACCTTCGTAAGTTATGTACACGCACTTTTGAGGCCGGGGGTCAGGGTTTTGATTAAATGTTTATGGTTGAACTATTTTATTAATTAAATGTTTTAATTGCTTAAATAGGTACTCGAGGCTTCATTGAACATGCAGGAAGGACCCTCGAAGAGTCAAGCTAGCTCGGACCCTCAGTGAGTGGACTTTTGTTTTATAAATGAATTTTATGCAATAAAAGTTTTCCTATTTCTCTTCAATGAATTATTTATGGTTTTACTTTCCAAGCAATTAGTTTGAATTCAAATATTTTTATTAAATTATGTTTATGTTTAAATATCAATGGCTTGGAAGTAGAGGTGTCACACGGGACGGGTCGGCCCAGCACGGCATGAGCCCAGCCCATTTAAATGAGGCACGGCACGGCACGAGCACGAATATTAATGGGCCATGCTCAACACGGCATGAAAACTTAGGCCGGGCCGGGATCAGAAAATGAGGTCCAACGGACCGAGTCGGCCCGAGCCCAAGCACGGCCCACTTAACATTTTTTCTTTCTCACAAGTCATGCAATAATTTGACATCTAATGTCATTGTTTATATGTTTTTTTTTTTAATCATAAATATATATTTGATGTCTTTCATTTTAAGGAAATTACTTGGGTCCTTAATTAATTAAACAACATTGGACTTGATGACAGGACCCGACCCAATTTCCACTTTGGAATTCGGGCAAAGTCCTGTGCGCGTCCGACACCTGGCTGATGTCGGGCACAGATGACCTTTGTACCCTTTTTATCTCAATTTCTTTTCAAATTTCTCTTCAACTTCTGTTGAAATTTCGGCAGAGTCTCCCCTGTATTTTGACCAATCCCAAAATTTTCTACCTGTTAAACAATCAATAAATTCATCCCAACAGCCAGAATGTCTCAAGTGACAGATCTCAACTTCGTTTTTCCACTAATACTAGATATCAGAGCATATTCTAAAGTTTTCGAGGTTTTAAGGATTTTCTACTAAACTCTACCTTACTTGATGGCGCGGAAGCTATGAATGGCCCGGTGGTGGATCCCGCGTACTTCTACGGCCTGGGGGCGAAAAACAAGTTTTAAACTGTGAGTGGACAAAATAAAATTCTTAAAAACAAGTCAGAATATAATACCCCCGTTTTGAAATAACTAAGGATATATATATATATATATATCGATAATTTAACTATATTTCAATATAAGAAATTCTATAAGCATGAATCAGTATGCTGATGAATAAACTTACATAATTGATCAAAGATATCACTGCCTGGAGAAATCAAAGAACTGGTATAACCGAACAAATATATAAAGATATAAATGTGCAAATACTAAGAAACCAATATAAAATAACTGAAAGTCATCCTTGAATAAAAGAAAACTCAAAATCCTTTGAAAATACCACCTATTTGTACCCCTGTCATATCCGTCAATTCCCTGGCAGGTCTCGGGCGCCACGCAGTCTACCCGAGCCGCAAACTGGCGAAATCAGGGGACTATGATCAGCCTGTCCCGCCGGCAGGTCCTCGATGACACCAAGTCAGCTCGAGTCGCTCAGGCAGGATGCAGGGGACCGTAGTCAGCCTGATCCGCAATCCTGGCAGGTCTCGGGGACACAGAGTCAGCCGAGCCGCAATCCTGGCAGGTCTCGGGACACCAAGTCTGCCGAGCCGCAAATCCTGGCACTCACGGTCCGAGCGTCCCCGTAACTCGTGAGGTAAAGTCAAGTGCACTGACGTAACTGAAATCAGACTGGATGTCCGTAGACATCGGTCCGACTCTGGGTAATCACCATAAATAAACGGGTACATGGTGGTTTAATTAGAAAATCTGATAACTTCTGAAATCTGATAAATTAACTGTAGTCTCAATGCTGTTGCTATACTGTTATATAAAACTCAAGGTATGCTTCTAGATATAACCTTCATCATATATGTATCTCCAAATATTTAACAGTATAAAACATGCTCAAAGGCTTACAAAATACTTATTCAAGATCAAATAATAAAATTCGCTTATAATAACTTATTTATAAAAACTTATTTATATAAAATTATGATAAAATCCTTTGTGTAAATTTATCTGTATAACTCATTTATATAACTTATTTATATCAAACATCTATATTTATACCAAAGCATCAGATTGTTGTTACAAAGTTCAAATAAGAAAAGGAAAATCACCAAAAGACTCGAATGTAGCATAGAATTCCAAATTGTCTTTGGACCCAACAAAAACATTGTCAAGACTTCAAGGAAATGATGAAAATAAAATCACAAAGATCCCAAAAGAGAAGAGAGTTTATTTTCCTTTTCTCTCGACACCAAAAACAAAGGTGCACAACACACAGCCAATATCGTGTACAGGGCCGCAAATTAATGGTTCAGGCAAAAAGCAAAAAGGGAAAAATGGCTCATCAATTTCAAGCCAAGAAGCCTCAACCTCCTGCCATGCCCAAGATGGAAGAAGAAAGCAACAACAAGAAAAGGGGTTCGGAAGAACAAGAAGAAACCAGCAAAAGAAAGGAAGAAAAGCCACACATAAAATAATAAAAAAATAATAAAAAGAAGTAGCTCTGTACTTTGACAAACAGACGCTGCCTCTTTAAGTTCCCATACTCTCAATTAATAGTTTAATGGGCCATATATTCTAACTCTGATAGAAAGGAGCAAAGGAAAAGACTAACCTTGTTTTGACTTCTCTTTAGTTTTGGCGTCTCAAACTCAAAGCTCTTTATCAATTGTAGCTAATGAGTAACTGAAGATATATGGTTTGGTCCAGTTTGAATGAATCTGAACTACTTCAGATAGATATGAGAGTGACTCAGTTTGAATTGATCTCTACTACTCCAAATAGATATCAGTTTTGGTATCAATTGGCAGATAGCTCTCCAAGCCTTTCTGACGTTGACTTTTTGTTTATGGGCCAACTAATGGAAATGTCAAGGCCTGGTAACAAATTAATGGGTTGTCAAAACAAATTACCCATTGTAGGGGTCTTCTTAATCCAGCAGTATCTGGTTACAACTTGCTTGAGGAGCTTGTGGCATGGGAGCTAAGCCTTCACAAATTTAGCAATTTGAGAGAGAGATAAAAGCATAAATTTCGTTCAGAAAGAAAAGGCTCAGAACAAGGAGGAGTTAACTAAAGGGAGATTTCTCTCTTAGGAAGAAAGAAAACAAAAGAAAGTAGGAGATGGCGTGTCTTGAGCAAATTCCCAATCGCTTGACAAAGCTTGGTCACGCTCTGGATCATGATCTTGCCAAGTAGAGGAAGCTCCCTTTATAGGCACTTAGAACCGTAATTCTATCGATCCTCCATTCCCACTTTTCCTTTGCTTCTTTCCATTCACTCCTACACATATGGATTTCCTTTGATTCCTACAATGGCTTCTCGTTGATTGTTACAAGGGTGGAATATTATGCTAGATTTTTACAAAGTGCTGGGCTAGGATTTGTGTACAGTATTGGGTTATTGGTACTCTATTTCCAGCGGCCTGTGGGTTTTCGTGAAGCTGCTGGAAGTAGTTCATTTGCTTTATTTTGGGCGTTTTAACTAATGTACGACTATCTAAATGTTGCAGCAAACTATTAGATGTTCTCCTAAGGCTAGTGGGTTTTCGTCAAGCTGCTGGAAGTAGTCCCTCTCTCATGCTAACCCATGTGTTTGGGCCCAAGGAATGGGCTTGAGTTTTAGTGCTCCCAAGTGACCTAAAACTTTCATTCCTTGAACCCTCAATGGGCCCTGTGAGTGCTTGTACCCGTCCATACCACAACCTTCTCAGCAAGCCCCGGGTAATTACGTGGCTTGGGCTCACTTAAGCCTGTAGCATGGCATGGTATTAGAATAGCGGTCCTTTACATGGCATTGCGTGTTTATTTAGCATGCTTGTGCTTGAGTTCTATCATGCCGCAATAAGCTATGATCGGGCCAAGTAGCATTGGATGGGTTAGTAAGCGTGAATTTATAGAGCTGGTGCGTTTTGGCCCTTTTGCTTGGCGGGCGTGCACGATTGGTTGCCGTGACGCGTGGCCCATGGCTCGCGCAGGTGCGTCCTACAAGTTCTCTTATGTCCCAATTGGGCTCCTTTTGGGATCAAATATTTGTGCTAGGCTAGGAATTAACCTAAGCCCGACCTTGGATTTTTTGGGTCTCAACATTAGCCTCCTTGATTATTGGGGCTATGGGCAGATATTGAGATGGGACAAATAATCAAACCCAGCCCAAAAGAAAAATCAAATCCACGTTGGTGATATGACATTCTCGTTTCCCGCATGTGTGCTGATGCCATGATTATCTTCCAGCAACTTTTTACGTTCCCCAGGTAAGCGCTCCATCAAAACCTTATTTATTTATTCTTTATTTTTTCTCTTTTTTCTCAGCTTCTTTCTCCCGTGCGTGCAAACTCAAATCTTCTCACTTGCCATTCTTGATTTTTGCAGGTTCTTCGTCGTGCCCAGATTTAGAGGATCCTTGGAGACAAGAAAGTGTTGAAAGGCGCCATTCATAACTGCTAGTCAGTTAATCGTGAAGAAACCGTTCCCACTCACTAAGAGGAGCAACCGTTTGCCTTTAAAAATCCCAAATTTTTCGAGTTTCCCCTTCAATTGATCCAAGGCCAGGCTTGACGAGGTCATTTCGCAGAGCATGAGGCATCTTGGAGAGGAAATCATAGGGCAGTTCTCAATCTCCTTCTCTTCTCTCTCAATTTGGCAAACTGCTGGAAAAGGCTCAAGCGAGACCAGTGGTAAGCGTCGTTCTTCTTTTTTTTCTTCTTATGTTTCATCATCTTGTCACTGGATATATATGCATGTATATACATATATATATATAGAGGTATTCACACATATATATTCTGAGAATCCTTCACGAAAAGGGTGTTCGCGATTTTCCTCAGTCCTTCTTTTTGCTGCATGTTCATTTAATTCCTTGCTCCCATCTTTGTAGCTTGAATTTTGGATATGAACCACTGGTTAGGGATTTTTAGGCACCCACCAAGCGATAGTTTGTCTCAGTGGAACACAAAGCTTTAAATAGTGTCAAGGCGAGGTAGGAAAAGCACAAGCATGCACTATATCGAATATCCCTGCTTTTATCCGGGAATAGTCAATCCATGGCCCCTCTAAATGATTGACTTCCGTAACTTGGGTTTTCTTTTACACTTGTATTAAATATCCTCCCCTTTTTTTTTTTGTCGAATGGAATTGTACAAAGGCACTGGCTTGATCCATTTGTAGCTATGGCCTTGGCATGAAATTGTAAGAATAATAGGGATGTGCGTACGCGTGCGTGTGTTTTTCCTGCCCCCTTCCCTTTTTTTGTTACAATGGGGCTCTGAGTCTTCAAACCAGTAATCGTGAAGGTGCCGGAACTTATCCATTTTTGTTCCGTCCCCATTTTTTTTGTACATATCTGTGACTTTGTGGGCGTTACTATGGCATCCACCAATCTTCCACCAATCATGATGGATCATCTCTATTCCATGGATGACAATCTTAAAGCAGGAGGGCCCCTTTTGCTGCTCGAAGAAGCCCGTGAGAATCCTGTTGTAGGTGATGAGCTGCCACCTGAAACTAACCCCATCGTTGAACCTGCCTCCATATCTGGGTGCTGCATTAAGAGAGGCCTATTTCTGGTTGTCCCCTTATTCTTTCAGTATCCTTGCAGCATCAGTAAAGGTTGGTCAGAGTGGGTTGACTGCGAGCTACTGGACCCATCTACTTGCGACATTTTGCGCAGGGCACAGGTTCTTGATGCCATTTTCCTTTCCAAGCTGTGGGACATTCATATTGAAGCAAAGATGCTCCGCCATGTGGTCAGGAGGTGGAGCATCGCTGCTCACACCTTTGTATGTTCATGGGGGGAATTTACCCCTACTCTTGAGGACGTGGCAAACATTTCTCGCCTCCCTGTTTGTGGCGACCAGAACCCCTTTGACATTGCTCTTACCCCAGAAGACATGAATAAGCTTGCAGTTCTACGAAAAGGTGCCCCAACTTCTCCCAGCACCTCGCTTCGATTCAGCAACTGGGTACAATATTTCGGGGATGCAAATAGACGGGGACCTTGTCGGCTATCTGCATTTATATCCCTATGACTTGGGAAGTTCGTACTTTGTAATTTCTCTCAGGACTGCCTACATGAACGAGTATTCCCCTTGTCTTTAGGCAAAGCTCGAGGTGACACGATCCCCTTACCCCCATGTTTCTGGGACACTTATACCGGCTACTTGATCAGACTTAGCTTTTGGAGAAAAGTGCGGCGGGAACCATGGGCGTGGAGACTCTCTTGAATCCTGGTTTTTTGCAGGTGTTTGAGGAAACGTCTCAAATGAGGTATACCTGCTCCCCTATTCGCGTGCTATACAGCTTGTTGACTTGGGCAATGGTTCCTTCATGCAAGATGGTCTTCCCTTAGTCAACAGGTGGTTTAAGCGGATGTAAAGGAAAGGCCAAATTTTCTTAAAGTTACTGGACAATATTGAAAACTTCATCTTCCGTCCTTACGGCACCTTGGCAGAGGCTTTCACTTTCGTGCCCTTTTATGCTGATGTTGGTGAGATTGTTGAGGTTCCGGCAGCGATGTCGCAAGGCTGCCGTTTCTGAAAGTATGCTATGTTGAATGTTGCATATCTCCCATTACCTACTCTAGGGAACAGCCTCTCAAAGATTTCTGTGTCGACTCACCGCAACGAGTTAGGCAACAGTTTGGGCTTGATCAGGGAGTACCAACCAATCCTAGCCATAATGACCCATTTGTGCTACAAAGGGCCTTATGGAGCAATACAGACAGCGGCGGGCCCCTCGTCTTAGCTGGTAGGGGAAGAGTTGGCAGCTTCTCGCGGAGCTATCAAGCCTACTGGAACTGCTGCCTTGCCTTTTTCATTGAATTCCAGTCCTTCCCTTGCGACAGACTGCCACCCACGACGGCTCGCATTGCTGGTTTGGTGTCGGAAGAGAAAGCCATCTCTCTAAGCGAGAAACGCAACCTCCCCTTCATTTCCAAACATGGTGACATTGTTGGTGAATTTTTGAAATCTCGACAGAAGTTGGGAGCATAAAGTCCTCGCGGTTCTGAGAAAAAGCACGGTTCCGGTATAGAAAAAGCCAAAGTAGGAAGAAAACCTTAGCACGAGGAAAAGGCAAGCTGTCACTAAACCCACGAGGTTCATTCCCAAAGTAGCCTTAAGTGGTCCTCCCCGAGCTGAAGAAACAACTCCCCCGGGACGTCTACAACCTTCAAAGTCCATTCCATCCGAGAGCTGAGAACGTGCTAGCAAGGCCCCGAAAACCGCCCCTCTTTGCAGTAAGTATTAACCCACTTCTAATGCCCCTTCTCTTTCTCTTTACTCATTATATATGTATTTTTTTTTTTACTCTGCTTTTCTTTCTCTCTTTAAGGAAAAATGGGTACCACCCCAAAGAGGAAAAGAAGTGATACAGCTCCTGTAATCCCGCATGTGACTCCAAAATGCCATAGCATGCACATCCTGTAGGCAAGATTCACTGGTGCCCATACAAGCAATAGCGGCACTTCTAGGGCTGGAACTGTGGTGACTGTTGATGACGACAGTGATGATGATGACGTGATACCATTGAGACTGAGGCTAGTGCCCCGGAGCAAGAGGACGTTTGTGATGTTAGTGACACGCATGAGGATCTTGATGAGGACAACTACTATGATTGCGATGAGGATGCATTCGTAGACTCTGGTGCTTATTCGAAAGCATAGGGTGGCTGGGATAGCTCTCCTGAACTTCCTTGCAGCAGTGCACGCCGTTTTAGCATTGAACCGGTACTTGGCATACCGTACATCCTGTTCCCCTTCTATTTCTTGTACTGCGAGTTGCATGTTTATCTTTCACCTTTACTTTGCAAGTTGCTGATATTGCTGAGGACTCAGACCTTGCCGCTGCCATCATTGACTCTGCACAGGGCACCCAAGAGGTATCCCTTGTTTACTTCCCTTGTTTACTCATTTGCTTATCTTCGAACACATGTAATATAATCTGTTGATTGACTCATATGTACACCTGTATTTATATTTTTTTTTACATTGGTCATGTCACTCATAATACGAAAATCATGCCTGTGGTGCCCTCTTTCTCTGACACACTCAATACACTGGCTAAGGCAGCCCTTGCTAAGTCATCTCCGATCATGACATCGACGAATCCTTGGGACAAGGCATCTGTGCCTCAAGCAATGATTCCTTACTGCCTATTGTTCAGCGCTTCCTTCAAAGAGACCTTGAGCCTACTATTTTGACAGCTCTTCCAGCGGTTCTTCAGAGCAACACCCTCACATTCCATGGAACGTTGCTCATTCCACTCCACATTCAGCCACTCCTCCTGTGAAGCTTAGAACCCGACACACCAACATGTTTTCCATTGATCTCGTTCAGCGAGAAGGCCACTGTTGAGAACCACTAGGTTAGTGATACTGCTGCCGAAAACGTTTCTGTGGATGTTTATCGAGTCTGTCTTCTTCAATGGCTATGTTCAAGGCTATGTTTATCGAGTCTGTCTTCTTCAATGGCTATGTTTATCGAGTCTGTCTTCTTCAATGGCTATGTTTATTTGAGTGGGAGAATTCATTTACTACGTTCAAGGCCTTCTTCAATGGCGGTGTTCGGATCCTTCGGTCCATCACTGAGCTCCTGCCACTCTGTTATAGGTTCGATGGCTATGCGATATTTCAGGGTGCCCTCGTGTACCCATAGACTGTTGAGGCTTTGAGGAAGTTCATGGACAGGTGTGAGGGTTCAATGGAAGTTGTAGGCATTTCTTCTTCCTTCTCGAGGAGCTCTGCCTTCTAGGCCCTTGGCTTGGTGTTTCATGGGATGGATACCATGCAACTTTTGGACATTACGGATCACAAGCTCCTTTGTTGGCGGGATGCCATCTACAAAGCCATGACCTTAGGGTTTCAAGTGGACCTTCTCCTGAACTTGGTGAGAGATTTGGCACGCGCTATGTTTGGGGCATGGACCATTCATAGCATGAGATCGTTGCCTGGCCCTGATGAAATAAAGACTTCAATAGACACCTTGAACCTTAAGCAACGTGAGTTGGAGACCCAGCATCGAGAACTACGTGTCCTTCTTCTTCCCCAAGGTGTTTCTACTGATGGTTCCAACTGTGTGGCAGAAGTAGTAACTAGATCTTCCCAAAAGGCCTCCTCTATTCTTTTTTAGTTACATCCGTTGGTTTTGAAGTTCCTAACTTTTCATCCTTTCCTAGACGCTTCTGAACTTGTATTGTAGCAACTTTGTATTGTAATGTTGTTGTGTTTAAGCTACTGGAACCTATGTCCCTTTTTTTTTTTCAAATGCTAGAGACACATTGTAATTCCTATTTGGTATATATACATGCTGCCTGGTTGGTGGAATTCTTTGCTTGAGATCTTCTTACAGGTTGGGTACCCTTTTAAAACAAGGTAGATGCTACCGAAATTTTGGTAGGTGATCAGTTCACAATTGTATATCATTTTGTACCCTTCTTGCTTATGATTTGGTTATGTTATTGAGTCAAACATGTGCTTTTAACCCCTTTTTCTGTTTATCATTCAGTTCATTGGGCCTTAGGTAACAATGGTGTCTTTGGATAAGAAAAGATGCAAAATGGTGCAAAAACGAGCAGACTGGGTTAGCAACTCATTTGGGCCTTAACATCTTCCTCCGAACTTGGATTTGCCCAAATAATATGTGGTTGGAAAGATGAGAGTCTGAACTTCAAGATGGACTACTCAAATGCATCAGATAATGAAGTTGAGCCCAATTCGTGAGCCCATATACACACCAGACCTAACATGTGGAACAATTAAGGGAGGAACATGTTGAGCAATTAAGGGATGTCTTTCCAGCAATTAAGGGAGGTCTTTCCTTGACTTTAGACCTGACATGTTGAGCAATTAAGGGAGCAATTGAGGGAGCAATTGAGGGAGCAATTGAGGGAGCAATTAAGGGAGGTGTGTCAGCTACTCAAGTGCAGAGGAGTCACTCCATTCACCTATAAATCACTCCAGCCATCCTATATCAATTCATTCAGCCAAAAATCAGAAAAAGACTCCAGCAAGCCTTCCTTCCATTTCCTGACGAATTTGCTCTTCTCTGCCATCACCAGCCACCCAAACTCATCCCAAATCACCTCTTTAGCTGCCATACTCTAGACATGAGAAAGTTCTTGGAGTAGCATTAGAAGTGGAGAAGCACCTGGAGAAGCCTTGGAAACCACAAGCAACTTCAGAATTGGGTTTTCTCTACTCTTATTGCATTCAATATGTTTTCTCATTTTTGCTCAAGTTTCATTTCCATTATGAGTAGCTAAATTCATAACTAGGGCTATGATGTAACCTAACATGAATATTCTGGGTTTATAAGTTGAAGTTTGAGTTTCAAGTTTGATTCATGATTCATATTCCTATTCTTTATGCTTATCAGTTAATATGCTTGTTTGGATGATTGATCACCATTAGAACTTGTATATTAGCTACCTTGGTTTGAATCAAGAGTAGACACCATGCTTTGATTTGAATTGAACTATGAATAAGAAAAGTATGTATGGACATTCGACAACAGGGATTAGATACATGCTTGGTTGTTTAAATTGTTCTTCTATGCTTAATGGGTTCCTAATGCTTAATTTAGATTAGACAACAAATGATCAAGTTAGGGAATTAGGAACACAAGGTTAGGACCAGACACCATGGCCTAATCATACTTTAGCTAGAATCAATCTTTGAATTCGAATGAGATTTGTCACTTGACTCCTTATAACCCAGAATTGAAATGTTATGGTGAATCAAATGCCCTAGTCTCCCAATCTGTTTTTCAGCCTACACAAGTACTCTTTGTTACATTTGTTCACTTTGCTTTTGTTTGAAATCTTGTTTTGCTTCATTTGTTCAACAATTACAATCACTCTTGCTTTAAATTCTATTTTAGACTTAACCTCCTACTTTCTCGAATCTGGTAATCTAAGTACATAACTAATTTTAACTTCTCAGTCCTCGTGGGTACGACCTCGTACTTGTCTTGCTATACTACTAATTGGCCCGTACAATTGCGAGTTAACATTTTAACAACAGTAGGATCTTTGCTCAAACTTCTCGGTACCTATTTTTCCCTTCTTTTTTCTGTTTTTTCGAAGTCACCCCCAAAGGCTCCTGGATGTTGTGGTGCTAGTTTTTTTGTAAATGCTTGGCTTTGTGATCTCCATTTTATTTTGCTTAGGCATGAAGCTTGTTAATGATCTGGGATCCCATACTAGTGACTTTGCTTGGCATGCTTTCTGCTAAGTAGCCTTTTTTCATTCTCAGATAACACAAAAGAGAAGATACGATGCCTACTTAGCAGTAGTAAGGCTTAAGCCATTTTCCGTTGATGGGATCCGTTAGCTGGCCTTCCTTGACAAAGATCAAGCGATAATAGCCGTTGTTCTATACTTCCTTGACTGCAAACGGGCCTTCCCATTGCGGAGCAAACTTGGAAGGTCCCGACACTTGTCTTCTTACATGCTCAACAACTTTTAGCACAAGATCTCCTTGCTTGAAGGCTTGGGGCTTGATTGTCTTGTTATATGCTTGGGCAACCGTTTTGTGTTAAAGTGCCATTTTTCTTTCAGCTTCTACTCTTTTTTCATCCACGGCTTTGAGGTCCAATAAGCGCCAGCCTGAGCATCACTTCGCATCCCATTCAAGGTCGTTGACAGCTAATACTCTGGCAGTGGGAGTGGTGATCTCTACAGGTGAGATAGCATCCGACCGATATATGAGTGAATAGGGCGAGAAGCCTATGGCGCTTCTTGAAGACACGCGGTAAGCCCATAAGACATCCAGCAGATGAATACTCCTCCCACCTTCGTACTCATACACCATTTTGCTCAAGATCCTCAATATAGTTTTGTTGGTGGCCTCCACTTAACCAAATTGATGCTTGATGTCATAGCTACTAAGTGTCGAGCTTACTTGCTTGTTAACAAAAGGCGTACCATTGTCAGTAACTATCTTGTATGGGATTCCAAACCTGCACACGATGTATTCTTGAATAAAATTGGAGACAGCAGCTCTCGTGACCTTTCGAAGAGGAATTGCATCGACCCACTTTGTAAAATATTATGTGGCAGCGAGGATCCATATGTAACCATCATAAGGGGGATGGGTTCTCCCAATTAACCAAATTCGCCCCAAACACTTTTCCAACCACAAAATCAAATTGAATCCCTGCCCAACCACATCCATCCAATTTCCATAAATATTTTTCGCACCACAAATACTTTCAAGGTGCCATTCATTCCTTGAAAGTCCAATCAAATTCTCCAAAGAACTACAAATGGCTTGATCCCCAAAAGGGTATGTAGGCAATCTAGGGTTCCCTAGATGTAGACATAACATCAAAATCAAATTTCATTATTTATTTCATTCTTTACATTGGAATCAAAGGGTGTTCTCTTTCCAAAGATATTATAATTAAGAGATTTTCATCTTGAATGGGTCGTACTCAATTGCCCCTTTCAATAGGAAAAGTTCTCAAAAACTATTATTTGCAAATAAGAGTGAGATTATATTGGGTGAATTTTTAATTATTTTATTACTTTTTCTTAATCTAACAGCCACTGTAATAACCCGATCCTAATTTAATATTTAATTATTAATTTATTCAAATAAAAGACAATTTTACCCTAGAAATATTTTAATGGTTTAAAAGTTGACTTTTTGTTTGGGATGGAATATGGGGATTTTAGTTGTACCGTTGCATAGAGCACGTCGAGATGAGTTCGTAGACACGTAGTAGGCTCAAATCAGAGTTATAAAGAAGAAGTTAGGATCTACAAAAGTTCAATGGCATAACCGTAAATATTTCGAAGTCAGTTTTTAAAACCTAGCAGATTTCTTCTATCTCACTCTCCACGAACAGCAGTTTTCAAATGGAGATTTCTCCACCATCAGGCCACCAATTCCGGTGCCACAACTTGCAAACTCTTCATCTCTCTCTCCTCTTCACATCCATAACAATTTTCAGCCCCATATGCGAGGAATTAAAACCAAAATTCGAGCCAAATTAGACCTTTTTTTTGAAGCCACAACTACTGACTATTCCAGGCTTTGCTCCAACCACCACCGGCCGTGCAATCACACCCAAAATACTCCCCTACCTTCCCTTTGTGTTTTCCCTTGAAGAGTTGACTTAATTTCATCTTAAAACCGTCGAATCCAAACCTAGAAATTTCTAGGTTTTTCAAACACAAAATCATTCATTCGAGGGTTTTAACAGTGGAATTTATCTTCGAGCAAACTCCCCTTCATGTACTTGATCTGTAGATATGATTATTGGTCGGCAATTTGGAGTTTTCCGATCGCCGGAAAAATTCTCTACACACCTGCCGAAGGTGACAGCACGTCAGCGGGGTGTCAAGGTTGGGTTTTGGTCCTAAAGTGATTCCCACATCGTCTCGAGCACAGCGGTATGCTCAGATTTCAATTTGGTTACCGTTTGACTGTCGATCGGATATCGCATATTAGGCGTTATCCGGGTTCGATATGTTCGGACCATTGGATCGACTTCATTCTCAGATATGTTGATCTAGGTATCTCTAGGATTGTATAGGAATTCGCGGAACGTGAATCGGAGTCCCATATACTTCAATTCAATGAATCAAAGATTAGGTTAAATGACAACCGTCCGATCATGAAAGATCCAACCGTTCGATTCAAACTAAACTTGTAGGACAAGTATAGTAAACCCTGTTGAACATGTAGGGACTTTCGGATCGAAAATCGAAGGCCGTGGGCCCCGTTGGCCCACTTGACCATGTCTGGACAGTTTAACCCTCGATTGACCGTGAGTCTTCCGAGGTAGTTTCACCCATTGAGAAGTGCTAGAACGACCATGTAAACGAGGCTTGACTGTTTGTGAACTATTTTGATTATTTTTGGATTATGAGTTTATGTTATAGTGTTTTATGATATTCTTGGGTGTTATTTAGATATTGGAAGATTATCTTGTTATTTATTTATTTATTATTATTATGAGTATTAATAAAGTATATGACTGGGTAATATTGGATTATTCAAATGTTTATGAGTTATTAGGTAATCGCTTTTACTTTCTAAGGGTATTATACTATGTTTCATTGTGCAAAGTTGGGAACGGCTTACTAACTAGATTCTGGTGTGGACGATAAATTAATTAAATGTCTTATTATATGTTTAGATTTAATATATATACTCATTGACTTGAAAATGATGAATCATGGAGGCTAGTTCTTAACAGAATGTGGTATACATTTTAAATGTAGTTGAGAACTGATTTTTAGAAAGTTGATATAAGAGTTGGAAAATGAATTTGTGCAATAAGGGAAAGTTTATGATAAGTTCGGAATATGGTTTTCAAACCCACCATAGGAGTACCCCCCCCAGTTGCCTTTGAAACAGTTTTGTCATTTACGACAATAACCCATGAGTTTCGGGGACACCTGAACCGTATGGTGCAAGGATATGCGTTCTCAGGCTGACTACATGTCCCCCGAGTTCTGCAAGGATGTGCTGCTCAGGTTGAGTAGGTGTCCCCTGAGTCTTGCGAGGAATGCGGCTTATGCTGACTACATGTCCCCTGAGTCTTGCGAGGAATGCGGCTTATGCTGACTACATGTCCCCTAAGTCTTGCGAGGAATGCGGCTCGGGTTGACTTTGTGTTTCCCAGGCTTGTGAGGATGTGTCACTTATGTGACACTTGGAATTGATGGAATATTATAGGAATTGACGGAATACTATTGGAATTGACGGAAAATTATGGGAATTGACGGAATACTACTGGAATTGACGGATCATGGATGGGGGTACGCTTATATGGAGAGTATTTTGGTTTTAAGAGGTTTAAACTAAAACTGATGATTTCATCTTGATATTTTTTAGTAGAAGTTTTAATACCCATTTTTTGATTTTATGAGACAAGAGTTGAAGGTTTCCAAGTTTTACGAATTTTCTACAAATCATATCTATTCTCTTAAGTGATGAATTTGTTTTTACATGTGAAAGAGGGAAGCATATTTTATTTTAAATTGTGGGTATTGACATTAAGGTTTCACGTGGTGAATGCTATTTTATTAATTTTATCGTTTTCCTACTAATAAGTACAATCTTGATCTCTTGGACTACAGGGGTCCAAGAGATTTGTGATCACTCACCGTTGGATGTAAATTCAACGGTTCACTCACTCTTGCACTCCTTTTAAGAAACTTTTTGAACTATTTGATTAATATCCAACGATGGGTGACCACAATCTCTTGGACTCTTGTGGTCCAAGAGATTGGGACTGCTGATAAGTAATATGTTAATTATATATATATATATATATATTTATTTATTATGCACGTCGAATAAATGGCAGATTGTTCTAACATCAATAGTCCTTAATTGAGTTTTAGCGGATGTATTCGAATTACTTATAAGTTTTGCTGAAAGAACTACGTATAGTTTGATCCCTTGTAAGGGTACGTAAGCAACCTAGAGTTACTAGGTGCAGCCATAAGATCAAGTGCTGAAAATTTGTTCAATTGGGTTTTATTGAAAATTGATTAAGTATTCACATTATTCTAAGGGTTGAGTTCAGATTCAGAGGATGGAATGTTTTATTTGATTTATGGAGGCCTGAGGCCATTCAAAGTTATTCGTCTGAAGCATGCTGAATGATTGGGAATTTTTTTTCAATGTTAATGATATATTTACAGGTGGAAAGTGATTGGGAAACGAGCAATGTACAGGGGAGACTACCGAATTTTTGGTAGAAGTCAAACCCTAAAGAAATTTTTGAATTTTAGTTAGAAGGGCAATTTGGTCAATTTTGTCACATCCTGAGATCGGCTCCGCCGTAGCACGATATTGTGCTCTTTGGGCCTCCCTCTCTGCCGCACTATTTTCTTTTTGGGAACTCACGAGCAACTTCTCAGTGGGTCACCCATCGTGAGATTGCTCTAGCTCCAACTCGCTTAACTTCGGAGTTCCCATGACTCTGAAGGCAGTGAGCTCCCAAAAAGCCCCGTGCTAGATGGAAGCGAGCATGTACATATAAGGCACATCACCACATCTCCGTTGGTCGATGTGGGATGTTACAAATTTGGTCAAGGGCAATGTGGTCAATTCGGCCCAAGTTCCAAAGTGGAATTTGGGTCGGGTCCTGTCAGCCACTGTTCACTAGTTAGAGAGTGTGTTGGGGAAAGAGAGAAAGTCGGGGGAGAGAGAGAGAGAGAGAGAGAGAGAGAGAGAGAGAGAGAGAGAGTTGACTGAGGTTTTTCAAATTTCACTTTGCAAAAATTATGATTGTGCCACTGCACTTCCGTAAATCATAACTTCTTCGTTTCGAGTCGGCATTGAGCCTACCGCCTGTCTACGAACTCGCATCAACAAGCTCCATGCAATGGTGCAACTAATTTCCCAAATTCCTTTATGAACAAAAAGTGATCAAAATACCCCTACCCCAAGGACAAAAATGTAATTTGAAAAGAAAATGTTTTCAAGAATTCAAACAAACAAGTTCTCACATTTTTAAGATTAGAAAACAGTTTTCAAGTTGCATACTAAACAAGTTTTTGAATCTTAAAAATAGATTTGAGAACTCCTTGTTTTTAAGAAAAATCAAAGTTTTTGAGTTCCCTATTTGAATAGGATACCAAACGCCCCCCTTAACTCTTCTTTTTGTTGTGCCTCACTATTTCTTTCTTCTTTTTCTCTTTCTTCTTCTTTCTCTCTTCTTCATCTTTCTCTCTTTTTCATCTTTTGCATGATTCGACAAATCAATAGCTAGCTTACATCACCTATTGAATTGAACCGAATCATGCCCACCCTTAGTTGGCCGACCTAAAATAATCTGATATGAAGTTATCCTGAGCCCGACAAATTCTACATCTCTTCAAACCCATAGTATTTTGGACATATATCAGGCGTAATGATTTTCCAATAAGCCCAATTTAACCCAACCCAAATCATAATTCATTCAAAAACCTCAATGTTATATACCTTTTTATTAGTCTGTAATTTGCAAAGCTAATTGTGAGCATGGAACATTTTGATAAAGTCATTTGGGGGCTACATGAGTTTTGATGTCATTGTGGGCTCAAAATGGTGATAAGTAAGGAGATTTGGTAAAGTCTTTTAGTCTCTTAACACTTTTCTTACGTTTACTCCTTTAGTCACTGGAAGGTCTTTCACACAGCCAGCCCTTTGATTTTCAAAATGCAAGGTCCCATAGATATAATTCCAATTGCAGAAGACCAAATTTCGGGAGTCTCAGACATCTCTAAAATCTAGTACACTCTCTTACCAAAAGTATCTTGATATCTAATATTCTGGATAAGTAGCCATTAAATTAATCTTCTACCAAAATTCCCGACAAGAACAACAACCATTCTTGAAATGGTGGAACATGTTAGTATCCCTGACGATGATTTCCTTCCCAGTACAAGATGATGCAATCTTCATAAAAGAATGGCAATCACCACAAATCCTAAGATTCTTCATGATCCTGATAGATGCATTTGAAGGTAAACGCATCAACCCCAAAGTAAGAGCAAGTTTCTCACTGCGGTGCCTCAAAGGTTCATGTTTTCTGTTCTCTCCCATATAATGAAGGTCATGTTCAGTCTCAGCCGTGTAGCCCATAATCTTCAACTCTTCGATCAAACAGTCCAATTTTGAGTATATCCCAGCAATTCTAACATGCGAAACTCTCCAACCATGAATGAGTGAATTTTGTCCTTGATTTCAATCCAACTCTTCCCGGCATTATTAGGTTCTATCTCAGACAAATGCTTAGCTGCTACCTCAGCCAAGTGAAGTTTTCCATGGATCCTACAAGAAGCCAACAGTGAATCCCACATGGAAGCAGTAGCATCAAATGGAATTTCCTCTATCAAATTATAGACTTCAAACAACAATCCTGACCGACCAAAAAGATCAATCATGCATGAATAGTGAACAACAGTAGGTGACACATTGTGTTCTGTGAGGTTGAAGTATTTCCTTTCACTTTCAATCAATCCCATATGACTACAAGCAGTTAATACATAAACATACGTTACTTCACTTGGGAACCTACCCATCTCCTGCATTTTCTCAAATAGTTCATCACCTCTAGGGAGCAAGCATGTCTAGCAAACCCAGAAATCATGTTATTCCATAACACAGTGTTTGTCTCATCCATACCTCAAAACACATGGTAAGCTTCTTTAATGCTACCACATTTTGCATACATGTCTATAAGAGAGGAAACAATAAATATATTCAAACCAAATCCAGTTTTACATAACACGGCATGCACCTGCTTCCCTTCAATAAGAGCTGCCAGACCTACACAAGCACAAATAGCAGAAGAAATTGTAAACTGGTTCTGCAATAACCCCATCATTTTAGCTCTATGGAAGAACATCAAAGCCTCCTCATAAAGCCCATTTTGCACATACCCGGCTACCATCGAACTCCAAGTAACCTCACTCCTCTCTGGCAGAGACGCAAACACACAGCTTGCATCCTTTATCAAACCAGACTTTGAATAAACGTCAAGCAATGCAATTCCCACATAGACATTTAAATTCATTGCTAACTTAACAGCAAGAGCGTGCAGTTGTTTATACTAAAAAACAGCACATTTCTCTGCACAAGCACAAAGAACACTCGAAACAGTGAATTCACTAAAATGGTTTCCTTCTCTTTCACATCTACAAGAAAATACCAAGAGCTTTCTGTTCCTCCCCATTCTGGGTAAGTGACCCAATCATCGTGTTTCATGAAACTAAGCTTCTTTCAGGCATTTCATCAAAAACTTTGTCAGCACAATAAACTAAACCGCATTTAGAATACACGTTGATGAGTATGTTAGATGTTAAAGTGCCTGCTTGCAATCCAAGACATATGATCTGTCTATGGCAGGCCTTACCTTCCATGGGTGCACCTGTTCTTGCACAGCTTTGCAAGATTTGATGCAGAAGTGGAGTATAAGTGTCCCTTGTCTCCACCAAAACAAGGCATTCTTGGTGTCTAGGTCTGTTAGCTCTAGCACCCTTGGCGATGGCTGAGAACTTTCTGTGATAGTTTTGAGCAGTGTTATAGATTCCTTCCTTGTTTCTTCTCAAGGTTTTCATATTAGCGCTTGCATTGCAATCTACAACATGGTAAAAGCTTTAGAAATAGTGATGGAAATAATCGTATTCTATAGCAGAGGCTCAAACAAGGACCGCAAAGGCCCAACCCAAGCGTGGCTTGGGCTCAATGGCTTGTTTTCTTTTTTGAAGAATGTACGGGCTCAATTGTCAAGAACATTCTAATTAATTTTGAGAATAATTAAATAGTATTAAATTATTTATATTATATTAAATTACTTTAAGATTTAAATTTAAATAATTAATTTACCAAATTTTATTATGTTTCTTTGACTGATTCAAGTAACATTTTTGCAGCATTTATCTTTCTGCATTGAGGTCACTATGTTTTACACTATGTTCTGCTTAATTGGGGAGAATTTTTTTAATTTGTATTTCCTACGCTCAATTGATGCTGTTGAACTTCTGAAACCTTTCATTTCTATTTGAACCTATTTGGGTCTGGTCGAGTACTTAGATTAGTTAGGGTTGAGTTTTTTATGCTCCTGTGTTTGTTAAACATAAATATGGTTACATGTTACTATGTAAATATGTTAAGTAAATTCTTCGTTTTAGTTTTCCACTGCTAATTAAAAACTCTAATCCAACTCGGTTCCTTAACAACAAAGAGGACTTATCATATCTTTAAAATACTTGAAAATACTAGTAAAAAAATGATCAACTGGTATGGATATTGGTGTCCACAAAGGAGTTTGTATTGATAGTTTTGGTGTCCAATTTAGTGTCTAATATACTCTAGGCACCAAAAGTGCCAATACAAACCTTTTTTCGTGGCCCCTTTTGTGTACACCAATGGCCAATATCTATTGATCCTAAATACGATATTTTGATTGTTTTGTGTCATATTATTAAAATTCTCGACGCATGTGTTGATGTCACATGTTTGAATTCTAGATTGGGACAGAAAAAATGTCCTCAAATTTGAAAAGGCCGAATTCAGTTTAAGTAAAAAGTACATCTCCATGCACTTTTTGGGAATGGAACAAATATATATTTTCGTTAGATTAAAATTGAAACGAAAGGGAAACAAAACATTAATGTAGATTGATATAAGGTTTTAATTAGTTGGATAAACTATTGGATATAATGGTTCCGGTGATGAGAGGGGATTCTTAAATAGGGGAATGCTAGCAACCTTCTTTCTAACCTTCTCTTTTGGACTTTCTCCCTTTCCTTCATGACATGTGTCATTTTCTTTACACTTAAAACAATGTCATTAATACATCAAACAACCTAACTTTTGTTTTCCAAATTTACCCTTATTTGATGTATTGACTTGACTTTAATTTATTAATTTTTTTTACAGCTTTCTTAATAACTTGTAAAAAATTAATTTATTAATTTATTAAATATTTAATAATAAAAAATTAAAAAAATTTATTTAAATTATTTAAATATTTATATTTAAAAATAAAAAAAAAACCCTATCTCAAGTCGTCCCCACCTTCTTCCCCAAAGCCCAGCACCTCCATCTTCCCCACCATCTCCTTAGCACCACCCATCTCCACCCCACCCTCTCCTCAGCACCTCCCCATACTCTCTTCCTTCTCTCTCCCTCTTTTTCTCTCTTCCCCCAATCTTTCTTTAAACAAAACCAAGCCCCTGCAAGTTTTGGCTACGGTAAGAAGACCCTCAAGGCCACGGCAAGCATTGGCCATTATACTAAATTTGGGTTTGAGGACCATTACCAAGTACCAACAACAACATCCCAGCCCAAATTTAAAAATCTCACCTTAAAGTTGCAAACTTTAATATGATAAATAAACAAAATGATTTTGATGGATTTTGATTTTGATTTTTTTGTGGGAGATGTCATGTTGTATCAGGTGTGAAGGTCTGGCTCTCTCAAAATGATAATAGAGGGTTGGATTTGGGGCTGCAAGTTTGTATTATTCGAAGAGAGAGAAAGTTGTAAAAAAAATTTGAATGAATTGAAGTAAACATTAAAGTCAATACATTAAATAAAGGTAAATATGGAAAACAAAAAGTAGGTTGTTTGATGTATTAATAGCATTGTTTTAAGTGTAAAGAAAATGACACATGTCATGAGGGAAAGGGAGAAGGTCCAAAGGAAAAGGTTAGAGAGAAGGTTGCTAGCATTCCCCTCTTAAATATTAGGCTTGAAACTCAAATTTGAAATCCCAAGTTTTGAGTGCCCCCACTGCTGAAAATAATATAAATGAAAAGACACCATGTTTATTCCACTAGTCTTAAGACGAGTCTCAAAATTGGTTTTTTAGGTCCCCCACCAAAGATGCTCTTATACACTGGAAACTTGGCACAACCAGGTTCAACAATCATGCGGCTCTGAGTCAGAAATCCTTAAAACGTCAAATAGGTTAACTTATATGATAAAAAAGATACACAATACCCTTTTGGCCTTTGACCTCTTGAGAGCATACTCTGCATTGACCATATAAATATTATTATGCAACTAGGGTAGGGTTTATATATAATATGAGGACATGAGCTAATGGGGTCTAGCCCGACAGAAAATGACTTTGACTTGCAGATAAGTGATTTTAAGTTCTAATCTCCATGATACTTTAATGGTATTTGCGTGAGAAACCCTCCTCCTTGTAACTATCAATTGTATACAAAATACAAAAAACGTGGACTTGATGAATTCTCTTGAGACTGAATGCCATGGATTGTAGCAGGATCGACATATATTGTCATATCGATGTGGCTCCGAGCAAAATGGGAGGCACAAAAGAATCTGGACGTCACTAGCTCACAAGCCCAGTGGACCACACGGCCTTCCTTTTGTGTTTGAATGTGACTTGCCTTATCATGAATTTTAGAGCCCCACTTACTCCAATTGGTTTGATATGTTTTTTGTCTTTGAAAGCCTCCCTTTTGATATAAATATGATAAGTCGGCCATATCTTAACTAAATGAAAGCTGGAACAATAAAGTGTGTACGTGCCAAATAATAATATACCCTCCTCAACCTAAATGCATTACAAAAAAAAAAAAAAAATGTAAATTTAGGTTTTAGCCACAAAAAAATTTTCACTTTTGGAAAAAGTCAAAGCTTTTTCAAAAAAAAAAAAATAGAAAAATTCCTCAACTTTTAAACCAAAGACATGCAAATGTAAAGGATTCCTTAGAAAATCCAAAAATAAATAAGGGCATTTTTGTCCATTTTGCTTCTTTTAAAAATATTTCTCTCTCCTTAGCCTTTTCCAAAATGTCCCTAAAAAAAAGTCGTCATTTGCAACGAATTTTTTCGAAGGAACTGCAAATATCCTTTTAAAAAAACACTATTTCCAACAACAAAGTACAATATGTCATAAATATATCAAAGAGGTGTTTACAAATTTCAACACCCAAATTGCCCTTGGAAAAGAGTTTCTTTGTTGTCGGAAATAGATTTTTTTTTTCAGGAAAAATTGGCGCCACATTTATTTTCGACCAAACTGATCCTTGTCAGTAATAGTTGTGCTTTGCTCCGACGGCATGTTCATGTTGTCGGAAAATCACAACCATTTCTGAGAGATTAGAAGTCGTCATAAATGATTATCTATTTATGAGGGCAATCAGTAGCTCTCGTAAAAGGATGTCTATTTGTGAGGGGGTCTAGTGATTGTCGAAAAAGATTATCTATTATCCAATTTATACTTTTCCACCATTCAAAATTTTTTTTCTTAATAATATTATTATTATTATCATCATCATCATTATCATTATCATCATCGAATGTTATACGTATTTACTTTCTTTGTATTAACAATAAAAAGCGCTTTCAAACTTTGACAATGTTTCACCATTTGAAAAGATTAATACTACTAGAAAATGATTGATTGGTGTAATGTGTGTTTACTTTATATTCATTTTTATATACTAATTATTAAAGTTAAACCTAAAGGAGATTTAAAGTCTCATTTCAAGAAACTATAATATGCACATGTTATTTTTTTATAAATGTTGACGACCATATATGAGAAAGCTTAGAAATCTAGTGTTGTACAAATAAATTTCGGGGAGAATATTTGCAAAAGATCCTCTTCTCTCTCGATGGTCCTCTTCCTCGAATCTTGTAAAATGAATGGCGGTCAATGGAGAACACCTAGGGAGTGTTGGTTAAAGCCATCTGATGCCTAAGTCACTAAAATGTTCTCAGAGAGATTTAGATTTAACTAAAACGATGAAGCTTTCCTTTACGTGAGAGGGGGAGGCGTGGAGTTGGGAGTGGGATGATGATGCAGAGCCATGAGAGAGGCGTGAATTTTTGGTATTTTTGCTAGGTTTTCAGAATTACCTCATGTGTGGTGTGATGATATCTTTATATAGAGTCCCCATCTTTGGTAGGGTTTGTGGAGAATAATTCACTATTGGTGGGAATTATTCTTTTCCATAAATAGAATAAGAGGATAATATCAATGAGAATTGGTAGAAATCGAATACTTGATTTAGAGAGATGTTCATATCTTAAATGAGGATAATTGGCTAATTAAATAGGATTTAAGTAGCACAATTATTTTACCTAAAGAATATTTGTAATAACATGATCCTAAATTAATATTTAATTATTAAAGTACTCAAATAAAAAACAATTTTACCATCGAGAATATTTTAATGGGTTTAAAAGTTGACATTTTGTTTGGGAAAAAGTTTAGGAATTTTATTAGTAACGTTGTGTAGAGCTCATCGATATGAGTTCGTCGACATGCGAGACCCCCAATTCCGAGTTGTAACGAAGGAGAAAAGGTCTAGAAACAAAAAGGGCGTAATGGAAATTTTTAAATTTGTTACTATAGCAAACAGTACCGCTACAGTACCGGGTTGTTTTAAAAAAAATTCTTCTTTTTCTTTCTTCCTTCTCTCTCCCTTCGCAAGCAGCAGCCCCCCTTCTGTTACTATTCATCCAAACAGTTTTTGGGCCGCCATCTCCTCCAACGGCCAACCCAAGCGAAGGCACTAGTACCAAAATAACCAGCACATCATCCGCTTCCTACCCCACCCCTCCACAGTCGCCATTGCCTTCGTATTTCGCTGGAAAATACGAAAATATCGTCGGTTTTGCACATAACTTCCAAGCGTTCGTTCGGCCTATTTCAGCCACCCTTTTTGTTGATCTAGGTATGTTTTTTCATCCTCTCAATGCGTTCTGGCTGATGGTTAGGTTATTTCAGATCAATTTTTGTCTTTTGAAACTCAAATTATCACTTAAAGTTTCAGCCGCTTTTTAGCTGGCGATTACGATCATCTTCGGCCACTTTTTGGCCATGGCCCAAAAACAAAAGTTGCTCCACTCAATGTCCTGATCATGTAGATATAGGTCTTGACCAACGGTTTGGAGATTTTCTGATCTCCGAAATCGCTTTGGGGCACCCACGCGGTGCTAGCGCATATGGCTATGCTTGGTCCACTTTGTGGCTAGTCTTTATGTTCTAAAATAATCCCCATGTTGTCCCAAGCACGACGGTACACTCGGATTTGAATTTGGTTATAGTTTGACTGTCGATCGGATATCGCATATTAGGCATTATCCGGGTTTGTTATGTTCGGACCGTTGAATCGACTTCATTTCAATATATGTGGATCTAGGAATCTCTAAGATCGTGTAAGAATTCGAGGATCATTAATCGGAGTCCCGGATACTCCGATTCAATGACTTAAAGTTTGTGTTAAACCATAATCGTCCTGTCATGCGATTGCGAGCAATCAGACTATTCGATACGGACCAAACTCGCACAACTTGTATATTAAACCTTGTTGAACCGTAGGAACTTTCGGATCGTACATCGGAGGTCGTAGGCCCCACCGATCCGGTTGACTAAGTTTGGGAAGCTTGATCCCTCAGATAACCGAGAGTCTTCCAAGATAGTTTCATCCTTCGAGAAGTGCAAGAACGACCATATAAACGAGGCTTGACTGTTATGTGAATTATTTTGTTTATGGTTTGATTTTGAGATTAAATTATTGTATTTTATTCTTGGTTGTTATTTTTGATATTCGAAGATTATGCATTATTGGAAGTGATGGGATCTCTAGGGATTAATATTTATTTATTTATTATTTATTATTATTATTATTATTATTATTATTAAAGTATCTAACTGAGTGTTATTGGATGATTTAATGTTTATGAATTACTATGTAATCATTTTTACTTTCTAAGGACATTATATGTGTTTAGTTGTGAAGAGTTGGGAATGGTTTGTTAATCGGATTTCAATGTGAATAATAAATTAATTAAATATCTAAGTACGTGTCTATATTTAATATATATACTCAGTGGTTTGAGAATGATGAATTATGGACACTAGTTCTCAACCGTATGTGGTGTAAATTCAAAGGTAGTTGAGAACTGATTTTTGGAAGGTTGAGAAAATATTTGAAATATGGATTTTTGGAATATGAGAAATTTTATAATAAGTTTTGGAATATGGTTTTCAAACTCACCATAGGAGTATCTCCCCCTCCACCCGCCAGTTTTAGAAACAGTTTTGTCATTTATGACATACCCCACTGGTTTTCGGGACGCCTGAACCGTGTGGTGCGAGGATATGCGTTTTCGAGCTGATTACATGTCCCTCGATTTCTGCGAGGATGTGCTTTCTCGGGCTGACTACGTGTCCCCAGAATTCTGTAAGGAATACGGCTCGAGTTGACTTTGTGTTACTGAGGCCTGCGAGAATGTGTCACATTACGTGACACAAGGAGTTGACGGTATAATGTGGGAATTAAATAGAAACTCATGGAATTGACGGAATATTATTGGAAATGACGGAATATTAGTGAAATTGATGGATCACAAATGGGGGTACGCATAGGTGGAGAGTATTTTGGTTTTAAGATGTTTAAACTGAAATTTTGATGATTTTATTTTAGTATTTTTGAGTAAAAGTTTTAATACCTATTTTTTGAATTTATGAGACAAGGATTGAAGGTTTCCAAGTTTTAAGGATTTTCTACAATTCATATCCATTATCTTAAGTGATGAGTCTGTTATTATGTTTTAGTCAAACTGTTGACAGCGATATTAAGGTTTATGTGACCAAAAGTTATTTTAGTAACTTTCTCGTTTTTATACATATCTGGGTTGTTTTTGGCACATATGTGAGTGGGTGAAAGATTGTGCTTAAATCAAAAATCTTTTTGTACGTTTTTAGAGGTTTATTTAGAGTTGAAGCTTTTGTTTAGGGAAGTACGAAAGAACTACGTATGGCTTCATCTCTTAGTAAGGGTATGAAGGCAACCTAGAGTTACTAGGTGCTGCCACATGGTTTGTGTTGAAAATTTGTTCAGTTAAGTTATTTCGGAATTAACATATTCATGTTGTTCTAAGAGTTGAGACTAGTTTTTGATGACAGAATGATTTATTTGGAATAAAGATGCCTGAGGCCATTCAAAGTTATTTGTTTGATGCATGCTGAAGATTGTGGCTATTAGTTGCATTTTGTACAGGTGAAAATTTTGGGAAATGAGCGAATTACAGGGAAGACTGCCAAATTTTCGGCAGAAGTCAAACCGTAAAAGAATTCTTTAGTCTTAATTAGAAGGGCAATTTGGTGAAGTGTGTCGGCACCTGCGCAGTGTTGGGCACGCACAGGATTCGGCTCAGATTCCAAAATAGAATTTAGGTCGGGTCCTGTCAATATTCCTTTTTCCACGTGTCACTTTTTGATTGGTTGTCAAAATTCCATGTTCCCACATCTAGTACTGTCCAGGTTCTCTTAAATGAAATCTAGCATGTACTTGATTGAGCCTTTAGTATACAGAGGATCTTACGTTAGTTGTTGCATTATTTTCTCATAGTTCAATTTAATGTTTTAATTATACATGTTGTTGTTGCATTATTTTCTTATAGTTCAATTTAATGTTTTAATTATACATGTACATACTCGTTTAACAATTTTTTTTTTTGTTGTCATACAAATAAATTTTGATACATATTTTGTTGTAAAATTTTGAATATCGATCATGACATTCCTGAAATAAAGTAATATGTGGTCAAATAGAGCATTACTTCATAACTTATTTTTATATGACATCCTCTGAACGGCCTAACTTGGGACATCCAATTGAGGATATGATTACATAATTTAATTATTGTATACGTACCCTCCTTTTTGTTATATAGTTTTCATAGCCTTAATTAATAATAGGAAAATCATAAATGAATCAACCCTGCTAAATTCTTAGTAGACGGTACCAACAAATTTTTTCAGAAATTCCGAATGAGTGCTGTTATTTCTATCCTTTATCCTATTTCTCCATGCACTTTATGTTCTCACCCATTATATAAATCTAGAGAAGAAGAAAAAAACAGTCCTATCCACCCATTATTATTCATAAAATACTTTTAATTATTAATTCAAACAATTTTCCTATTGTGTTCCATATTTTCATTGCAACCAAACACTCTTTCCCATCCAAACGTGTACAGACACACACACATACAAAACAAAAAAGAGTTTTCTATTTAAACCATGCACTTCTTTATGTTCATCCCATATTTTAATTCAAATTTTCACAATTTCTAAGAAAACTCCACTATCTTCACAAACTACCCTAAATACACACCCAAGAGAAAAAATGAAATAAAAAACTCATCAACCCCACACCCCACACCCCACATCCTGCTATCTTGCCCTTCACTACTCTAAGTTCACCTCAATTTCACATTACTTAAATAGATAAAAATACTATTTTCAAATATGTAGCAACATTATTATTATTATATTTATTATTATTATTATTATTATTATTATTATTATTATTATTATTATTATTATTATTATTATTAAAATTTTGAAAATAGACTATGAGGTTTTGATAAAGAAATATTGACAGTTAAATTAATATGGAAGTTATCATTATCAAATAAATTGGCATACTAAAAGAAAATTTAGCAAGAGATATGTCTACGATATGATTGTAGCCTCAATTTACATATTCTTATTTAAGCAGCCATGGTTTGCAACTAGAGCTATTTTCAAGTCTGGTTTGGAGGCTTTACTTAATGCTAAACCAATTAAAGCTATTTTCCTTCGTGTCCAAATTGTTGATCCTACTGCAGTACTTTGATTTTCCACATCGGCAAAGTCACAATCATATCGTAGGCATATCTCTTGCAATAAGGTGTAGAGGAGTTTGTGTTTTTCAAAAAATTAATATGAAGAGCAGTGGGGTGTGTGTAGAGATGGACTAGGGTTAAGTATTATGTTGGATGACCTTTTTTGTCTTTTTACACAATAATGAAACTTAAGAGCTTATCGGTTTAAGTATTTGGGTAAACAAAGAAAAGTATGAGGTTTTTTTTTTTTTTTAATTTTATTTTTTGAGGACCTTTCCTATTGAAAAGGGCGATAGTATATTAAACTCACACACACAACACAGATGCTAGGACTCGAACCCAGGACCTTGCCTGAGGGAGTAAATACTCCAAACCACTACACTAGTGGGTCCTTTACAGAAAAGTATGAGGTTTAAATAGAAAAACTCAAACAAAAATGCTGCCATTTTTGTCTTTCTATTTCTTCAGTTTTTACCTTTTCTGTCTAGGGAATGTTAGCCTCAACAATATTATGAAAATCAAAATTGAACCAAACCACAATTAGGCCACCGTACTCTGGTCAATTCTGTAGTTTGATCAGTTTGGGCTTGAGCCTAATGCTACCATTTTTTAAAAGTCCAAATCATATTTACTTTTAGCCAAAACCTTTTTTTTTTTTTTGTCAAATTGCCAAAACCTAATAAATTCTTATTAACATGCCCAAATCACTTTTTTCTTCTCTTTCAAATCCTGAAATCATGCAAATTCAAGTGTAACCTATAAAAATCCATCATTCCAATCTAAGTTTCTAAACAACTAAATCAATCTCACATTCACACAATCATCAACCAACAAAGAAAAGGAAATACAACGTCTTATAAACCATTACCCCAAAAAAAAAAAAAAACACAAATAAAGTAAGAAATCCAAATTACACTTATGAAAGATACAACCCATGACAAAAATACACATAAAGATAATATTCTTCCAAAAAAAGCTGCTGCATACATTCTTCCAAAAACCTTAATAGCCACCTGCATAACACTTAAAGAATTAACACAAAGTTTCACCATCAACAAATCATAATTAAAATAGGATACAAGAAAAACCCCTTCCAACATATCCTCATCACACTGTGAAGGGCTTCAAACTTGTCATGGATTTTTACTCCCCATTTCTACAAAATAGAATAAAATAAATCAAACCATTTTAGTTAGAACATAAAAAATAAGAAAATAATCATATTCAAATATACTTATAAAAATAAAAATATTATCCATTTCAATTGATTCATAGAACTCCATCTCCTCAATACTTGGCATTTATTGTAATGAAGATATATCTTCGAACCTTATCGAATTTTGAGAGCAAATCAAAGCCTCAACCATCCTAGGAGACAATGAGCTTCAAAACAAGTCAATCACTCTCCCACTTGTGCTAAAACAAAACTCCAAAGCTAATGTGGAAGTAGGGATTGCAAGCACATCCCTTGCAATTGATGCCAAAGTAGAATACTTGAGCCCATTTAATCTCCACCACCCTAGTATATCAAACTCATCATCAATTGATTCAAGTGGATCCAACAAGTACCTATCCACTTCATATGTTATAACCACATTCTCACTCTCTTGCTGAATTTTTTTTCCACTTTTCCGTTATGGTTTTTCATTTACGACCTCCAAAAACCAAAGAAGATTATGTTTCATTGTTAGTACTACCTCTCTCATTGGTAGTACTAGTAGCACCCATATTATTATTACTAGACTTATACACTTCATATATATTCAAAAGAAGTTGTTCCATTTGTCTTTTGAGCCACCAATGTAACAACCCGATCCTAAATTATTAGTTAAACATTAAATTATTCAAGGAAAAAGATAATTTTACCCCGGAAATATTGAAATGATTTAAGAGTTGACTTTTATTCGGGGGGAGATTAAATGATTAAAATAAGAGGAAATAAATTTAAATGAAAAAAAAATATATATATATATATATATTGAAATAAACAACAAAATAAAATGATTTCAATTAATTAAGGTTTTTGAAAATTAAAGATATTATTTAATATAAAAAGGGGCAAAAATATCATTTTAAGTCTGTGAAGGAATTTGGAAATTTCGGTTGGACCGTTGTCTAGAACACGTCGAAATGAGTCCGTAGACACGTAGTGGATTCGAATCGGAGTTGTAATGAAGAAATGGAGATCAAAAGAAGTTCAGTGGCATAATCGTAAATAATTCGAAGTTCAGTTTTTTTTTTTAAACCTAGAATTTCTGCATTTTGGGGGGCTAGACTAGCCAACTTCAAGAGGGGATTCCTCTCAACTCTGACCAGGTATTCAAGCAAGACCAATCCCGTTGGAACCACCACACTTCCCTCTTCCAGCCCCAGCCCTTCGCCGTCTCGATCCGTCGCCGTTGGTCGCCGAAAACAGTCAAGAAACAGGCGATTTTGGATAGGTCCAAGAATAAAAGTGGTTCTAAATAGGGTATTTTGCATAGGGTAGGAGGTTGGGATTCCAATTTTGGTTCCAAATAGGGTGTTTTGCCTTGTATATAAGATAAACATAAGGAATAATAATATTTAAAATGGCTCCATATGAAAAATAAAACTCATACGTACTCAATATAAGGTAGGACTTCATCCGTATTCTCCAAGACATATAGATGTGCTTGGTTCAACAAGTCCTGATCAACTAAGCTTATTGTGCAACCTGATAATGGCTTCGAAACTCTTCTGGCTTGAAGGAACTCCAATTGTACTAACATCAGATAAATGCTGGGTGCAAAACTCTACAGCTTCTTCAACTATATACCACTCAGCAATGCAACCTTTGGGATGAGTACAGTTCTGAACATATCCCTTTAGTACTTTCATATATCTTTCAAACGGATACATCCATCTAAAATATACTGGCCCACATAGATGAACTTCTCTGATAAGATGTACTACAAGATGAACCATGATATCAAAGAATGAATGGGGAAAGTACTTCTCAGGCAAACACAAAGTAACGACTACATCTTCTGCCAACTTATCTAGCTTGAAAACATCTACCGTCTTTGCACATATAGCATTGAAGAAGAAGCACAATCGACTTATTGCATACCTTGTAGGCTTCTCCAAAACAAAACAAATTGCCATAGGGAGCAATTGTTGCATCAAGGTTTGACAATCATGATATTTAAGTCCAAAGAGTCTTGAATCTTTTAAAGATACAAGATTTTTTATATTTGAACAATAACTTTCAGGGACCCTCTGTAATGACCCAAACCTAAAATTCATATTTAATTAGTAATTTATTATGAGGAAGGACAATTTTGCCCTTGGAATAATTTATTAACGAAAAGTTGACTTTTTGACCGAAAAGGAATTTGACAATTCCACATACACAGTTGCATAGAGCACAAAAAAAACAAGTTCACAGACACAAAGTGGACTCGAATCGGAGCTTTAACGAAGAAAATAAAGTTAAAATATCACGAGGTGCAAAATGGTAATTAGGAAAAATCAGATTTTTAAAACCCTCTCTCTCTCTCTCTCTCTCTCTCTCTCTCTCTCTCTCTCTCTCTCTCTCTCTCTCTCTCCCCCTCCCGTCGCACGACCTCCCCTCTTCCCCCGATTAGTTTTTGTGACGCCGTCGCTGCCACAGAGCACCACCGGCCACGAGACCGGTCTTGTTCAAACCGCCACCCCCTCCTCTTCCTTTTCCGATCACTCTCAGCCCGTGGAACTGCCGGCGATGGCCGGAAACTGAAGAAAACTGAGCGGTTTTGACATAAACTTCAACCCGCTTGTTCTCCTTCAATTCTTCTCCAAATTTGTCGAGTAAGGTATGGATTTCTACCTATTTTCCATGCTATAGCTGATGGTTGGGTAGGTTTGCATCGATTTTGACCGTAGATAGCTTGGTTTTCAAATTGAAATTCGGTCAATTTTCAGCCTCCGTGTTCGGCCACTTCCGGTCAGTTTTTGGGGTAGGTCCAAGAACAAAAGTGGTTCCAAATATGGTGTTATACCTAGGGAAGGAGTTTGGAGCCGTGGTTTTGAGATTTTTCGGCAATGCATAATCGCTTTGGACACCCAGCGCTACCGGGGCATGCGGCGGCTCGTGGGCGAGGGTCGTGCAGTGGCACTATGTCTTGATGCGATCCTTAGGTTGTCACGAGCGCGTAGGAATTTGCGGATCTCAATTTGGATACCGTTTGAGCCTCGAACGGATTTTCCATATTGTGCGATTTCTGGGTTCAATACTGTTGAGCCATTGGATCTTAATCAGTTTCAGATAGGTTACTCTAGATAATTCCAGAATCGTGTAGGATTCGACGGATAGTGAATCGGAGTCCCAGATACTCCGAAATCACGAACCTTAGGGCTGGGGTTTAGAAATTACGCGATTACACGATTGTGATCAATCCGACCGTCCGATCGACACCAATACCCTCTAGACATGTGTCCTAGATATATTGGACCTTCTAGCGGCTTCCGAATCATATTGTGAGGTCATGGACCCGTGGGTTTCCGGGTTGATTTTTTGGGACTTTAACGCTTTTTGAGTCCCAAGATACTGCTAAACTTGAAGGAAATTTTTTATGAGCATAGAGATAACTTTAACTTTACGCACGTACTTTTAGGAGCCGGGGGTCATGGTTTTTATATTAATACTATATTATATTAATATAATATTATGGTCATTGAATCAGTCACCCGGGCACCAGTTGACCCACAGGAAGGACCTTCAAGAGGTCCAGCGAGCTCGGACTACCAGTGAGTGGGCTCTTTGTTTTAATAAATGAATTTAAGCAGTTCAGTTTCAGTTATAAGCTGTTTTATGCTTTTAAATATTTTATTTTGCATGCTGCCGAGTGGAATACCCTTTAACGGATATAAGAAAAGAAATTCTAGTTACTTGTCAGATAAATGGCAGCATAATTTTAAAGGTTACAGAAAGTTAATTATTCAACAGCTTTGCTTCAGAAACTTTATATTTTCTTAAACCACCTTGTACCCAAATAGTAAATGTTGCCTTCGGATTATATTGGTTGCCTTCGGTTTAGTCAGCATGCTTGACAGTTGCCCCACGAGTTCCTTGGTACTCGAACTCGTGTGGAGCGAGTAATGCGGATAAAGGTGGACCATGGTCCCCTGAATCCTGTGAGTTGCGGCTCGGACTGACCTCGTGTCACTGAGACCTGCGACTATGTGTCACCCATGGTGATGCAAGGAAGTGACGGATATAAGGAATTGACGGAAATAAAGGGTACACCTAGGTGGTAGTTTTAAACTGTTTTTAAAAGTGATGTTGACCATGAATATGATTATGTTCATGTATAATTATATACGTTCATTGATTTCAGAAATAAAGAGAATAATTTAGTTTGTACAACTGTTTTTACAGTGGGGTTAGTATGTTCATATGCTCTTTTCTAAACTTTGTTTTTGGGTCCACTCACCCTTTTCCATGTTTTGCGCCCCCAGGCAGTAGACGTGCACAGTGATCCACCACCGGGCCTTTTTCCATCTTCCGCGCCTTTTCTTTGATGTTGGATTTTTGTTTTGTAAAAGGATTCACTCCTTTGTAAATTCTTAGTAGTTGCTCTGATGTTTTGCCCTCGATTGAGAATTGAACGGTTGGACTGTATATATATGTATACTGGCAGTTGGATATATATATACTTGTTTGGTAGGTGTAAATGTGTTGGTATTGAGCTAGTTACAAGGGAAACTCTGTCGGTTTTTCGGTAGACGTCAACCTTGTTATTTTATCATGTTTTGTATAGAAGGGCAAATAGGTCATTTATGCCCGACATTCACCAGGTGTCGGACACGCACAGGGTCCGGCTCAGATTCCAAAGTTGAATTTGGATCGGGTCCTATCACCCTCTACCATAGAAAGAATTGCAAACCGCTCTCTTCTCTGCTCTTGACAAATTCCAAGGCCCTGGAGGCAAGTGAGTACGTATTTATCCATACTCGGGTTGCAAATCAGTTTTGACCCCCATGTTCAATAAATATAACTGAGCAGCAATCCCATCTTTATTTTTTCCAGGGATCTTCAGCAATGTACCAATGATACTATCGTAAACATTCTTCTCAATATGCATAACATCTAAGACATGCCTCACAGGAAGGTATTTCCAATACTCGAGATCAAAGAATTTTAATTTCTTCTTCAAACGAAATCTGTCACCATCATTCTCACCAACACTTCCCCCATATTTCGAGCCCTATACGTAATTAATATCTTCAACCATGTACATCACTTTTTCTCCTGTTAATGGCTCGGGAGGCATATTCAGGTTTCCCATTAAAAGCTGCACACTGCCTCCGATATGGATGATTGATTGGTAATCATTTTCTATGCCCAAAAAATTTGTGGCCATTTTTAAACCTGTGACTAAAAGTATCATCGCCACATATTGGACAAGCTTAATATCCTTTAACGACATAACCAGATAAGTTCCCATAGGCAGGAAAATCATTAATTGTCCACAGTAATATACCTCTGAGTGTAAAGTATATATTCTTCTATATATGCATCATACACTCCTTTAATCTCATCCCACATAGATTTTAAATTATCAAGCAAAGGCTCTAAGTAGATGTCTATATCATTTCGGGGTTGTTTAGGACTGGAAATCAATAAGGTCAACATCATGAACTTCCGTTTCATGCATAGCCATGGTTGGAGATTATATGTAACTAAGATAACTGATCAACAACTGTATCTACTACTTAAAGAACTGTGGGGATTGAATCCATCAGATGAGAGAGCCAATCTCAAGTTTCTCGGCTCTTTACCAAACTCGGGCCATTTATCATCAACAAGTTTCCAAGACGGGGAATCTGTTGGATGAGACATATGACCGTCAGCTGATTTTCTAGCAGCATGCCAATTTAAACTCTTAGTTGTCTTATGTGATTGAAACATCCTTTTAAACCTTGAAATTGGAGGAAAATACCACACCACCTTCGCTGGCACACCCTCTTTCAAGATTGAATCTTTGCCTTCCTTCCACCTTGAGATACCACAACTAGGACAATTAGTTGAATCTACATAATCCTTCCTATACAAGATGCAGTCATTGGGACATGCGTGGATTTTCTCATAATTCATCCCTAAAGTAGACAATGTCTTTTTTACTCGTACATAGGGGAAGGTAGTGTATTTCCTTCTGAAAGCAAATCTCCTTGAAGTATCAATAATTTTGTAAAACAAACATCACTCATCCCATGTTTTGCTTTCAAATTATATAACGTCACCAAAGCCAACAACATCGTGTACTTACTGCAACCAGGGTATATAGGTTGATCTCCATCCCCAATCACATTGGCAAACTCATAAGGGTCAAATCCAATATCGCCTAAATTATTATCATCCATCCCTAATTTTTCAGAAAGAAAACTGAACCTACTTTGCTCATCTTCTTCCACATTTCTACTAGCATTAGTAGTCCATTCCCAAGGTTCTCCGTGCCATGTCCAAATCTTATAGCTTTGGTCAATTCCATTAAAGTATAAGTGGTCCCTTATCATTCCAACCCCAAACAATCGAATATTCCCACATTTAACTCATGGACAATGAATATGAGTTGTATTTTCAAGATTTTCTACAACAAAATTCAAAAATCTTTGCACCCCTAACTCGTATGCCTTCGATCTTATATCTGCATGCATCCAAGACTTATCCATCTCACACACTATAAATCATATACATAATAAAGTGAAAAGACCAGCAGTGAAACACTACTATATTCACATAGCAGAGAATAAATTTTAAAAAAAATTAAACATGAATCAGACGATGGTTTTTACAAAATAATCGTCTTGTAACAGAGAGTCAGACGATGACATATCTAGTTACCGTCGTCTTTAAGCTACCCAAACCCAGATATTTGTATTGCTTTTTAAAGAACCATGTTCTGGATTTTGGTAGCCTAAAGACGACGGTGAATGGAGAAACAGTCATCTTTAGGTTACCAAATGCAAACAACAACTCAGACGATGGTAGTAAATGAAAACCTGACGTATAATAGAAATTTAGACTATGGTTTGTTCCACCAACTGTCGTCGTGGTTTACAAAAAAACGAAGTCTAAATCTCCCATCCCCATTCTTTTTCCAAGAACCCTTAACAGAATGCAAACACCAAAACATAAAAGAACCCATATATAACTCCAAATTACGAACCCATAGCTCCCAAAACATATATTAAGAAACCAAAGCTACCTAAATGAACGAAAATATTTATGGATTTTACAAACTAAGAGAATATTGAGAGAAAGCTAAGAGAATATAACAAATGCTTGAGAGAGAGCTCAGAGAATATACCCAATGCTTTGAGAGAGAGCGAAAACTTTTAGAAAAATTTATGTTGAAGAGACAGAAGGAAATGTTTTTGGGTTATTCTGAAAATTTTAGATCCCGGTCAAAAATTTCAAAGGACCGTGTTTTTCAAAGA
Organism: Prunus dulcis; assembly: GCF_902201215.1. Classification (NCBI taxonomy): domain Eukaryota; kingdom Viridiplantae; phylum Streptophyta; class Magnoliopsida; order Rosales; family Rosaceae; genus Prunus; species Prunus dulcis. The sequence goes on from NC_047651.1 coordinate 8,146,540, forward strand.
CGACGGTAATAGTCGTCGTTTAATTTTACATTTGCGTATAAAAACCGACGTCTAAAATATTAAATAATTAGATTTCATTTGCGTTTCCTGGGATTCGAACGCGCGTAATTGACCAAAAAGAGCAAGAGAAAACCGACGTCGTTTCAATAAAACCTAAAACCTAAACCCTAAATTTTACAATAATTATAAATAAATAAAGAAAACACACACAAATATGAAAAAATGAATCAAAAATTGGTACAGACTTCTTACAACAATGCCTTCCATATTAGTGGGCTAAAATCTGGATTAAATAATTTTGAATTTTATGATCACCAATGGATCACATAAACCTTAGGGTTATGTTATGGAAAGTATAAAGACTATTGTGCTTTGTCTCTAAATCTTTTTTACTTTTGTTATCACTTGTAATTTTGAAATCTAAAATTAATTTTTTTTAGGCTTTTAGGGGGGAGATATTGTCTCAACCAATGCATAGAATTTGTCAGATTTTTTTCGAATATATTATGAATATTAGTAATTAAATACAATAAAAAATATTTTTAAAATTACATTTTTTAAAGCTTTAGGGGAGAGACAGCCTTTCAATGAGTGCACGGTAGTTATCAGTTTATTTTTTGGAATTTATTATGAATATTAGGAATTAAATAAAATATAAAAGTCATAAAAATGAAATGACAAATGTACATAACAGACGTTGCATCCCTTTATAATGACGTTAAACAACACATGACGTCGTCCTAGATCATATTAGACGTCGAAATTCAGCCACCGCCGTGGTTCATCTCTTACAACATCAGCTTGTTCTGAATAACCGACGTGGGTAGAATTTACAACGTCGATTCTACTGTAGATGCCACCGTTGTTTAGATATACAACGTCACATTTGGTCAGGTAACCGCCATTGTATGTCCTTAAGACGTCGTGCTTGTTGTACTAACGGACGTAATATATCTATACAAAAAAAATTCATAGATTTCTGTTTTATACATAAACCGTCGTGTTTCTCTGTATTACATGTCGTTTTTAGGAAATGTTGTCGATGTTTTATTTCCCGCTATAATAAGACGGCGATTGTTTATACATATGAGACGTGTAAATTAGAATGAGACGTTGGTTTTTGGGAATTAAATTAAGTTTTTATGATTTATTGTCATTTTAGTTCATGTAACGACATAAATATCCTAAACAAAACAAAAATTCAAACAAAAATTGATTTTTTTATAATGATTTTTCAATTAATTACCAAACATATATTTATGTACATAGTCAATAAATTAAAATAAACTTAAACATTGTTAAAATAAAGAACAAAAACCGACATGTTATAAAGATTAAAACGACGGTTTTTAAAGAAAAAGTCGTGGTAGTAAAATAAAGAAATTATATCTTAAATTTTGCCTTTTACCTTCTTCTCAAATGCTAGGTCTGGATCATGAATTATATCTCTCATGAAACGCATCACGTAATAGCCACACTCTACATTTGTTGGTTGTCGAGGAGTGCCATATAGATTTTTCCATATGGCTAATTTACATGATGATTGTTTGCCTATGTGAGAGTTATACATTTTGATTGAACTATTTCAAGAAAACAAAAAGTGTTAATGACAAAACTAAAAATCTAAATAAAAAATATTAACTGTCGTGGTAAATACGTGAAGATGACGGTTTTGTAAAAAAGTGACGTCGTATTTCATTTCAAACGTCGGTAAATAAAAACCGTCGTTGTGTAGCATTCTAACGTCAGTGACGACGAAAAATGACGTATAACCAAAAGTTGTAAATGAAAGTTGAACAGAAAAAATAAAAACGTCCTTAAATGAAAAACACAAAAAAATTGGTATTTTAATTAAGACGATGGTTTACATAAAATACTGACGTTGTAAAAGATTTCAAACGTCGGTTAGAAGTTACCGTCGTTGTGTTTTCATTATAACGTCGGTATTAGAAAAAGCCGTCGTATCATCAAATGCAGAAATAAAAAAAATCTTAGATTTTCATAAATAAACTTACATATTCACTATATTTCTCATGTCCTCGTCAACAAGCGGTTTCACAATAAATCCATGTAATAGACAGTCTCTTTAGCTGGTCTCACAATTATTAACACCCAATGACCCCTACACATAATGATCCATATAGGTTACAATATACTACCAAAAAAAAAAATATATATGTATATATATATATATTACAAGGCACCAAGTATAGTTAAGGGGACTAACCAAGGATTATAAGGCACGAAGTAAAATTGATACCCATCTGCATTTTTCAGGTGGTCTGAGAGATGTTTTGAATGGTAAAATAACATTATAGATTGAGAGTTGACTTGTCCAGGGTCCACGAGGCCAACAAGGTTTTACCATATTTGACATTTTTAAATAGTCAAATAGGTACCTAAATATATGAAATTTCAATTAAATGAGATTTTAATTTAAAAGAAAGGGAAATGTATTTTTAAAAAAAATTAAACAAAAGGATTTCTAGAAATACCTCATGTATACTGCAATCACTGTGGATCCGATCTCAATCATGGAAGCAAACTGTAAAATATCTTCACACAATAGGAAGGTATCATGATCAGTGCCAAACACTTCCGCTGGAATGTGAACTTTCACGGTCTCGTTAGCAGGCTTCAACTTGGTCTAGACCAATTGGCATAGGGCTAACAGAGGAGGTGGCATGTCTAGCATTGAAAGATCCTGTTACAAGAAATAAAAAAAGAAATATAAGTTAGTTTGTACATCAAGTAAAATAAACGACTCCAACAAACCAAAAAAACCGACGTGGTATATAATATAAATGACGGTTTCTAGAACATACTGACGGGTAAAGGTTACAGATGACAGTAAATACATAACTGTCGTGGTGTAAATGTTCTAATGTCGCTACACAATAGAAAGGTTGTCTAGTTAAAATGCAGTGAGTGCTTTAATGAAATAGACGACAATTTGTTAAAGAAACACCGACATCATAAAATACTGAGACGACAGTTGAAAGCAACATCTATTCAAAATTTAAAAATAAGAAAAAATCAAATGTCAGAGATTTTACCGTTTCATCTTACCGTTTTTCAATAGCATTAGCATCATTCGTAGGATTGTCTTCCTCCAAAAGAAGGGGTCTCACATTAGAGCAACTTGCTTTGTCAGACATTGGATTTTTTGGGCTTTGCTCTTGAGGAATTGGAGGAATTGGAGTAATTGGAGTTTTATCGAGCAAATTGGGATCAAAGTTGGGAATTAGTTGACTGAATTGTTTCAACAAAATTTCCCTCTCTGCTCGGACTGCCTCCAAAACTATTTCCTTTGCCCTAGCCTCTATTCTTTTGGTTTCTTCTCTCACTGCTTCCATAACACTTTCCTTCAATTTGTCACCAAATTTTACTCTCTATTGTCTCGGCAAATTGAAGAATTGAGTTGGGAAAACCCTAGCTCCAACACCTCTGACTCTCCCACCATGCTCAGGGGTTCCCAAAGCCGAGGTCAAAATATTGTTGCTCCCATAGACAGTCAGAGTGCCCTCAGAGACTTATTTTTTCAAATCATCCTAAAAGTGAGAAAGAGAATGTTAGTGAGTGAATAGATAGTAAAACAAATTAAATAAACAACTAAATAAAAATATTAACCGATGTGGTAAAGCAATTAAGACAACAGATTATTTAAAAAAATTGACACAGTAAATCCTTTAACACGTCAGTCAAAAACTACTGTCGTTTTGTATGCATTCTAATGTCGGTCCATGAAAAGTATATTTGACATCCAGAGAAAAAAAAAAAAACCTTAACCAAAATATTCATAGATCCAGAAATAGTACAAACAAATTGTAGAGAGAGAGAGAGAGAGAGAGAGAGAGAGAGATAGACAGACAGAGTTTGTGTGCATGTGAATATGAAGAAAGTTTAAATTTTAATTTAAAACGTATGACACAAAAGTACAAAACGGTTGTTGTAATTCGGTTTACCAAAAACATCGACGTCATATCAATTTGTAAATGGCAGTAAATAAAAACCATAGTGGTTTTTCATGTCTAACGACGGTTACTAAAACTTACGACGTCTAAATGAATATGAAGAAATTTTAAAACTTTAATTTAAAACATCTAACTCATAAATAAAAACCGTTGTGGGGTTTCATGTCTAACGACGGTTACTAAAAAGATCGACGTCTAAATGAAAAAATAAAACCTCTATTTTACAAGTTTAGAGTCAGTGAGACATATGATTAATTTTGCCTTCTCAGCAACCTTCGGATCAGGGATGTTTCCCTACTTATCTTCTTTTGCCTTCTTCCATAGCAAAGATCAATCGATTTCTTCACCGGGCATGGTTGCTTCCAATTGATCCTCCAAACCAACATACCCTTCTCGAGACAACCTATGGTTGTACTCGCATTTCTCCCTTCTCTGTGACTGCTGTCAAAATGGACAACCTCAAAATCTGGGGATAACCTTGAAGCTACAAAGGCATCCGATTGCGATTTTTCTATGAAGTTATGAAGCTGATGGGTTTCTTTTAACTTCTCCTTCTCATTTGCGAATGGAAGGACAAATTGCCAGTTAAGGTACATTGAAATCCTTTCATTTTTTCGCGACAGACGACAACACCATCTTCCTGCCCCCTTCCCCAACAACATAAGTCATTTGAACAGCTTCCCAAATATGCTCCTTCAGGTCCTTGGGCAATTGAGTCCATTTCTTGTCCACAAGATGGACTCTAGTGCGTGCCAAAACACCAATGTAACTCTGCATCTCAATAGCAGCCTTGCCATGTGGTCTGCCACTTTTATTGTACTCAACCACAGGCTTAATCTTCTAGATTTTTCTCTTCACAACAAGGCTCATTGTGTTGATACCGCGAGTCGATTTTGTCTCCTCATCAAATGTCGCAAAGCTTGGGTCTTTCTCGGAGGTTGAAGTAAATCTCATCTTCTTTGCGGGATTGCTTTGAACATATTTGGCTTCACTCATTTGTGCCTTTGAAACTGCAATGTCCTTGAGCCTCCTTACTTTGAGATTTCAAACCATGTTTAGAGAGACATACAAACTGCAAGAAAAACAACGACGATTAAGTAGAAAAATGACATAATATGAAAGTTCATACGTCAGCAAAAAAACAAAACCATCGTGCTAATCTATAGAAACGTGGATGTGCAAATACGTTGTGGTAAGATAATTAAAACGACGCAAATTTTATAAAATCGTCGTCTTATTATAAGTTCATACATTAAAAAAAACCGACCAGATTTCTCTCTCCTGCGTTCGTTTCAAATCAGACGATGGTTTTATCTTTAAAACATCATATTTATTCACACAACATGTCAGTTATTAAGAACAGTCGTGCTATTGAAATAGCACGAATTTAATTACCGTCGTGGTGTGCTAATAAAAACATCAAATACACGACAAACCTGTCGTCCTCACACGACTTGAGAGTAGGACCAGTGAAAGACTTCGTCTTTTTCAAACCTGAGTCTTGTTTCAAACCTCAGTGGGACTTGTTCTTTAAGGAAAAAAAACTTCAAATGATATTGAAAAAAAAAGAGTGAGAAAATACCTTTGGCTTGCAAAGAAAGTTTTCTTCCAAATTAAACTTTGGAGTTTTGGAGACGAAGACTAGAAAGATGAAGAGAATCAGACACGCAGCTTTTGGGGAATGAGAGGGAAATTGGGAGAAAATTGAAAATTTTAGAGAGAACATAAAAGTTTAGGTCAAGTGACGAAAAAGTTTATATATTGTCCCAAAGATCAATACGACGACGGTTCTGACAAAAACAGCCCTAGTAAGTCCTTACTATGTCGTTAAAATAATAGAAATAGACGTGGTTAGTAATAAAGCCAATTGACTTTTTGTATTCCGAAAAAGACGTGGTTAGTTGGCACTGCACGTCAAAAGTTTACTTTTGAAGAAGTGATATTATAAGTTACCACGTCGTCATTTTATGAATAACTGACATTGTTTGTATTAACGTCGATGAGTTTAGTTTACCGACCGATGTGGATTACTTTAGTTAGTCGTCGGTAAGTGTAATATAACCGATGTGGATGGTGAAGATTATTTTTATAAATAGGGTTTTTTTCACGCGTTCTTTCAGTTTCAGTTTTCAATTAAGGTTCCAACTTCTTCCTGCCCTTGGCTCTGTCTCACCTCTTTGGAGGCAATAGTTTGGATGTTGATGTGTGTGCGCGTTTGTGTATCTGAAAGACACAAGCATGCACACATCATCAACTTCTAAAAAATTGTCTTTCTGAATGCAAATGTTTTGGATGTTGATGTGTGGCTGCCATCGTCAAATTTTAGAGGCAAATTTTTTGGATTTTGATGTGTATGTGCCTTTGTGTATCTCAAAGACACAAAGACACATACATCATCAACGTCTAAAATATTGTCTTTCTCTCACATTTGTGAATCCATTATGATGAGGAACAGAATTCCAATGGTAAGATTTCATTCTAATTTTCTTGTTAAGACGGTTTTCTATATAAACCGTCTTGGTTATTACAATTCTTGCCATTCTGTTGATCTACCGTCGTAAGCTACAAAAATCCAAGTAATAAATCTTAAAAAGCAATAAAAATTAAGACGACGGTTTATAGATAAGGCCAGATGACAGGACCCGACCCAATTTCCGCTTTGGAATTCAAGCCAAGTCCGGTGCGTGTCCGACACCTGGCGAATGTCGGGCACAAAAGACCTTTTTGCCCTTCTTGCTTCAAATTTTCTTTAAAATTCCCTTAGACTTCTGCCGAAATTTCGGCAGAGTCTCCCCTGTATTTTGACCAATCCCAAAATTTTCCACCTGTTAAACAATCAGTACATCTATCCCAACAGCCAGAATATCGCAAGTAACAGATCTCAACTCCATTTTCCACTAATACTAGATATCAGAGCATACTCTAAAGTTTTTAAGGTGTCAAGGATTTTCTACAAAACTCTACCTTGGCGCGGAGGCTATGATTGGCCCGGTGGTGGATCCCGCGTACTTCTACGGCCTGGGGGTGAAAACAGTTTGAAGATGTGAGTGGACCAAACATGAGAATTTTTGAAAACAGTTTAACAATCATAATAACCCCCACTATAAAAAAATTGTTAAATAAGCTGAATACGTACTCTTCATTTAAAGCATACTAAACTCAAGCATTCTATGTAAATCATATTCAAGCTCAATAAATTTTATTCACAAGCACTGAAATCAAAGCTTGTATAAAACACTGAAACCAAACTTGTATAAAAGTACTGTACTCAAACCTTGTATAACTGAACAAAACTATATAAATGTATCAATGCCTGAAAAATCAGAGAAACTAGTATAAAATAGCTGAAAGTCATAACTGTATAAAAGAGCTTAAAATTCTTTAAAAATTACCACCTAATTGTACCCCTGTCTTATCCGTCAATTCCCTGGCAGGTCTCGGGCGTCACGCAGGCTACCCGAGCCGCAAACTGGCGAAATCAGGGGACTATGATCAGCCTGTCCCGCCGGCAGATTCCTCGATGACACCAAGTCAGCTCGAGTCGCTCTGGCAGGATGCAGGGGACCGTAGTCAGCCTGATCCGCAATCCTGGCAGGTCTCGGGGACACAGAGTCAGCCGAGCCGCAATCCTGGCAGGTCTCGGGACACCAAGTCTGCCGAGCCGCAAATCCTGGCACTCACGGTCCGAGCGTCCCCGAAACTCGTGAGGCAAAGTCAAGTGCACTGACATAAACTGAAATCGGACTGGATGTCCGTAGACATCGGTCCAACTCTGGGTAATCACCAAAAATAAATGGGTACGAGGTGGTTTTAAAATAAATTCCTTAGAAAAAATCTGAATAATAACTGAAATCTCAAGTTGTGCTGCTATTTCTTCTGTCATAAGCCTCAAAATCTGTTTTCTATAACTCTTAAGCATGTAAAAGTAAGCAGCACACAACTTATAGAACTATTTCTGTATTAATCATGCTCGGAAACACAATAAAGCTTACTCAAGATCAAATAAGGAATTTAGTCAAATAAACTCGTTTATAAAAACTCTTTTATATAAAATCAATGTAAAATCACTTATAAAATCTTATTTATGGAAAACCTCTATATAACTCATTTATATAAAATATTTCATGAAAGAAAGTCCACTCACAGATGGTCCGAGCTATTTTGACCATTCGAAGGTCTCTTTTGCAATCCTGTCGGGCTCCTGGTGCCTGATTACCCATAAAGATTAAATTAATAAACTGCTGAATAAAAAGAATTTCAACTAAACACCCTGCCCCCGGCTCCTAGAAATACGTGCACTCGTTTCAGGTTACTCCTATGCCCACCTTAGCTTTTTGGACAGTTAGACCGGCCTTAAGAGACCCGAAACCTCAATAAGCGGTAAGCTGCCAGATCGGCCGATCCGGGACCCCGTGGGTCCACGGTCTCCGATGGCCAATCTGGGCTCCTCTGAAGGTTCCTTACAGAGAAGGAACCATGTTCTGCGATTTTGGTCCGAAACGGACGGTCGGATTAGCCAAAATCGCGTTATCGCTTAAAATCCAAACCCTAGCCCCAGGGTTCGCGATTTCGGAGTATCCGGGACTCCGATTCGCAATCCGTCGAATCCTACACGATCCTGACATCATGTAGACCGACATATCCGAAATTCAGCGCGATCCGACGATTAACGACACTGCACCCACGGATCGCGCGATATGGAAAATCCGTTCGGGGCTCAAACGGACTCCGAATCGAGATCCGCGAAATCCCACGCGCTCGTGACGATACGAGGATCACAAAACTATACAGAATTACTTCACCACCCTCGCCCACGTGTCCCAGCACGCGCAGGCAGATTTGGGTGTCCTAAGCGATTTCGGGTGGCCGAAAAATCTCGGAACCAAGACTCCAAACTCCTACCCTAGGTAAAACACCCCATTTGGAGTCACTTTCGTTCTTGGACATACCCCAAAAAGTGACCCGAAACAGTAGTTCCGAGCGGCCGAAGTTTCGGCCAAACTTCAAGTCGAAAATCGAACCCCTTAGAGCTAAAATCGATCGAAACCCATATGCCCATCAGTTAGAACACGAAAAATAGCTGAGAAACCATACCTTACTCGATCGATTTGGTGGAGAAACGAAGGAGAATTTCGAGCTGGAAGTTCGGATGGCTTCGGACGAACCTCCGTCGGAAAACATGGTTTTCCGGCAAGCTCAGGGCGGCGTCGGGGTGGAGGTTGGTCAGGTCTTGACGGCGAGACGGAGGCGGACCCGATCGTACCCACGGCAGAGATCAGCTCGGCCTGTGGTGGCTGGGCCGTCGCCGAGAAGGCGAAGGGTCGCACGGCCCAGTTTGCGCGGGAGGAGAGAGAAGAAGAGAGAGAAAGTGACAGGGGAGAGGAGAGAGAGGAGGATAAAAATCTGACTTTTTGGCCAAATTACCGTTTTGCCCTTCGCGGTTTTTAGACCAAATCTTCTTCGTTACAGCCCCGATTCGGGTCTACTCCGTGTCTACGAACTCGTTTCGCCGCGCTCTACGCAATGGCGCAAGCGGCATCCCCAAATTCTTTCTCGATCAAAAAGTCAATTTTTTCCCCTATTAAATAATGCGAGGGCAAAATAGTCTTTTCGCTAGAAGATATTTTCCTTACTTTTTAGATATTTTCTTTCTTTTTAGATATTTTAGTTTGGGTTATTACACCAGACATATAAAGTGAATAAATACGACTGTACTTTTAACTTCATGGCGTGGTAAAATAATATTATACGTCATTAATTGAACACATTGACGTGGTTACTACAGACTTATGCGGTCAGTAGAATTATAGATACCACCGTAGTACACTACCAAATAATAAGTCGATAAATTTATCTTTACCACGGTTATAAATTGATTTCATACGGGGAAATTTTGTAATATACCGACGTGGATTCTTTTGAAATTATACGGCGCATACTACGAAAATATGGTCATGTTTATTAAGGAGTAAAAACGGTGGCTGTTGTTGCACACCGTCATCTTTACTTTTTATGTCGGTGGATTCATAGCTTCTGCCGTTGTTTTTAGGCTCAAAGTTTAACTCTGAAGAAAACCTTTTCAATAAGACACTTTTTTTAATTTGGTGCATCATTTTTTAAAAACATCCATTGGAATCTCCATTTTTTAGGTGTTTAAGTTACTCATACACGACGGTTTTATATCACCATCATCTTTTCAAACACAACAATGGTTTTTTGATCTACCATCGTTGTTTTCTGGTCTTCTTTTTCACTTTTTGTAGTAGCGTCATCTCCCCTCCTATCAAAACATTTTTGAAATTTCAATGCCACGTCTAGCATCAAATAAGTGGAGTTCCACCTAGTGGGCACATCCATCACCACCAACCACTTGCACTCTATTTTTTTGGTCTCAACACACATTTTGAAGTAACTCAACCGAGAAGGTGAGGACCTCACAAACTTCACCGCATTACAGATTGCCAGAGCTTTCCAATCTCTTCAAACCCTCCTTAGCTATCAAGTTGATTATATGAGCACTACACCTCATATGCATGTGAACTCCTCCTAACACACTATTCGAATCTTGACACCCATTTATTTTCTTGCTCACATAATCAATTGCCTTAGTATTGGCAGCCACATTATCCCGGTAATTGTAAGTATCTTCTCATGTCCCCAATCAATCAAACAATTTTCAAGCAATTTCCCAATGCCAACTTATGACTATCAATTACACCAAAATTTAGGATTCTTTTGTGCATTTTATAGTTGAAATCAACAAAGTGGGCAATCAACACCATGTAATTCACATTTTGAACCGATGTCCAAGTATCGGTTGTAAGGCATATTCTATGTGAACGAATTTCAACTTTCAACTTCTCCTTCATTTTCATGTACATTTCTAGAAATCTTCATGCAACACTACAAATAAGAGCATTACTCTTGGATGCATCAAATGTGAGCGTCCGGTTCTTATCCTTGTGCCTATAAGGGTAGTTCAAGTATTTTTTGTCTAGATGTTTCCACATGTTGCTAGTCCCATTTTTCCTGGTATCACTAGCATGAGTAGCACTACAATACTTGTACTTAGCCCTTTTTTCAACTTCTTTTCTTATAGTCTCATCTACTGCTTTCACATCCAATACCAAATCATGCTTTTCAAAGTGTTCCCACACATCACTCTCCTTCTTCCCAGTACTAGGTTCTAATAATGTTGGTGGTGGATTTTGTGATGCTGCTGTAGGAGGTACAGCAGCATCACTGCAAGGTACAAAATCATCAGTCCTAGGCATTTGCTTCCATGACACTATTGAGAATCATGATGAGCACCTTTAAGCTATGCCTAATTCAGCATGGCCGTATGGATTAGTTTGCACCATTTCAATTTATGAGTTCTAGCTTGATATGTGAGTAAAGACTTCCATGTTGTAACTCATGTGTTAGATCGCATTCAGTGTACTTGTTCTTCTTCAAGCACCTGCATAGATATCGATGTGTCTCCACACTTAATGACTTGAGACCTTGCCATTCCCTACATATAGAGACGATATTGTGTGTACTGGTCTTGGAGGAATATTGACGCCCAATCAATTTTCCTATGACCGGGAACATATTTAGGATCTATGGATGATGAGAAGTCTCCATGTATGCAATCTAATTACAAAGCTCTCATATCCACTTGTGTATTCCTTGAACTATGGTTTTTCTACATATTGAAAAATATATAAGACAATTTAATGTATAAAACATTTCTTGCCCATTGATAACATAATATGTCTTTTATCAAAGATGTCCTTAACTTTAACTATTACAGAATTACTTGGCTTTAATGGCGTATTTCTAACATCACGCACAAATGACCAAAATAACCTTCTTGCCCCAATCCAGAAACTGCTTTACGGTTTGACTTCTACCAGAAAATCAGGGAAAGTCTCCACTGACAAAGGATCAAACCCATAAATTTACATGCACCGCAACCTCAATAATTTTCCAAGTGTTCAGCAAATTTAACTTTACCAAACTGAACATAACAAACAATCATAAATGTGCGGCTGCACCTAGGTTAGGCTAGGTTGCCTACGTACCCTTGCCAAGGGATCAAGCCACACGTAGTTCTTTTATACAAGAAAACAACATTCAACCCACAAGTAAGCACATGAATTAAATATTACTTCACACTTTCATAAAACCAAAAAACTTCAACTCTAATCAATCCGCTAAAACTTAGCAAAAGATATTGACTTCCAATCAATCTTCCACCCATCACATATGTGCATAAACAAATACATATATATAATAGCTCATTATAGATAAGTAGGAAAACGAGAAAATTATTAAAATAACATTGGCCATTTGAAACTTTAATATCAATACCAACGGTTTGAATAAAAACGTGCTTCCATCTTTCACCAATAACTACCAAGATAATATCATCAATTTTTAGTTTGAAACATCTCAAAACTCAAATACTCCCCACCTAGGCGTACCCCCAATCAAAATCCATCAATTCCAAGTACCATATATGTTACATCCTCGCAGAACTCGGAGGACATGTGGTCAGCTCGAGAACGCATATCCTCACAGAACTCGGGGGACATGTAGTTAGCCTGAGAACGTATATCTGTCAAATCCCCTCGCAGGACTCAAGAACATATAATCAACCTAAGAACGCAAATCCTCGCACCACATGATTAAGGCATCCCAAAGACTCATGGGGCATTGTCATAAATGACTAGACTGTTCCGAAGGCAATTGAGGGGGGTGCTCTTGTGGTGAGTTTGAAAACCATTTTTCGAACCTTATCATCAAATTCCTCTTTTTCCAATAAGTCCATTTTTACAAATCATTTCTCAACTTTCCAAAAGTCAGTTCTTAAATAAAAAACCAAAAATTCCCTTTTTAAAAGGAGATCAATCCCAACATTCCTTAACTTGACATTGACCTTGCATAATCTTTCAAAATTGTTCTCAAACTACATTCAAATATGTACCACATACTATTGAGAAAACTAGTATCCATAATCCATCAATTTCAAACAACCGAGCATATATTTAAATATAAACATATAATTAGGCATTTAATTAATTCCTTAATCATGCCAAAACCCGGTTAACCAAGCCATTCCCAACTCCACACAATTAAACATACTATAACATGCTTAGAAAGTAAAAGTGCTTGCATAGTAATTAATAAACACTTAATAAAACTCTCAAAGCATAATACCAATTTAAAACAAACCTCCAATTACAATTGCAACTACTAATTGGCCTCAACCAAGCCGACAAAGCCCATTATTCAAGTCAACTGACCTCGTAGGGTCCACGACCTCAATTTGTTAAATGACATTCCTATTGGTCCATAACCAAAAGTTCAACCCATCTAGAAGTCTCGTCACGATCCAACGTTCGGTTTGACCCCGAACTTGGAATTTGATCAATGGGGCCCACGGGGTCCACAACCTCTGATTTCCGGTCCAAAAGTTCCTATAGGTTCAACCAAGTGTAGTAAACACGTTCCGCAAGTTTGGTCTCGATCAAGGGGTCAGATCGTTCTCGATCGCAAGATCGGACGGTCACTATTTTACGTCAAATTTGAATCATTCATTCAGAGTATCTATGAGTTCCTACACAATCCTAGAGGTACATAGATCAACATACTTGGAAATGAAGCCGATTCAACAGCCCTAACATATCAAACCCAGATATCGCCTAATATGCAGAAATCCGTTTGACCGTCAAACGATAACCAAATTCAAATATGACCATGCTGTCGTGCTCGAGATGAAATGGGGAATATTTTAGAACCAAATTGGTCACCACCCAAGGCCCACGCGCCGGCAGCACTTGGGTGGTTTGAGAAATTTTCAATGACGAAAATTTCTCAAATCACCCAACAATACCTATACCATGTGTTCATGACAACTAGGGAAACAACTTTCGTTCTTGGGTCATGGCCAAAAAGTGGCTGGAGCTTGCCGAAAATCAAGCCAAAAAAGGGTCACAACTTAGATCCTAAATCGAGCTTCAAAACTTCAAAACTGATCCTAACCAATGCAACCATCAGCTAGATCATGTTGAATAGGTGAAGAAACACACCTGGATCGACAAATTCCGTTGTTGGAAACGACGCAGAAAAATTCTAAAGAAAAACGGAGTTTTCTCGAGCTCCCAGCAGCGATACATTGATTTTTGGCCAGAGAAATTGAGTGGGTCATGTAGAGAAGGAGGAGAGAAAGATTTTGCAAGTCGTTTCGTCAGAAACAATGGCCAGACGATGTCAGAATCGACGTCGGAAAAATGTGGCTGTGAGAGAGAGAGAGAGAGAGAGAGAGAGAGAGAGAGAGAGAGAGAGAGAGAGAGCTGACTGGTTTTTAAAAATCTAACTTTGAAATATTTATGGTTGTGCCACTGCACTTCTGTTGACCTTAACTTCTTTGATTTAAACCCACTACATGTCTACGAATTCGTATCGACACGCGCTACGCAACTGTGCCACTAAAATTTGAAATATCCTTACATATCGAAAATTGACTATCGCAACCTTACTTCAAGGGCAAAATTGTAACTTCAGAATTAAATAAATAAAAAGATTTAAATAGATTAAATAAATGGTTAAAATTGGGTCAGGGTGTCACAACCACACTTAGTGGGTGTTGGCCAAATGCCCTCTAATTCCTAAGTCAGTTAAATGATCTAGAGAAAGATGCAGGAATAACAGAAAGGTCAGAGTTTTCTCTATGGTATGAGAGAGTTGGGAAGCCAAAGGCGTGTGAGGGTGGTCAAAGCCATGAGAGGCATGAGAGATAGAGAGAGAGGGGTTCGGCTAGGGTTTTGAGTGTGAGTTTAGGTTACCTTAAATGTGTTTTGTAGCCATCTATTTATAAACTCCTTGTTTGGCTAGGGTTTTAAGAATAATCCTTATTTAATTAGGATTATTCTTACTCAAAAAGATTATGGGAATTAATCAAAGATATTTGTTGGAAATTAGTTCCTTGATTTAGGGAGATATTCGTATCTTAAGTGCCGGTTAGCATTGCTTATTTAGGGTGATAAGTGATTTTAAAAAAAAATTGGGAAGCTCAGCCTGTTTGGTAAATTACGAGAAAATCACTTATTGTTAAAAATTGCTGTGAGAGAAAGCTATAAGGGAAAGCAGCTAATGAGGTACTTTCATTTTCTAATTATGCAAGAATCAGTTCGAAGAGGTCTGGGTGTAATAACCCAAACCTTAATTAATAATTAACCATTAAACTATTAAGAGAAAAGGACTCTTTTGCCCTTATAATATTCTACTAGAGGAAAAGTTGACTTTTTGACCTAGAAAGAATTTGACTATTCTACTTGTATCGTTGCGTAGAGCGCGACGAAACGAGTCCGTAGACACAGAGTGGACTCGAATCGGAGTTATAACGAAGAAATTACGGTCAAAATACTTAGAAGGGCAAAGTGGTAATTTTTGAAATCAGGATTTTTTTAAAAAAAATCTGACTCTCTCTCTCTTCCCTCACTCTTCTTCCTCAGACCACAGCCCCCCCTCCCCTGTTTTTTTTTCTCTAACCCGTCACCTTCAAACCTCCATAACCACCGCCACACTCCACTCCAACCGACGGGACTGGACCCAATCGAACCACCGCCGCTTCCTCTTCCTTTCCCAACTGGTCCCTGCCCTTGGAACCGCTGTTTTTAGCCGGAAAAACCTTCGAATCATGCCGGAGTTGACAGAACTTCCAAGCTTTCGTTCTCCTTCATCCGGCCACCAAATCTGACGAGTGAGGTATGGTTTTCTAGCTATTTTCCATGCTCTAGCTGCTGGTTGGGTATGATTCCAGAAATTCCAAGCGTAGATCGTTCGATTTTCCAATCTACGTTTCAGCCGGTTTTGAAAGTGTGATTCCGGCCACTTCTGGCCACTTTTTGAGGTAGGTCCAAGAACAAAAGTGGTTCCAAAATGGGTGTTTTACCTAAGTTAGGAGTTTCGGCTTGCGGTTTGGAGTTTTTCCGGCCGTCATGAATTTCTCAAGCCACCCACGCGCTGCCGGCGCTTGTGGCGGCGCCTGGGCAGTTTGGTGGGGACCATAGTCAATCCTAAAATGATCCTCGTGTCGTCACGAGCGCGTAGGAATTCGCGGATCTTAATTTGGATAACGTATGAACCCTGAACGGATTTCGCATTTTGTGTGATTTCCGGGTTCAATGGGTTCGAACCGTTGTTCGTGCGTTTGTGACCAAACCAACCGTCTGTTTGAGACCAGACTCTTGGGACTTGTGTCCTAGGTTTAACGGAAGATTAATGTGGGCATAGGAGTAACTTTAATTGGATGCACGCACTTCTAGGAGTCGGGGGTCAGGGTTTTATTTCAATATTTATATCGAGCAGTTTTATTAATATATATTATTATGATAATTGAATCAGGCACCCGGGCACCAGTTGGCCCGTAGGAGGGACCTTTAAAAGGTCCAGCGAGCTCGGACCAGTTGTGAGTGGACTTTTCTTTTATAAATGATTTTATGCAAATGAATTTCATTATTTGATCTTGAATAAGTTTTATTGATTATGGTTTTCCTAGCATGATTTGTTGAAGTTAAATATCTTTATTTATATGCTGCCTAGTTGAAAATTCTAAAAAGATATGAAAAGTAAAGATTGAGATTTATATCAAATAAAATGGCAGCAGATTTCTAGATTTAACAAAAAATTCAGTTATTCATCAGACCTTTCAGAAATTTTATATTTTCTTAAGCCACCTTAGGTACCCAGTTATAGAAACAGCTTGCCTTCGGTATATGTTGCCTTCAGATATGACGATGTCCACGGACATCCAGTTTGCCTTCAGTTTTGTCAGCGCGCTTGATATCTGCCTCACGAGTTTCGGGGATGCCCAGACCGTGGGAGCCAGGAATGCGGATCAAGTTAACTACGGTCTCCTGAATCCGGCCAGTTTGCGGCTTGGGTTGACTTTGTGTCACCGAGACCTGCCAGGGGAATTGACGGATTATTAGGAATTGACAAAATTTAAGGGGTACACCTAGGTGGTAGTTTAAACTGATTTCAGTGCTTTTAAGAGTTTAAAAATGATATGAGTATGTTTGACATATATTTATATATATGAGTGCATTGATTTCATTATGTATATGATTAAAAGAATGAATTAGTTTTGTATAACTGTATTTTTTAGTGGGGTTAGTATGTTCTTATGCTATTTTTCTTAAAACTTTGTTTTTGGGTCCACTCACCTTTTAAATGTTTTGCACCCCTAGGCCGTAGACGTGCATCTGAAAGCCACCACAGGGCAGTTTCCGCTTCCTGCATCTCTTCAGCTTAGTGTAGGGTCCTTGACCCTCCAAATGTTCTTCTTGTAAATTAACCGGTATAGATGCTCTGATATTGCCCCTGGGCTCGAACTTTACTGTTGATTGTTTATGTATTTACGCATGCTGGAAGTTGGGTTGTGTTTATGCTCGTTTTGACAGGTGAAATTTTGGGATTGAACAAATTACATGGGAGACTCTGCCGAATTTTCGGTAGAAGTCAAGGCTAATTTGAAATTAAGTTTGTAACTAGAAGGGCAAACAGGTTATTTGTACTCGGCACCTGCCAGGTGTCGATTACGAACAGGGTTCGGCTCGGATTCCAAAGGGGAATTTGGGTCGGGTCCTGTCACTGGGTTTAATGATTATGCGACAATCATTTTCTGATTGTGCGGGAATCAGTACCAACAACACTTTTAACAAAAGTTTACCAAACGCCAAACTGTTTTATCTTATAGCTAATTTCTCTCACAACAAATCTGATAGCGATTATTTTCATGGCACAACAATGCCAAACTGACCCAAAATCAAAGATAAGATTTTATTAGGGTAATCAATTGACCTAAAAAATACTATTTTTTTCACGTGTCATCTTCTTATTGATCGTCAAAATATCTGTTCCCACAACAATAAGATACAATTGACAGGGATGTTTATGTGGCACCCCATTAGTAGTCAATCGTCTCTAAAAAGATCGCATGGCAACAATATTTATTAAGAGAAACTAATTGTCACATATGTCTTGAAAATCCACTTTCCACCTAAGGCTTTATAAAAGAAAACCTAATTGTCAATGGGTCTCTTAGCTTAATAGTAGAGCTGTTAGTATACATGTTTGTGGCCCTTGGTTTCGATCTCTCATTGCAGTGCATGCGAGAATACCCTCTCTTTTTTCCTAACTATGAAACAAAAAACATAGGAAATTTTAATTAAGAAAAGGATATCGAACATTTGTGGATTATCTTTACCCTTTTGAATAATTTACCCCTTTATCATGGACTCATGGATGAACTGTTTGATATGACAATCGATATGACTACCCATACAAAGATTTAGAAATCCCACCGCCCAAGAAAATTAAATAGGACAAAAAATCAGTTGAGCCAAACAAATAATATTAATAATAGAGGCAAATTGACTGGTGTTGTAGACAAAAAGGATTCAATTGAGATAGGCAAGCAAACAAGGAGCCAACATGATGACCCATTATTTTTTGTCCTTTTATTTATTTTGTCAAGAAGGATCACTGTCTTGAACTGAAAAAGAAGAGATAAGACATGGTGTCTGGAGTTGATCTTTTTCCTTGACGCTGATTTTCGGTTCCCATTTTTTAAATATAATTATTTAACTAATAAATTGCCTTATAAAATATTTATGTTATTAACATTACCTAAACTTTGACCCAAAAAAAAACATTACCTAAACAAAACTTTGGATGCTTATGGAATTCTCTGGTATGACCAAATCGATAAGAAGATAAAGATTGCAATCAACTATCAAGGGGTGGCGAATTTTTTGACCTGGAAGTTATTCTGTACATGGAATTAGGTGGAGATTTATTGGGAATATTTGGATCCAAATTTGAAGTATGATCTTGAATAATCAAGGAGCAGTAAAAATATTGTAGCAAGAGATTTTGAATAATATAATGAGGTTCTTCAAACAATCATATTCATCAATAGACAAAGCATATAACATGAAAAGTCGAATTACAGGTCTGTGAATGAGTATGTATGGTAAACCATTTCGATATTTAGAGGTTTCATATCCTTGAGAGCTGCTTTTTTTTTTTTTTTTTTTTTCACATAACTTGGGAATGCATTGTTTTCTTTACCAAATTACCATGGTTGTTACAAGGTGTTTATAGCTTAAATGGTTAAGAGCGTTTATCCTTGTACTTAAGGTTTTGTGTTCAAATCTTCTCTCTTCTAATATCGATTGTGTCGTTTAAAAAACAAAATACCATGATTGTTTTCTTTACCAATGAACTAATAGAAAAAAAACATATTTTACCAAACTACCCATTCTTCTTGTAAATGTTTTTTTTAGTCCTTTCATGGCGAAATGAATATTTAACTCATTGGTGGTAGTTATAATTTTTTGAATACAAGTGATGATAGTCTAAATTATAATGAAAGGGGAGTTTTTTGCACACATACATTACTAAAATGTTTTTCTTTACCTAAAACTACGTATCTGAAAATTAAAGTCTTCCCGTTGGTAGCTGCAGCTATAGAATTTGATATAGCTGAAAATTGGTGACTGGGATATATTGGCCAGCCAAGAATGGAGAGAGGGAAATATGTCGGCCACAAAATCCTTTTTAAAATAAAACCAAAACAGGTTTGAGTTGCTTTAATTTTTTTTATTTCTTTTGTTTTGAGACAAAAATACACTAAAAGCACAAAACTTCTAGAACAACCATGCCTAACAAATCAAATTCAATGCTAAAAACAAACACACCAAATTCAATGTTAAAAGAAAATATCCATTGGTAGAGTTAAGGTTTTTGGCAGCTAGAAAATTGATCTCCATAAAAATATGCTTGAACATGATAGAATCATTCGAGGGAATGAGGTGTTTAATAACCCATAGCCTTCAACCCTGAGAAATGACAACATGGTCAAGAATATTTCCAATAAGAGTAAGAGAATCTCTCTCCACCAATCTTGCCCTCTCATCTACTTCCCAACCCACCTCCCCTCCCTTCTTACCCATCCCCTCACCTTCCCTCTCCTTTTTTTTTTTTTTTGGCAGATCTAGGGTTCGGGCTTTTGATTGGCATATCTTGGGTTTCAGCTTCGGATTTACTTCTTGTGTTTTAGTTTTATTTGTAACAAGTGCATAAATTATTTTTGAGTTTATTGCGTGTTTGTAGTTTCTATTTGTAATTTTTTATCTGTGAGAGTTTAAAGATTGTAGTTTGCATAGGTAGTTATGTGCATTGAGGTGTGTTGTGGTCTTTGCTTGACTTTTGCATGCTTGCGACTTTTATGTCAGAATTTCTTTGGCTCTTTATGGCTATGTGTGGATATACACTTGTGCACCTGATGTTGCCGATGGAGTCCTCCTTATTTGGATTAACCCTTTGTGGTTACTGCAATTTCGTATTTGTAATAATCTTGTATGGTTATCTGTATTTGTACTGGCTCTTGTGGATGACGGCCTTTGTTCCTGAATTATAAATGCAATATATTGTCTTTATCTCCTTAAAAAAAAAAAAAAAAAAAAGGGAGAAAAATTTAGTTGTAATGGAATAATACTGTTTTGTTATCTTTGGCCAATAATGCTATATCACGTGGAAGTGTTGTCACGCATGTTGTAACATTATTGATAGAGAATAGCAAAATAGTGTCATCCTTCATAAAAGTCTTTCTCCTATATAAGACCTTTCTTATGGGGTTGTCCTTCAACAATATGAACATTATAGAACTATAGAATTTGGAAAATAAAAAAGCTGAGATTGATTAGATACTTCAAATGTAACGGACGAGTTTCTAATAGTTACCTAATGCTATTTCATCCCACTTACAACAATAATTTGTACCCTTTTGGTTCACCTGAAAATTTTCAATCCCAGATCTAATATTTGTTTATGCAATGATAAAATTAAATTCTGCCTAGGGGTGAGCGTGGTTCAAATTCACCTCTAAATTGCGGTCTAACCAATCAACCGTTAAGCGATACGATTTTGTTTAGTTTGAGGTAAAACCAAGGAAGAACCGAAACCAAGACAAAACTATGGTTGGGCGATTGGTGCGATCAGTTTAGGCATGAACTCTATACTGTTTTTTTAGTTATTTATTCCAATAACAATACAAAGCTATGTCATTTTTTTAGTGCTTCACACACGGTTCAAATATAATAATTATGTGATGTGAAACACAACAAAATTATATACTTGAATGTTGAAACAAACACATCAATTATCAACATAACAATCTTAACAATTTCAAGAATATATGAAATAGTATTACTTCACTTTCGAATGTTGAAAGAGATCTCAAGTTTGAATTCTCCTTCTTTAATTCATTTTAATACTAAAAAGACAAATAAAAGCACATATAACGCAAACACTAAAACCACCATTTTTATTTTCAACTCTCTAACATACTAACAATATTCAACATTTCATAGCAAACTAGCAATCTATTTATACTGATTGACCCAAAAACAAAAGCAATCTATTTATGTGTGGATGAAACATAATAGAAAATGGTGATATTGAATAAAAAATGGTAAATATACTCCAAAAAAAAGAAAAAATTGACTCCCCTTTTGTCCACTTACATTTTCTTTTAATGGTAATTACAAAAGTATTAAAAAAACAAAAGGGAGTTGCCGACAATCTCTCCTTGTAGGTAATCTATAAAAACCAAAACAGGGACTAAAATCCCCACTGTAAGTCCTTAAAGAGGCTTTGGTATGCCCTGGACATGGGATGGGGTATCCTCTCATCCCCTAAACTTTTAATAACCAAAAAAAAAAAAAAACAAAAGGAAGTGTAAGTGGACAAAAAAAGAGTGAGAAAATCAACTCTCTAAATTTAATGTAGACAATTTCATTTGATTTTGGCAGTTTCTACGTAGACCAAACCAAACTCTATACGGTCTGTGTCAAGCCCACCGAGGAATATACATTTTTAGTGCCAAAATCGAATCAAACCACTTGGCTTGATTTGGTTTAGCATGTTTGAACGATTCTGGCAGTTTTTTTGCCTAACCCACTTAGTCCCAACTCACCATTTTTAACTTTTTTTTTTTTGTGCCTCCCCACTAATCTCTCCTAGGGATGGGCAACTGAACCAATTCACACCAGTAGTCGAAAATGGTCCACCGAATGGCACTTGGGTTCGAAAATCGTCCACTAATCTCCCTTATCGATGGTCTGTGGTTTTCAATGCAAAACCGAGAGAGGAAAGAACATCAACAACGGTAATCTCAACGACTTGAGATGACAAATATGTCTTTTCACATAAAAAAGGAGAGAGAGAGAGAGAGAGAGAGAGAGAGAGAGAGAGAGACAAGGGCTTTTTCTGCTTTGCATTTCTAATGC
Source organism: Prunus dulcis (assembly GCF_902201215.1). Taxonomy (NCBI): domain Eukaryota; kingdom Viridiplantae; phylum Streptophyta; class Magnoliopsida; order Rosales; family Rosaceae; genus Prunus; species Prunus dulcis. The sequence goes on from NC_047651.1 coordinate 8,168,858, forward strand.
TCTCTCTCTTTCTCAAGTCACCACTATTGAGGTCAACATCCAACCATAAAGTTTGATGGATTACATCACCTAGTGTATAATTAAAGGAATATTAACCTAAGGCCTGCTTTTCAAGTACCAACTATACATTTTGTTCCTTGGGCAAAAAGATGCAACTGTACTAGTCTAACCGCAATATTCTTTTCTTCTTCTTTTTCCCCGCTTTTTTGTTCCATCAACCTCACCATTCCAAGTCAATGACTAAATAAACAAAGCAACTTATTATTTCTACACTGCGAGACGGGGATCATTACTTTCTTCTTGTGCTGATTCTTTGTGAATTTCACCATTCTTTTGACTGAGAGACCCACTTCCTTCAGCATCAAAGCTAGCATGAACGCTATAGAAAACATATACAAGCACCGCAACAGCTGAAAAGACCCCAAATCTAACATAGGATGGCCTATCCAAAGACCCCAACAAAAATATGTTCAAGAAGATGGAGACGGATGGCAGCCATGGCATCAAGGGGACACCCCAAAACTCGGGCTTTCGTACTTGTGGAACCATGCCATGGAAGATTTGTAACATTGAAATCGCGATTGCTGCGGTAACACAAAGCATGAAGGCCTTGAGCTTCCCAGGTGGCATGAATTGCCAAATGAAGGAGAAGATGATTGAGGTGAGGGAAAATGAGCACAGGAATGACAATGTCGGCCGCGGATTGGTTGTACCCACAACGACGTAACGCCTGAAAATAACAGCATTGGCCACCATGTAGAAAACGAAGAGTGTGCCGATGGATACAAGGTTGAGTAGGACATTTAGGTCAGTAAAAATGGCAATAGCCGCCGTCAAGATACCTGAAAGGCACGTATATGTTTAGAGCAAATGTAAGAAAAATCAACAAAAAAATATAACAAAAGAAAAAACACATGACAGAGACTTTTTCTAGGCTTGCAAATTATTTTTTTGTCAATTTTATGATTTTTTTTTTTTTTTTACGGCATAAAAACAAGAGATGGTGGGAAATCAAAAGCACCCACAAAAGCATAAATGTCACATAGATGTGAAATTAATAAGCACGCATGGTATTTGGGTGGATAGAATATGAGCCAAACTAGAATTGAGTGAGTGGCCTAGCCATTTATATGAAGTTTGACAGGCGAGAGAAAGCTTGTGAGTAAAAGTCACTTTCAATCAATGGCTGCAAATGAAGGGATCTTTATCTAGAGCAAAATTTAGGATGGTAGGAGGACCAATCTACGCCACTTGTGCCTTGAAATTAAGATCTCCTACGACTTGAAAATCGAACATGAAAGCGACAGGTTGAGATGATGATGCTAAAGTCAGAAAGCCCATGAACATGATAAAGGCTGCGAAAGGCAACTATCAAGTAAGTATGCTACAAGATATTGTCCTTTACAGCTTGTGATTGTAGATATAGCTTTTCTCAACTCTCCTACTCTTTAGATAATTGGATGATGGATATGATACGCCCATTGCACTAAAGTCACAAAAAAGAATTTTCACCTAAGAAAATTTAACTTCCTATACTCGTTTAGGGTTTAGGGTCACTCCTAGCACCGTACATGTAATATTTAGGAGAGTTTTTTTTTTATTTAAACCCTGCACTTCTCTTTGTTCATCTCATGTTCTAATTCAAATTTTCACAATTTCTAAAAAAACCCCACTATCTTCCCAAATTACCCCTAAATACACCCATAAAATAAAACAAAACTCATCAACCTCACACCCTACACCCCACTATCTTGCCCCTCACCACTCTAAATTCACCTTAACCTCACATTACTTAAAGAGATAAAAACATTGTTGTCAAATGTGTAGCAGCATTATTTTACTGTTATTATTTTGAAAAAAATTTAGGCAATTTCTAGATATATATCAATCAAAGGCTTAGGCATGCAATATTTCTTTACTTCGCAGTCAAGGTCTGGTTTTTTTTTCCCCCTCCAATTTTGTTTCTTTAATTATGATTATGATTATTATTATTATTTCTGATATGTTTGTTTGATTATGATTTGCCATATTTAGGGTTTGTGATGAGAAAATGACAGTGTAGTAGGTTTCTTGAATTGAAAAAAAAGAGTAATCTAGCAATACAGTGTAAATGAGTTTGTCTTTTCTAAAACTTAATATGAAGAGTGGTTGGGGTGTGTGTATAGATGTTCTAGAGTTAAGTATTAAGTTGGACAACTTTTCTGTCACAATAATAAAACTTAAGAACTTAGGGTGTGTTTGGTATGCCTCACTAGACTGGACTATACTAAATAAGCCTTGAAGCCCATGTTTGGTAAAATGGGGGACTAAGTTAAATGGGATTGTGGAGTCCAACAGTTAAAAAACCTCCTCACTCGCTCTCCTTATACAGAGAGGCTGAAATGCAGTTCGCAAAATAGCGAGCTTGCTGTTTTGACGCGCAAGTCCGACTAATCCAATCGCAAAACCGAATCCATATCCAAGCTTCAAGAATCAATTTCTTCTTCTTCTTCACCTAGAATTATCACCACCGTAAACCCAGTCACAACAACCAACCACTACCAATTCAAACTCAACCACTTGAATCAACCACCACCAAATCAAACCCAGTGGAACCACAACCCAATTGAACCTTTCGAAAAAATTACCAACCATTGATCGTGGCTCAGTGAAACCAAATGGAGATTTGTGGCTTCGAAGAAGATGAGGATCTGTGACTTCAAAGGGAACAAGAGACCTTGGCTGCCAATCACAAGTTTAATCATGGCCTCGATGTTTTTGAAGAAACTCCTACCTTCCTTAGAGCCATTTTAGATGTTGATGCTCAAGGTCCTGCCAGACCTCCCCTTGTTTTTGTTTTGGGGCGTTTACCCCCTCTGTAACCAAAAGAAAAAAGGAGGGGGAAAGGGGAGAGGGGGGGTGGAGGTTGGGGGAAGAATAGAGAGAAAATGAGAGGGAAGCAGAGAAAGGTTTGGGAGGGGGATATAGAAAAAAAGGGATACCAATGTTGTGTCAATATTGGAGAAAAAAAGAGAGAGAACCAGAGAGAGATCGGGAGGGAGAAAGAAAAGAGAAAAAAGAAACAGGGCTGGGAAGGAAGAAGAAAAGAGAAGGAGAGAAAAGGAAGAAAGAAAGAAAAAAATAGATAAAAGACAAAAGATAAAGATAGTTTGTCTTTAAAAAATATTTTAAATTTTTTATATATAATAAATTATACATATCTCATTGGTTTCTTTGCAGTATTTATTTAGTTTTAGGTCAAAATTCCTAATTAATTTTAAATATTTATGTAATTTTTTTAGTCCAACACAGTACAAAACATAGGTTTTCACTATTTTTACAATCCAGCTTCTTAGTCCGACCCAACACCAAACGTAGGTCAATATTTAATCCAGCTTAGGCCAATCCGAGCTAATCCGAGACAGTCCCAGGATTTAGTCCAGTCCATGACAGTCCGCCGTGCCAAACGACCCCTTAATGATTTAAGTATTAGAATGAAAAAAAACAAAAAGTGTGGGCGAGTGATCCTATCATTTCATCAACACTATCTAAAATCATAAATTACCCTATAATCGTTAAAATGAATCAATTGTAACAATTGGATCAGGGCATCCTCAAATTAGATAAACACAACCTGCATTTGAGTCACTAGTGGACAGAAGTAGTGCTCTTTTTCCTTTTCACCTTGGCTTTGTCGGTGACAAAACTGTGAATCCCCATTATAATTATAATGAGAATTAGGATTTGAGTTAAGTGGCCCACGCAACTCTCAACCATTGATTTATGGAGGACTCACTATAGGATCTACACTAATCAACTGCTACTAATCCTCTACGTGTGCAAGAGCCACCCACTAATACTCAACACCAATCAACTGACAAGCAGACCTCACAATAATAAATCCCATTAGCCAGTCCTAATAATAGGAATTAAAAGCTACAAGTTCACAAATACCTTACTAGCATAAACAAAATCCTAAGGGTAGGAAAATCACATTTATAAATTATTTCAAGACTCATTGTATTGATGAGTTCCACCTTTATTATAAAGACGAACACAAAAACAGTCCACATCAAACGGAAACAGTTCCAGTGGTCCCCACAACAGATTTGGCTCAAAGCACCAACCAAACCACAACAAACAAGGACATTGGGAAATGTGTGTGCACTTGACTAATCCACGCATATGCACATTCACAAAACCCTAAAACCCAACAAATTTTAAAAGAAAAGCTCACTGAGATCAGTTAAATTATCTCATTGCTCAAAACGAAGCCGTTATAATAGTATTTTGTACTGATAATAAATTCTAGGGTTATCGAATTGGTGACCTCATTTTCTTTAATCTTTTTATCAAGCACAAGAAAAAAAGAAAAAAGAAAAAAGAAAAAAGTAGAAGAAATTATTGGATAATAAGTAACGTACCGAGAAACGCGGATGCGTTGACAGGCGTGGATGTCTTGGGGTGGACCCTAGCGAACCAGACGGGGACCACGCTGGACCGTCCGAGAACACACATGTAACGAGCCTGGCCCAGCATTGCCACCAGCAGTGATGTAAGAATCCCGAAGCTGGCCCCGGCACCGATCAGGTTCGATTCCCACTTGCCTCGAAACGCCGCCGAAAACGGCGCCTCCGGGTCGATCAAGTCGTACGGAAGGAGCATCGACATGGAGGCAGCCATTAAGCAATACAAGACGGTGACGAGCAAAACGGAGCCCGAGACGCCGATAGGGATGTCCTTCACCGGGTTCTTGACCTCCTCGGCCATCGTCGATACGGCGTCGTAGCCGATGTAGCTGAGGTAAACCATGCTGGCCCCGTTGAACACGCCTGAAACCCCGTTCGGAAAAAACCCAGCCCGGTGGGCCGGGTCGGCCGGTTCGGTGAAGTTTTTCCAGTCCCCTGTGCAGAAGCCGAGTATGATCATGAACATTATGAATATTATATGCACCGCCGTCAATACCATATTCAACACCGAGCTCTCCCTTGTACTATCAAAAATAAAAAATTATTATTAATCAGAAAAATAAAAAATAAAAAGAATTTAAGTGAAATTAAGTGACGAAATTATTAGCTTTTTCTAATACCTGTAGCAGATGATGAGAGTGATTGTTAAAACGACAACAACCGCAACAACGTCGATTTGATTGAAGCCGTCAGGGAGCGCGGAGAGCGTGAAACGCCATTTAGCGGCAGGGACCCCGATTGCGGTGCCTAAGTAGGCGGTGAAGCCCCTCGAAACGGCGGCGTTTGACATCACGTAGTCCATCACCAGGTTTGCGCCCGTCAAAAACGCCGAAAATTCGCCTGAAAAAGGAAAAAAAATAACCAAATTAATTACAGACAGAGAAATAATAATTAAAAAATAAAAGAAAAATCGAATGGAGCAGTGATAAGTTTACCGAAGGTGACGCGAAGGTAGCTGAAGGCACCGCCGGCGACCGGCATGTCCACGGCGAACTCGGTGTAGCAGAAGGCGGAGAGGAGAGCGCAGAGGCCGGCAATGGCGTAGGAGATGACGATGGCTGGGCCTGCGTAGAGACGGCTGGCGTGGCCGGTGGTGACGAAGACGCCGGCGCCGACCATGCCTCCGAAGCCCAGGCCGACGAGGTCGAACCAGCGGAGGGTCTTCTGCATATCGGAACCCGAGCGGGCGCGGACGCCGCTCATTTCATCGTAGGAGGTGGAGACGGACCCGGCCCGGCGAGCAAGGCGTGCCGGAGTCTGGGCTAGAGCCCTGAGATAGGCGCGGAAGCTTGAGAAGGAGGAGGAGGGCCCATGAGGAACATAGCCGCTGATCTCCATTGAGGTTTGGGGTTGAAAGAAGATTGAAGAAGGTGTTGGGAACTGGGTTTTGGTATTGGAGTGAGAAGAAATGGGGAAGGGAGTGAGGAGTTTATATAAAAGGAAGAGAAGAAACTTTTTGGGGCTTTTCGTTTACTTTTTTGCGGGTCCCGAGAGAGAGACAGAGAGACAGAGAGAGAGGTAAATACTCGTAATATCAAAGACCAATTAGGTTTAACTCAAGCAAATCTCTAGTAATTATGACTAAAGGTTTAATTCATAATATCATTGGCCTCTAATTACGTTTAACTCATAATATCAAAGACTACTTTACCTTTGGGCTAGCTCAATCAACCCTTAATTGATGATTTGCCAGCTGAATTTGTATTTAGCTTTTGATTTACTACCTATTTCATTTTTTTTAGAAAATTAAGAATATGAACTTTTTTTCATCAATTACCCTCACGGCGTATAAATCATCAATATTTCATCCAATTTACTGTTAAATTTGAGAGTAAATTAGTCATTTTCATGTTAAAATAAAATAAAAATAATTTAAAATTTGAAATAATAATTATAGTAATAAAGTAAAATCTCTCTCTCCAAGTGCTTCGTCCCCAAATCCCAGCCTCCTCCCATAACCCCCTCACAAATCACACCACCGCCCTTTATCTCTTCCTTGACTTCTCTCTCACATGTCCCCCTCACAAATCACACCACCACCCATTATCTCTTCCTTGACTTCTCTCTCAGCCTCCTCCCATATCCTCAGTCAATTTGTCGTTAAATATTGTTTTGTTTTGAATAATTACATGCAAAACTATTTTGGAGGTTTATCATTTGATGACTACTCTACACATAGAGATGATGAAGATAAGGAAAATTTTAAACCTCATAAGAACTCTATGTTATACTAAGTCACTCATGTATCTTACCATGCAATGTATAAAGTGTAAAATATTATAGTAAATCATTTGGTATATTAGTGATTTGCCCCCTGAACTTGTACCTAACTTTCGATTGACCCCGTATCCTTTTTTTTTAGAAAATTAAGGATATGAACTTCTTTTTTTCCCCAATTTCCCCCTACTGTCTAAATTCTCAACATTTCATCCAATTTTCAATTAAATCATTTTAAAAGATTATTTTTTTTGGAAAAAATTGAAGAAAAATAGTAAACCTAATGCCAACCCCTTCCATCTCCTCCCTTCCTCCTCCCATTCCCCCATGACCTCCCTTCCATCTCCTCCCTTCCTTCTCTCTCTCTCTCTCCACACACACTCCCTCAATTTCTTTTCTCCCTCGCCCCCTCTGTCAATTTCAATACCTCCACACTCGAAAAGCTCACAGTCGATCCAAGCCTTTCAAAAACAATCGAAAGGTAAAATTTTTGATCATAAGGCATAAGTGGCCCTACTATAAGTGCCTTAAAGCCTCCCATCTCAAGCTTTTTCCAAATTCACACAAAACCCATCAACCAAAACATAAAAAAATTCAATCTTAAACACTTGGATTTGCAAAAAAGATCAAAATAAAAAGAATCTACTAGAATTTATGTAATAACCCAAAACAAAATATTAAGAAAATAGCAAAATATCTAAAAAGTTGGATTAATATCTTCTAGTAAAAAGACAATTTTACCCTCACATTATTTAATAGGGAAAAGTTGACTTTTTGATCGAGAAAGAATTTGGCAATTCCGCTTGCGCCGTTGCGTAGAGCACGGCGAAACGAATCCGTAGACACGGAGTATACTCGAATCGGAGTTGTAACGAAGAAAATACGGTCAAAATACAGTGAAGGGCAAAACGGTAATTTGGGAAAAAGTCAGATTTTTATCTCTTCTCTCTCTCTCTCTCCTCCCCGTCAGTTTCTCTCTCCTCTCCTCTCCTCTCTCTCTCTCTCCCGCGCGCAACTCCCCCGACCTCCACCTCTTCTCAGCGACGCCCCAGCAACCACAGGCCAGCTCGATCTCCGCCGTGGGTACAGTCGGGACCGTGACACCCTCGCCGTTCTTCCCCGACCCGCCGCCGACCTGGAGACGCCGGGAACTGGCCGGAATCCGCCATTTTTGTCTATTTTCCAGTTCAGACTTTGAGCTCCTCGTTCTCCTTCAATTCTCCACCAAATCGATTGAGTAAGGTATGGTTTCTCAGCTATTTTTCGTGTTCTAGCTGATGGATGTATGGGTTTCGATCGATTTTAGCTCTAAGACGTTCGATTTTCGACTTGAAATTTGGCCGAAACTTCGGCCGCCGTGATCTACTGTTTCCGGTCACTTTTTGGGGTATGTCCAAGAACAAAAGTGACTCCAAATGGGGTGTTTTACCTAGGATAGGAGTTTGGAGTCTTGGTTCCTAGATTTTCCGACGAACCATAACCGCTTTGGACACCCGAATCTCCCCGCGCGTGTGGCAGCGCGTGGACGAGGGTGGTGAAGTGATTCTGGGCAGTTTTAAGATCCTCGTGTCGTCACGAGCGCGTAGGATTTCGCGGATCGCGATTTGGAGTTCGTTTGAGCCCCGAACGGATTTTTCATATCCCACAATCCTTGGGTGCAGTGTCGTCAAATTGTTGGATAGCACTGAATTTTGGATATGTCGGTCTACATGATTTCAGGATCGTGTAGGGTTCGACGGATTGCGAATCGGAGTCCCGGATACTCCGAAATCGCGAACCCTGGGACTAGGGTTTGGATTTTAAGCGACAACGCGATTTTGGCCAATCTGACCGTCCGTTTCGGACCAAACTCGCGGAACATGGTTCCCTCTCTATGAGAAACCTTTGGAGAAATCCAGATTGGCCATCGGAGAAAGTGGACCCACGGGGTCCCGGATCGGCCGGTTTGGTGGTTTATCGCTTAGTTAAGCGTCGGGTCCCTTAAGGCCGTTCTAACTATCTAAAAAGCTAATGTGGGCATAGGAGTAACTTGAAACGAGTGCACGTATTTCTAGGAGCCGGGGGGCAGAGTGTTTAATTTAAATTCTTTTTATTCAGCAGTTTATTAATTTATTATTCATGGTTAATCAGGCACCAGGGTCCGATCGACTCGCAGGAGGGACCTTTGAAGGGTCCAGTTAGCTCGGACCATCAGTGAGTGGACTTTCTTTCATGAATGAATTTAGCTAAATGAGTTATATAGATGATTTCTATAAATAAGATTTCATAAGTGATTTTATATTGATTTTATATAAATAAGTTTTTATAAATGAGTTTATCGGAATAAATTTCAGTATTTGATCTTGAATAAGTATGATTACATGTTTTCCGAGCACGAAATGTAGCGTAAAACATCCTTATTTTTATATTACTCAGTTGAGCAGTAGATTTGAGATTTGTGATACAGAAATGGCAGCTTATTTCAGATTATCAGATTACAGAGACTTATCAGGTTTTTCTAAAATAGTTGTTTAGAACCACCATGTACCCACCTTTTCATTTGGTGATTACCCTCAGACGGACCGATGTCTACGGACATCCAGTCTGTTTACAGTTCAGTCAGTGCACTTGACTTTGCCTCACGAGTTTCGGGGACGCTCGGACCGTGAATGCCAGGATTTGCGGCTCGGCAGACTTGGTGTCCCGAGACCTGCCAGGATTGCGGCTCGGCTGACTCTGTGTCCCCGAGACCTGCCAGGATTGCGATCAGGCTCACTGCGGTCCCCTGTATCCTGCCAGAGCGGTTCGAGTTGACTTGGTGTCATTGAGACCTGCCGGCGGATCAGGCTGATCATAGTCCCCTAATTTCGCCAGTTTGCGGCTCGGGTAGGCTGTGTGACGCCCGAGACCTGCCAGGGGAATTGACGGATACTACAAGGGTACAACTAGGTGGTAGTTTTAAAGGATTTTAAGCCCTTTTATGCAGTTATTGCTTCCAGTTATTTTATATCAGTTTCCTCCGTATTATTGCATTTATATCTTTATATATTTGTTCAGTTATGCGAATATATTCATCAGTATATTTATTCATGTGTATTGAGTACTTTATATTGAAATATAGCTAAATTATCGATTTATATCCCTAGTTATTTCAAAATGGGGGTTATTATATGTTCTAGCTTATTTTTAAGAACCTTATTTTTGTCCACTCACATTTTCACTTGTTTTTCTCCCCCAGGCCATAGAAGTGCGCAGGATCCACCACCGGGCCATTCATAGCTTCTGCGCCACCAAGTAAGGTAGAGTTTTGTAGAAAAGCCCTTGAAACCCTGTAAACTTTAGAAAATGCTCTGATATTTAGTTTTAGTGGGAAACTGGAGCTGGTGAATACTTGGTTATTCTATTCTGGCAGTTGGTGTAGATTTATTTGATTGTTTGACAGGTGGAAAAATTTGGGTTTGGTCAAAATACAGGGGAGACTCTGCCGAATTTTCGGCAGAAGTCCAAAGAAAGTTTCCCTTAGTAACTATAGCAGGAGGGGTAAAATGGTCAGTTGTGCCCGACAGTTGCCAGATGTCGGACACACACGAGGCGTGGTTCGAATTCCAAAGTGGAATTAGGATCGGATCCTGTCAATTTACCTCCATGCCATTGGATAGCATTTGGGGTGGGAGGTCATGAGGAAGAAGAAAAAACAGAGGGGAGAGTTAGGGTGTGGTGGAGGGGCCATTGGAAGTCATATGGAGAGAGGGAGAATAGAGAGGCAAGAGAAAAAATAGATGGAGAGAGGGATTGGTTGGATGGGCCCCTCTCTTATTAAAATATTTTTTTCTTTCATTTTAGATTTCATAATATTTTATTTGTGTATTTAATTATTTTAACATATAAAATGACCATTTTATCCTCATATTTAATTGCAAATTGGATGAAATGTTGCATATTCAAACGACGTCCGCCCGGGAAGGGGGGGGGGGGGGAAGAAAAATTGGCCAAAAAAATATGTTCATATTCTTAATTTTCTATAAATAAAAAAAACGATAGGAAGTCAATCGAAAGTTAAGTACAAGTTCAGAGGGTAAATCACTAGCATACTAAATGATTTACTACAATATTTTACACTTTATACATTAGATGGTATGATACATAAGTGACTTAATATAACACAGAGTTCTTATGAGGTTCAAAATTTTCCTTATCTTCATCATCTCTATGTGTAGAGTAGTCATCAAATGATAAACCTCCAAAATAGCTTTGCATGTAATTGTTCAAAATAAAACAATATAAATATACGTATTTTAGCATATTATCACAAAAACATAAGGCAACATGGTGGTTAAGGCGTTGGAGGAGTGAAATGGCAAGGGTTTTGAATCCATTTTGTGTGTATACTCTTTTTTTTTTTTTTTTTGGGTTCTATTTTTCTTTAATTTTTTCTTTAAAAAATTTATTTATTTATAATGATTTAACAGAAAATTGGATGATATGTTGATTATTTAGACGACATGGAGAAAATTAGAGAAAAAACGAAGTTCATATCTTTAATTTTCTAAAAAAAATATAGAGATAAATTAAAAGTTAAGTACAAATTCAAGTTACAAATCACTAATTAAGCCTGCTTAATGTAAGAGTCGCATTTACTGTTTTTATGTACGTTAGGTTTTCAGATTCAACGGGTCTACTTGCTAGGTCCCACTACATATCCAGTTGGAGCTTCAGAGAGGCTCATGCTCTTGACTTGGGTTCTCTTCCTTCACTTCACAGCCCAAGAAAAAGGACCCATCTTTAACTATCAGGCTCTCAGTGTCAGTCATTGCTCTTAATATGTCTACAACCTAAGAATTCTTGGGAGCTGTAGCTGAGCCAGCGTACAAATATTCCTACCAAGAATTAAAGAAAGCCACGAAAGGCTTCAGAAACAAAGAACTACTTGTCCAAAAAAAAGACAAAGAGCTACTACTTGGGCGAGGTGAGTTTGGTCAATTCATTTGATTCAACGATCCCACTCCAGATTATTCCAAATTTTTGTTTTCTGTTTTTATTTGTTGCACAATTTATTTGCTTCAATTTACTTTAATTTCTTCGTTCATGCCTACCCATTTGTCCCATGTAAGTAGTATAAGGAGAACGGATAAAAATTGAGCAATTGTTAAATTACAATTTTCAAAGGGACAATTGAATTGGGAATTCTCATCTATAGATTTGTAGTCAAATGTATTATACAAGTTGTCGCAATGTTGCTGTGTAGCTACTAAAAATACACAATGTGTTGGAGTTTCTATTTTATAAACTTAAACATATCAGTATAAAAGTAACATAAATACAAATTACGTTGCAATTTATATTATATATGAATAACATAAAAATACATAATGCGCTGCAGTTTCTATTTTAGAAACTTAAAAAATACCAATATGAGTAACATAAAAATACACATTGCTGTTGAGGTCTTTTTCGTCCGAAGGCTTATCCGGGTTTTGTTGATTCTTGGATCGCCATAGAGTGATGAATGAAGACTTCGTTGCCGCTTTGTCTGAGTTAGCGAGAACCAGGCCCAAAGTATCCCGAGGGAGAAGCAAGTCTCAGGGGAGTACTTTGTTCTTCTTCCAGCGGCTGAATGTTTTGTACTGATGTTTTCAGTAGCTTGACGAAGAGTTGAAAATGGTGTATTGATGTTGAACATGCTTGGCATGAAAGTTTGCTTGGTGAATCAAGGTACTACTAGACTTGGCATGAGAGCTTGGAGTGTGGGAGCTAAAGACCGACAAGTTTAGCAAATGAGAATGCATGTACTTGGCTTGGTGTTAGATATGCTTGAGTTTGGGTTTTGATAATCTGTTGTTTGTGACATCTATGGGGATTTGAGAGTTTCAAGAGAAGGAGGATGAGAGGAAAAACTTGAAGTTTGAAGGCTATGGTGTTTATAGCTTGGAAGGAAGAAAAAAAAGCTTGGAGTTATGCTTGGTGAGGCTTTATGGAGAAGATGATGGATTTCAAGGGTGAGAAAGTAGAAGACATGGTTGTGATGGCTGAAGAATGACTGTGAAGGCTACTGGAATACTTGCAACAGCTAAGGAAAGGTGAGTTCTCAGGGTTGCTGAGAAGCTTGCAGCAACCAAGAGGGGTTGATGGCTGCTGAGATGCTTGCAGCAGCCGAGTGAGGAGTGTTGGCTGAAGAAAAATTGGTGCCTTTTGCTTAAGCCATGAGTGCCAATTTATAGAGGGTGAGGGTTTTCCTATATTTCCAATAGGTAAAGGGAGGTACTGGAACCAGCCTATTTCCAGTTGTTAAAAGAGAGCACTGGGGCATACTATTTTCCAGCATGTAAAGTTAGGTTCCATAATCTGATTATTTCCTATGGGTAAAAGGAAGCACTAGAAACTGCTTGTTTCCAGTAGGTAATAGGAAGTGCTGGGAAATGCTTGTTTCCAACGGGTACAGCTAGGCATTTGGACAATGACTATTTCCTATGGGTAAAAAGAAGTGCTTGAAAAATATCTCATTTGCTCACCCACATTAAAGAACTTTAAGTAATGGGCTTGGACTTTGGTGCTCCCAAGTACCTAGCCCAAACTCTCTATCCAAGAGCTTCCGTGGGCCTTGTGGACTTTCATAACCTTCCACACCACAATCCCTCATGCAAGCCCTGTAAACCACATGACTTGGGTTCATGTGAGCTTGATAGGTGATCGACATGGGGAAAAAATGTATTATTAGTTTGGCATGGCATGTACACTGTTTCTATATTTATTTAATGAATTAAATCCCAAAATACAGCTTGGATTAACGCATGACCGACATTATATGTTATATTGGGCTTTAAATGTCTTTGGGCTTCCCGTGACTTTTTGGGCCTTAACATTAGCCCCCTTGATTATTGAGGCTACGAAGTGGCAGCGAGATGGGCCAAATAATCAATTTCAGCCCAAAATAATTGGCAGTGGCATGGCATGGCTGGTTTTTCAATATGCATGAAATATCCAGGCTTGCTTGCTTGACCGTAGTTGTTTTGTTTTTCTTGGCATGAAGATTAGCATGGTTTTGGCAACTATTAGCTTGCTCATATATATATATATATATATATATATATTGTTTAGACCCAAAAAATTCACGGTTGGGCCTGAATAAATTATTGGCCCAAAGCGACGCTCTATTAAGAAAAGACGTGAAGAGAAGTGCACAAAAATCCATCACATGCGAGTTACAGTTCACGTGCCACGCTAAATAAATAAATTGTCATGCTAAGAGTTGAGATAAAATATGCCTAAGTTACGAACCTATGCTAAAATTGAACATCGCAACCCTTCCCAAGGATGATAAAATAAAAAAAACATGCCAAGTGACATGCCACGCCAAGCATGAAATTGTATTTCAAACACAACCACGCTACAAGCCTAAGTGGGCCTAAGCCACTCAAACGCCCGGGGCTTACTTCAGCGGGTTGTGGTATCGATGGTAATGAATCAACATGGGGCTCATTGATGGGCCAAGAAATGGAAGGTCTCGGGTTGCTTGGGAGCCTCAAGACTCAAGCCCATTTCTTAGGCCCAAACATGTGGGTGAGCACAAGAGAGAAAAAATAGCCCAATAGCCTAAGCAAAATGGCCCATTGACACAACCAAAAGCCCAATGTTTAACAAAAATAACCCACTTGCTCAAGGAGCCACCTGGGCCCATACAAAACCCCAAAATAAGCCACAAAAAACCTCAGCCCTTTGCTGGAAAATAGAAGCCACGTAGAGAAAGTCTGCAGGATCATTGAACAAAGCTGCTGGGAGGTTCCAGCACATGGAGGGAGCAAGTTTCAAAGCCAAAACATCCAAGGAACCAGGGGGTATTATCAAAGAGAAAAAAGCACCCTTCGAACCAGCATATATATCCCAGCTCCTTTCCTCATCAGACTTAGCCATGGAAAAAAGGGAAGAAAGAGATAAAAGAGATGGTTGGGAATGGAAGTCTCCTATAGAGACAGCTGCGGGAAAAGGAGGCCTTGAGCTCCAAACTCTGATTTGGTGCAAATAGGCAGAATGGATTTCATCAAGAAGGGAAAAGTCAAGGAAGGAGATGAGAAAGGAAGGGAAAAGCTTGGCCAAAATGGGTAGAAGCCATTAAGATTTCTTGGGAAGTGATGGTTTCCAGCAGCTATAAAATGAGGTCTCTTCCAACCAACAAAACTCAACAAAAACCCACGCCTAGAGAGCAAGCTTTCTCTCTAACTTGCAAAAACCCAGTAATTTCGTGCACTGTTTACCCTCTTCTCCATTCCTCTCTTCTGGCAGACATAGTATTTTTCAAGCTGCCGGAAGAGCATTGTTCTTCATTTCTCTCTTCCTAGCCAAATCTCCTACAAATCTCTCCTTTCTCACCTTAACACTTCCCTTTTTCCCCCCTAAGAAAGCCTAAATTTCCCCTCAGTGCTAAACTCATGTTGATTTTGCTTCCATGCCACATGCCTCTCATGCCAAGCTCAAAAGTTTATCTGTAAGCATGCAAAAATTACCTATAAGCTGTCATTATTTTGGTTGGTGAAGGTAACCAAAATACTTCTTAAGGGTCCGCTGCCCTTTCGAAGTATTTTCGGGGCTTAATTTTCTTATTCAAACAAGGGGGATAATTCCATCAGTCTGCCCTTTACGGCAGCCCAGCCCATTTACAGTTGCCAGAAGAAAAAGTGCCCTACATAAATTGGCGACTCTGCTGGGGATTAAGCCATTATCTTCATCAATGCCTCCAAAGCAGAAGACCATAAGCAACAACATGACCTCTCAAGATGGGCCAAGCCATGCTGACTCAGAATCAAGGCAACATGCCTCATCTAGAGAAAAAGAACGTGCAAGTGAGGGAATTTTCACCCTCACAGACCTTGTTGCAGTCATCCGTGCAATGGGAGAAACTCAGAGGGAGATGGCAGAAACAATCAAGGAGCTGAAAAACTCTGCTGCTAAGCCGAGCGAAGAAAATGAGACACCCACAAGAGGAATCTGCTGCTGCTGGAAAGGGGTCTAAACAAAAAGAACCATCTTTTGTCACTCAAGAGGACGTCATTGCCATGCTGGAAAAAGAACTGAGTCGAAGTCAGGAGGATTGGAAGTACCTTCCTCAGCCACCCTACCCATCAAGCTTGCTTCAACAGCAGTATCCTAAGGGCTACGAGGCACCAACCTTTGTCCTCTTTGATGGAAGGAAGGATAGCCCGAAGGAGCACGTCAATCGCTTCATTGGTGCCTTGGGACCACATGCCGGTGATTATAATCTCTGACTTAGAGAATTTTCAAAAAGCCTTACTGATCGTGCTTACACATGGTATATGACGTTGGCACGAGCTCTATTCACTCTTGGGAAAACTTGGCAAGCAGGTTTTGTAAGAAGTATTTCCAGCATGAAGAACGAGTCACCACCACTCAACTCAACAACACTCGTCAAAAACATGGTGAGGATCCTGTGGACTTTATGCGCAGGTTCCGGGACATGGCATTGGACTGCTACGATAAGAAAGATGAGGAGGCGCTTGTGGAAATTTGCATTAGCAATATTATGGCAGATTATAGGGTTTATTTGGAGAATATTAGCATTAATCAATTTTCAAGGCTGCTGGAAGCAGTGAGGAGGACGAGCATGTCTGTCAAGCCAACGGGACAAAGGACTTGGAAGAACGAGAAGAAGGAGACGCACCAAACATTGGCTATAAATGACAAGCCATCCAACAACTACAACTTGCACAAACAGAAGGATAGAGAGACATATCCACCACTACCATGCAAAGATGAGGAATTTCATGCTATCCTTGACACGATGATTGCTGATGGTGCAATTAGGCCTGTCAGACCCTACAAAAATTCCTACCGAAGAAGAAAAGAATAATCCTAAGTACTGCCGTTATCATCAATTTGTGGGGCATCCAACTACTGCGTGTCAGAGTCTAAGGAGGAGTTTACATGCCAAAATACACGAGGGAGTCCTTGGGCTTCCCTCAAAGAGGCAAACAATTGATAAGGACCCCTTGCCAAAACGAAGGGGAAAAGAGGTAGCTGCTGTCGTTACATGTTCTGATGATGTGCTCGAGGATGATGAATTGTGCCACCCATGGAGGAATGACCCAAAGCCGCTAGAAGCTATGTGGGAACCTTGCGGAAACATGGAGAAGGCATATTAGTGTAAATATTCGAAGCCTTCAAGTTACAACGCGCCATGGCCACTCACTAACGGGTGGGATGACGACTTGGGCAACGAAGTGTTTGTGTTAGACATGCCAAAAAAACACTACTTGGGGGCTTCATCGGGGCAGCGTGAAACAACTGCTATGACGTTTCATAACCTTACAGAGGCTGAAACAGGTGCGATGGAACGATATTTAAGTCTGAAGCAGGGTCCCACAGCTTTGCAGCTCCTCCAGAGAAACCCGAAGTTCAAGTCACTCTTTGACCAACTCGGCTTTGGGCCTCAAGTGAGAGAGGCAGCTACTATAGCTCTCATGAACATCTCAGCGGAGTCGGATCCCCATTGCTTCATCGCTCAACCACAAAGGTCATTTTTGGGAAATGACAATGCTATCGTCTTCACAGACGAAGACATGGAAGTGTGATAAGGTCATAATTTCACACATTTGCATGCCTTCTTTGCTTAGTAATTTTGTTTAGCTTTTCTTTATTTTGAGTCTCTTACCTATGTTTGTGTGTTTTGTAAGGGGATGACATTTGATACAATTATGCATGTTAAGGGCTGAGTGGCACAAAAAGAATATGAGCTTAAAGACAAAGCCAATTTGAGCCACACTCCTTGTCAGTCCAGTTTCGTAGGTCATCTTGCAGGCCTCATTTCAGCAACTTACACAGGTTGGATGAGGAGACATCCTTGATAGAAGTTGTTCCAATGGGTGTCTATTATAACATATCCAAATTTCAGCCCAATTGGATAAATCTGGAGCCCTCAGCACGTCAATGACTTAACCAAGTTCACAGAAATGTCATGTTGGCTGCCATCACATTTAATGTGGCTACATCCCTAGAGCCATGTGCTAGACATGGGCAGCCACAAATGGGAGTCAAATAAGCTCAGGAACTCAGAAGGATGAACACAAGTCAAGTTTTCCATAAAGAAACCATACCAAAGCATGTATTTGGCAGCTGGAGCAATTGGCAAGTATGTCAGCTGAAGCAGCTGGCAAGTATGGGCAGCTGGACCAGTTGGGAGCAGCTAAGAGAGGTGTGCTTCAACAGCCAAAGGGGAGAACGAAATTTCACTCTATCAATAGAGAGTTGCACACTCATTCAAGGGGTCAGACACACACATTCACTTCATCCATTACTCTTATACACACATTCAGATTCACCACAAAGAGAGAAGATAGCTTGGAGATCTCAAGGGAGCTTGGAGCTGTCCTGGAAACTTCCTTGCTGCCATCATCTAGTTCTTCTCCTCTCTTTATCCTATCTATGTATTTCTTATTTTCTGTATTCATAGTTATGTCTAACTAATCCATTTAGTTAGGGCTTAGGATGAAGCCCTAGTCATGAATATTCAATGTTATGGATGATTTTATAGTTAATTGATTTCCTTGCTTTTGTTATCAAGTTGTTAATCTCCAGTTTATTATGTGCTTGATGTATGTTTTCTTGGAGTAGCTAACTAGGATTTTATGCATCTAGCACAGGTTGGGAAGGGGTTTAGATTCACCAATTCTACTCTCCTTTCACAAGCAACACATGAATGGCCTAAGAATCATTCAAGGGGTTAATAACCATAGGTTGACTAGGACAGATACCATGTTCTAGGACTTGTGTGATTATCATATTCTCAAGGAGCTTAATGACTCTTGTATGCTTTATTCTAAGTAGATACCATGCTTAGGTTGCATATTAGAGATCACGTGTTGTGTAGATACCATGCATAATCACATGCCTTAGGAGAATCATGCATCCTGCACCTAGATACCATAGGCTTGTATGCGATAATCTATTGTTGATGAAGCTTGAGTCAATTTCTATGCATTCATAACTTGGATAGGAAAACTAGTGGTGGATTCCAAGGCTCTAACACCTCTCAATCATTGTTTCACAACTTGTTGATTGCTGCAGTGTTTACTTTCGAGCACTTTCATTTCACTTTCTTCTTTTCATTTCAACAACAAAACCCCCCATTTCGAGTGCGTGTGTGGTGCTAGGATTCTGTCCTAGACCTTGAGTAATTAGCAAGAGGCATTGTTGAATTCGACCTTGCCTTTAGCTAGTTAGTCAGTTTCTTTGTTTTATGTTTTTCTAGCATTCTAAGTAATTTAACTTGGAACCAAGTTACCATTCTCCGTGGGATCGACCTCGTATTTACATAAGCTATACTATAAATGGTTCGTGCACTTGCGAGAATTAAAGTTGCTGTTTTTAATAACTCATTTTAGTTGTTAAGAATTGGCTCAACAAGTTTTTGGCGCCGTTGCCGGGGATTCGGTAACGATGGTGCTATAGTTAGATTACTTTGATTGTTTTGTTTTTGTTTGTTTCATTTGTTTCTTTTCGTTGGTTTTTCTTTTAGTATTCAGTTTTGTATTTAGTTGTTATCTCCATTGAAAGCACTGAATTGACTTCCTTGGTGTGTGCATGTCCGAATCTGACCAGGAGCAAAGTTCACCTGAGCCACTTTCACCAAGAACCGCTGCTGTACGTGCTGGTTTGAGGAGGAATTATAGTTCTTCAAGCGTTGAATCTAAAAGTTACGAATCTGAAGGTTCAAGCAACATGGCAGAGATTCCGAACAACAACAATGATGAAGGAGGTGGTGCGCTTGTTGTCCAACCAAGAAAACCCCTGCGTGAGTTTTCCATTCCCAAAGTCACCGATCAACCTTCGTGCATTGTCTATCCTCAACTCACAGTTGACAGGTTTGAGCTTAAAAGTGGTATGATTCATCTTCTTCCAACTTATTATGGTAATACCACTGAGGATCCTTATATGCATATTAAGCAATTCTTTGAAATATGTGCTACGATCAAAATTCAAAACCTTGATGATGAGCAAATTAAGATGAGGCTATTCCCATTCAGTTTAAAAGATAAAGCTAAGTCTTGGTTATACTCTTTGCCTAATGCTTCAATTCATACTTGGGAAGAGCTTTCTAATAAGTTTTTGCAGAAATTCTTTCCGGCTCAAAAGACTAACAAGATTAGAAAGGAAATTCTTGGTTTCACACAAAAGGAAGGAGAAGCTTTTCATGAATGTTGGGAGAGGTACAAGGAGATGATAAGTTCTTGCCCACACCACAACATAGAGAGTTGGATGCAAATGCAATCTTTCTATGAAGGTTTGCTAGATTCCGAAAGGATGATGGTAGATGCAACAAGTGGAGAAGGACTGATGAACAAAACAGCAGATGAGGCTTTTACTCTCTTTGAATCCTTGAGTGCTAACTCTCAACAATGGAGCCACAATAAAGGAAGAGGAGCTCCTATGAAAGCTGTGGTCTCTGAGGTAAGTACAAATAATGAGATTGCTGCAAAACTTGATGTTATGTGTTCTTTGCTTCAACAGGCAGTGACTGGCCCTCTAGGAAACAAAGTGGAAGTTCAAGACCAATCTTTTGCGGAGCACATGCTAGAACAAGCAAATGCCCTTCAAGCAAGGAATCCTCAAAATGATCCTTATTCAAACACGTACAATCCGGGATGGAGAAATCATCCTAATTTCAGGTGGAACAACAATCCAAATGTGCAACAATCTCAAGGACCTCCCCCAGGATTCCAAACACAACAAAGGCAATTCCAGCAAGCTCCCCAACAAGTGCAAGAGCAAAGGGGTGATCAAATGGGAGAATTGCAAGACATGTTCAAGAAGTTCATGGGGCAACAAATGCAAACCAATCAGAACCTTCAAAATGCAGTGAACAAACTAGAAGTGCAAGTTGGGCAGATTGCATCCTCCATGAGCAATAGAGCATCCGGAACTTTCCCAAGCCAAACGGAGGTGAATCCAAGGCATCAAGAGCATGCTAAAGCAATACACATCTTGAGAAGTGGTAAACAAGTTGATAATAAGGTTGGAGATGCCAATGAAGAGCAAGAAGATGGAGAAAACGTGGAGATCATTCAGCCACCACATGGGCAGCCCACAGCTTCCAACAAACAGTCCATCAATGCTCCTGGAAAGAGCACAGGCCCTAAGGTATCATCTAATGCTAATCAAGTTCCAATTTCAACTAATGCTTTTAGGCCTATTGCACCCTTTCCCAGCAGGTTATCAAAGTCAAAGAAAGATCAAGGCTTGGATGAGATAATGGAAACATTCAAGAAGGTGCAAATCAACATCCCATTGCTCAATGCTATTGCTCAGATTCCAAAGTATGCAAAATTTTTGAAGGATCTATGCACTAACAAGAGGAGATTCAAAGAGCATGAACAAGTTGCATTGAGTGAAGAGGTAAGTGCAGTCTTACAAAGAAAGCTACCTCCAAAGCTAAAGGATCCAGGTTCGTTTTCTATACCTTGCATTGTTGGTGATTTCAAGATTCCAAAAGCTTTGCTTGATCTCGGTGCATCCATTAACCTTATGCCATATCATGTTTATGAGAAACTTAACCTTGGTGAGTTGCAAGCCACAACTGTGAGCATTCAATTGGCAGATAGAACTATTCGGTACCCCAAGGGCATTCTAGAAGACGTTTTGGTGAACGTAGAAGGTTTAATCTTGCCAGCTGATTTCTTAGTCTTGGAGATGGAAGAAGCACCAATTCCTGACAATGAATTGCCCCTTATCTTTGGCCGACCCTTCATGGCTACTGCTAAGACCAAGATTGATGTAGAGCAAGGCACTCTCACCATGACCGTTAATGGAGAAACTGTTGCCTTCAAAGTGTTTGATGCCCTGAAGCCAAATGTTGTACAAGATTGTTTTCAAATTGAAGTATTTGGTAATCCAGGGAAAGAGAGATTTGATGGCCTTCCTTATTCAGTAGAATCATGCTTGCTGAAAAAAGGAGACAAGGAGGAGCAGGGGGCAGCCCACATGTTCAATGCTCCAATTCCCACACACAAGAAGGGGCTGCCCAAATTTGGAGATGTGAATATTCCAATCATTCCTACAATTCATTGTGATTCTATTCATAAACAGAAAAGGAAAAGAAAAGCAGCAAGGAAGAAATGGAAAAGGAAAACAAGCTTGGTGAACTCTCTTGCATTGCATGAGGTGTCGATTGAGCCCAAACCCCCCCATTCACTATAGAAAGTTGGATGTCTGGCTGAAGACATGAAACTTAGCGCTTCTTGGGAGGCAACCCAAGGTGACGAGGAGAAGATAGAATATGCGAGGAAGCTTGCTTGCGTCCTAATCGCTTCAAAGGGGAGTTTTTCTGAACTCTAACCTTTGGTTATGTCTTTCCCTTGTCTTCTTTCCTTTCATTTATGAGGCATTGCTTTTTCTTACACTCTAAACATTGAGGACAATGTTTCATTTAAGTTTGGGGGGAAGGATTTAGTTATGTTGTTTCAAATTGTCAAATTTTAGTTATGTTGTTTCAAATTGTCAAATTTTGAAATTTTGAGTGTGTCTAATGGCCAAAAACGCAGGATTTTGTGTCTTGTTTTGTTATCCTTCCAAACACCTATGATAAGACTTGGATCTAATACTAATATGGTTTCTCAGAAATTGATAGTCATTGTTTAAGGACTTTGTGTGGTTTTGAGTTAACTCTGTCTTGCATGCCATCCTTGCACTTATTGAGCACTTTGCCGAGTTAGTCCAATTTCTTGCTACTTGGAGACGTTATGCAATTCTACTTATCTCATGATCTTGGTTTCGTACTCTAGAACTTATTTGAATATCTCTTGAGACATTTTGTTGCCATACAATGCTTAGGAAGTGATTTAGGCCATGTTTGAACCGTTTGAGCTTTTCTAACCATCCCTCTACATGTATTCATCCCTAGTCAACCCATTTGAGCCTACGTTAAGCCTCTCTTTGTGTAAACCATTCCTACCATAATGAACCTCTGTTTTCTTATTCTTACTTATTCTATGAGCAATTAAAGTTATCTTCAAAAGAGAGTTATAAAGAATGCAAGGTTTTTGGAGCAAAAGTGAATCATTAGTGCCATAACCCAAGTGTTGAAAAGAAATAAGTTTGGGGGTATTGGTAACTAATCAAAAGAGGTAATGAAGTGTGACCAATGTAGTCACGGCCCTAGGGTGTTATAAAAGAGAAGATCATGGTGATCTAGGGTAAAGAGCCACAAAATTAGGCCAAATACACAGATATGAAGGTGCTGAAATTATGTTGAAAATATGCTCATGTATGTGTTCCTTGCTTGTTACAAAGTTCAGTAATCTCTCATGCTCTTACCTATGCTTTAGTTGTGCTCAAGATGTTGTTATATATCCATATCCCCTCTTCCATTCAACCACTACCCTAAGCCTCATTACAACCCTTGCAAAGTCCTTTTGATCCTTGGTATTGTATGGTATTACTGTGGAGAGCTGATTTGATAATGAGCTTATGGGGTTCGGAATTATTGATTTTGCTCTAAGTGTGTGCGCATGTACTTATCTGAGTTGCAGGTGTTGTTCTGATTTGGCATTCACACACTACACTTAAGGGTGTCATTGTGAGCTTTGCTTTCTCTTGAATCATGTGTGGAACTTAGATTGTGATTGTTGTGTTTCTTTGGAACCATATACGTTGGTGATTCTTTGAGGATATTGTTTGGAAGGCTAGTTGCTTATTTCCTGTTTCCTAAGTTGTAGTTTTATTTTGTTTTGCTCGAGGACTAGCAAAATCTAAGTTTGGGGGTATTTGATAAGGTCATAATTTCACACATTTGCATGCCTTCTTTGCTTAGTAATTTTGTTTAGCTTCTCTTTATTTTGAGTCTCTTACCTATGTTTGTGTGTTTTGTAGGTTAAGACAGCAAGGGGATGACATTTGATACAATTCATGCATGTTAAGGGCTGAGTGGCACAAGAGGAATATGAGCTTAAAGACAAAGCCAATTTGAGCCACACTCCTTGTCAGTCCAGTTTCGTAGGTCATCTTGCAGGCCTCATTTCAGCAACTTACACAGGTTGGATGAGGAGACATCCTTGATAGAAGTTGTTCCAATGGGTGTCTATTATAACATATCCAAATTTCAGCCCAATTGGATAAATCTGGAGCCCTCAACACGTCAAAGACTGAACCAAGTTCACAGAAATGTCATGTTGGCTGCCATCACATTTAATGTGGCTACATCCCTAGAGCCATGTGCTAGACATGGGCAGCCACACATGGGAGTCAAATCAGCTCAGGAACTCAGAAGGATGAACAAAAGTCAAGCTTTCCATAAAGAAACCATACCAAAGCATGTATTTGGCAGCTGGAGCAGTTGGCAAGTATGTCAGCTGGAGCAGTTGGCAAGTATGGGCAGCTGGAGCAGTTGGGAGCAGCTAAGAGAGGTGTGCTTCACCAGCCAAAGGGGAGGACGAAATTGCACTCTATAAATAGAGAGTTGCACACTCATTCAAGAAGGGGTCAGACACACACATTCACTTCATCCATTACTCTCATACACACATTCAGATTCACCACAAAGAGAGAAGAGAGCTTGGAGCTGTCAAGGGAGCTTGGAGCTGTCCTGGGAACTTCCTTGCTGCCATCATCTAGTTCTTCTCCTCTCTTTATCCTATCTATGTATTTCTTATTTTCTGTATTCATAGTTATGTCTAACTAATCCATTTAGTTAGGGCTTAGGATGAAGCCCTAGTCATGAATATTCAATGTTATGGATGATTTTATAGTTAATTGATTTCCTTGCTTTTGTTATCAAGTTGTTAATCTCCAGTTTATTATGTGCTTGATGTATGTTTTCTTGGAGTAGCCAACTAGGATTTTATGCATCTAGCACAGGTTGGGAAGGGGTTTAGATTCACCAATTCTACTCTCCTTTCACATGCAACACATGAATGGCCTAAGAATCATTCAAGGGGTTAATAACCATAGGTTGACTAGGACATATACCATGTTCTAGGACTTGTGTGATTATCATATTCTCAAGGAGCTTAATGACTCTTATATGCTTTATTCTAAGTAGATACCATGCTTAGGTTGCATATTAGAGATCACGTGTTGTGCAGATACCATGCACAATCACATGCCTTAGGAGAATCATGCATCCTGCACCTAGAACCATAGGCTTGTATGCGATAATCTATTGTTGATGAAGCTTGAGTCAATTTCTATGCATTCATAAGTTGGATAGGAAAACTAGTGGTGGATTCCAAGTCTCTAACACTTCTCAATCATTGTTTCACAACTTGTTGATTGCTGCTAGTGTTTACTTTCGAGCACTTTCATTTCACTTTCTTCTTTTCATTTCAACAACAAAACCCCCCATTTCGAGTGCGTGTGTGGTGCTACGATTTTGTCCTAGGCCTTGAGTAATTAGCAAGAGGCATTGTTGAATTCGACCTTGCCTTTAGCTAGTTAGTCAGTTTCTGTGTTCTATGTTTTTCTAGCATTCTAAGTAATTTAACTTGGAACCAAGTTACCATTCTCTGTGGGATCGACTTCATATTTACATAAGCTAAACTATAAACGGTTCGTGCACTTGCGAGAAATAAAGTTGCTGTTTTTAATAACTCATTTTAGTTGTTAAGAATTGGCTCAACAAAGTGCCACATCAGGATCATAGGAGGCCACTTTACTTGGAAGGACAAATCAACGATGTGTTTATAAGAAGGGCTTTGGTGGACACGGGTTCCTCTGTCAATATACTACCTCTATCTGTGCTTACAGCAGCTAGTATTCCATTATCCAAAATCGTGCAATTTCAAACAAGCATCAGCAGTTTCGGGAATAAGAATGAAGTCACAGTCGGGCATATGCAAGTAAATTTGAAGGTTGGGCCAATTCGGTCGCTTACCAAGTTCTATGTCATAGACGTGGATGTGGCGTACCATGCTTTGCTTGGAAGGCCATGGCTCAACAAGCATAAGCTCGTGGTCTCTACTTATCATCAATGCGTGAAGGGACGGATTGGGCTGAGACCATTACGCATACCTGGAAATCAAGCACCATTCAATAAAAATGAAGCTCACTACTCCTAGGCAGAATTTTACCCCGAATGCACAGGTGCTGGAAGCAACCCATCCAAGGATTTCGGGACCTATCTTCCTTCATGGACTGAAATTCGTGATCTGAGCAACGAGAAGCTCATCACCATTGTCGATCGGGAAAGAAAGAAGCACTTGAAGGTCAACAATCATGCTTACGATCATCCCCAATGCTCGAAAGTGACACTGCCAGATGGACGCACAGTGTATCACTTATGACGGGATTGGGGGCTTAACCGTGTTCTACGGGAAAGCCCCGAGTATGGAGGAGAAGCAATGCAAATGAGCAACCATGAGGATCCAGATGACAAGGCACCCACGCCTTGTGCTTTCCAATAACCAATGACAGCACCTAGACATATGCAAGATGGATCAACAGCGGTAGCTGAGCAGCTGGAGACAATTGATTTGAGTGAAGATCCCTCTGCCTTAAGGCCCATCTCCATCAGCACTCATTTAACAAGCAAAGAGAAGGAGGCCTTGGTATCTTTGCTAAAGGAATTCCGAGATGTATTCGCTTAGAGCTACGAGGAAATTCCCGGCTTAAATCCAAGCTTAGTAAGTCATACTTTGAATATCGAGCTTGGTACAAAACCTGTTGTGCAGCCAAGGAGGAATTTTCATCCTGAAATTGAAAAGCAAATCAAGATGGAAATTGAAAAGTTGCTAGCTACCGGATTCATCAAGCCGATCAAGCATCCAACATGGCTGGCAAATATTGTTCCCGTGAAAAAGAAGACCGGTGTAATTAGAATATGCACAGACTACTGAGACCTCAACCGAGCTTGCCCAAAGGATGAATTCTCGCTGCCCAACATGGATATCTTGATCGATTCAACCTCGGGCCAAGGCGTGCTGTCATTCATGGATGGGTTTAGTGGTTACAATCAGATCAAGATGTCACCCAAAGATGCCGAAAAGACAGCCTTTCGAACGCCATATGGGAATTTTTATTACACGGTCATGCCGTTTGGTCTCAAGAATGCTGGCGCCACCTACCAAAGGGCCATGACGGCAGTATTTCATGACATGATGGGAAAAGAAGTGGAAGACTATGTGGACAATCTCGTAGTGAAGTCCAAAACCAAAGAAAGCCATCAAGAAGTTTTGAGAAGGGTGCTGGAAAAGTGTCGACTGTATGGGTTGAAGATGAACCCAAAGAAGTGCGCATTTGGAGTTTCATCCGGTAAATTCTTAGAGTTTCAAGTACACCAGCGTGGCATACATGTGGATCTCGAAAAGACTAGAGCCTTAAATTCTCTTGCGCCACCTAGAAACCTAAAGGAATTGAAAAGTTTTATCGGAAGATTATCGTATATTCGACGATTCATCCCAAGTCTCGCTGCCACTATGAGTGTTTTTACTCCCTTACTCAAAAAGGGCAAGCCGTACGAATGGAGTAAGGAATGTCAAGAAGCCTATCAGCAAGTGCAACAAATAATCACCAAGCTGCCCACTATGAGAGCACCCATTCCAGGGCTCCCTCTCAAGCTTCATCTAGCTGCAACAAATACAGCGGTTGGAGCTTTACTCGCTCAAGATGACCACGGTGGAGAAGAGAGTCCCATTTATTATGTGAGTAGGCAACTAATGGGATCTGAAACGAGATACCCAAGAATCGAACGCTTGTGTCTTGCCCTTGTTTATGCTGCGCAGTGCTTACGACATTACTTCCTTGCTCACAAGTTGTACCTCATAGTGAGGTTTGACCCCGTAAGATACTTACTCACAAGGCCGGTGTTTTCTGGACGTCTTGCTCGTTGGTTGCTACAGCTGTCCGAATTTTATATCACATGCAACACGCCGAAAGCCATCAAATGACAAGATCGAAAGGTGGAGGAGCAGGTGTGGTGCTTGTTAATCCCGAGGGGCAGGCCGCGACCCTCTCATTCAAGCTAAATTTTCCATGCACGAATAATGCGGCGGAATACGAGGCCTTCATCATGGGGATGTCTACAGCAAGGGAGATTGGTGTAGAAAAAAAAAAATTAAATTATAGGGGACTCAAACTTGGTGCTGAGTCAATTACAAGGGAATTTTGCTGTGAAGGAGTCAACATTGGCACCATATCGCACAGCCGCTGAAAGGCTTGTTCAGTCTTTCAAACAAGTTGTCTTGGAACATATTCCTGGGGTTACTAATAGATATGCTGATGCGTTGGCCACTTTGGGATCGAAGCTTTCATTTGTTGAAGAACAACCCAACATTACTATAATCAAGAAGGACGTACCAGTGATCAAAGCAATGGCCCAAGAGGAGCAGTTGGAAGAGGACGATTCACTACTACAAAAAGTGAAAAAGACGACCAGAAAACAACGACGGTCTAAGTGAAAACCGTCGTGGTTTTTAAAAAGACGACGGTTCTAAAAACACCGTCGTGTAATACCACCTTAGACAACTTAAAATGGAGATTCAAATGGCTGTTCAAAAACAACGACGTACCTAATTAAACAACCGACGTCTATTTGAAACAGATTTCCGCAGTGTAAAATCAAAGCCAACAAAGAGCGGCAGAAGTTATGAATCGACCGACGTAGAAAGTAAAGACGACGATTTCAATAAAAGCCGCCGATTTTACTCATAAAATAACACGACGAGGTTTTCGTATAAGACGCCGTATAATTACAAACAAATCCACGGCTTTAAAATACAGACGGAAAATATAAATATATCGACGTCATTATCGTATAGTTCTACGACGTTATCTTTAAATATTATACCTAACGTCGTTGCAAATTTGCAATCAGAGAGACAATTTTCAACGACGGTTATATTATACCTAACGACGTTTAAAAAACAAATCAACGTCGCTCAACAAATATATTCCGTCGTCTTAGTCTTACTTAAGACGACGAAAAACGACGACAGTAATACAAAAACAGTCGTTGTTTTTATATTCTTATTTTATTTAAATCTGTCATCCAAAAAAGAAAATTTACATATTCCAGAACATTAATGTCCTTCATTTTAAATTTCTTTGATTTTCAGATTTCTTCATTCCAGCACATCTGATCTTCAGATTTCCCTGAGAAGCGAACTTTCCTTCGACAGCGAGTGGAGGCCCGGCTTGCATCTCTTTTGATGGAAAGCAAGGAGTATTCAGAAGCACTAAGTGTCCTATCGGGCTTGATCAAGGAAGTGAGAAGGCTAGTTGACAAGCTTCTTCTTGTGGACATAGATTTGATGCGAGTAAGCTCAATTTCTCTTTGAGAAAGACATCCAAATTATTGTCTTTGAGATGTGAGAGGCAGTGTCTCTGAGAGAGGAAGAACTTGGAACCCTAAATGTAAACCGAAAATGAATGAAAGCGACAAATTTATAGAATAAATTTTTAAAACCAACGGC
>NC_047651.1:8197917-8335811 GCF_902201215.1 Prunus dulcis
AAAGTTCAGTAGTCTCTTATGCTCTTACCTGTGCTTTAATGGTGCTCAAAATATTGTATATCTCATATCCCTTCTTTCATTCAACCACTACCCCAAACCTCATTACTACTTGTAAAGTCCTTTTGATCCTTGGTGTTGCATGGTATTACTGTGGAGAGCAGATTGGATAATGAGCTTATGGGGTTCAGAATTCTTGATTTTGCTCTAAGTGTGTGCGTATGTACTTATTTGAGTTGCAGGTGTTGTTCTCATTTGGCATTCACACACTACACTTAAGGGTGTCATTGTGAGCTTTGCTTTCTCGTGAATCATGTATGGAACTTAGATTGTGATTGTTGTGTTTCTTTGGAACCATATACGTTGGTGATTCTTTGAAGATATTGTTTGGAAGGCTAGTTGCTTATTTCCTGTTTCCTAAGTTGTAGTTTTATTTTGTTTTGCTCAAGGACTAGCAAAATCTAAGTTTGGGGGTATTTGATAAGGTCATAATTTCACACATTTGCATGCCTTCTTTGCTTAGTAATTTTGTTTAGCTTCTCTTTATTTTGAGTCTCTTACCTATGTTTGTATGTTTTGTAGGTTAAGACAGCGAGGGGTTGACATTTGATACAATTATGCATGTTAAGGGCTGAGTGGCACAAGAGGAATATGAGCTTAAAGACAAAGCCAATTTGATCCACACTCCTTGTCAGTCCAGTTTCGTAGGTCATCTTGCAGGCCTCATTTCAGCAAAAAACACAGGTTGGATGAGGAGACATCCTTGATACAAGTTGTTCCAATGGGTGTCTATTATAACATATCCAAATTTCAGCCCAATTGGATAAATCTGGAGCCCTCAGCACGTCAATGACTTAACCAAGTTCACAGAAATGTCATGTTGGCTGCCATCACATTTAATGTGGCTACATACCTAGAGCCATGTGCTAGACATGGGCAGCCACACATGGGAGTCAAATCAGCTCAGGAACTCAGAAGGATGAACAAAAGTCAAGTTTTCCATAAAGAAACCATACCAAAGCATGTATTTGGCAGCTGGAGCAGTTGGCAAGTATGTCAGCTGGAGCAGCTGACAAGTATAGGCAGCTGGAGCAGTTGGGAGCAGCTAAGAGAGGTGTGCTTCAGCAGCCAAAGGGGAGGACGAAATTTCACTCTATAAATAGAGAGTTGCACACTCATTCAAGAGGTCAGACACACACATTCACTTCATCAATTACTCTCATACACACATTCAGATTCACCACAAAGAGAGAAGAGAGCTTGGAGCTGTCAAGGGAGCTTGGAGCTGTCCTGGGAACTTCCTTGCTGCCATCATATAGTTCTTCTCCTCTCTTTATCCTATCTATGTATTTCTTATTTTCTGTATTCATAGTTATGTCTAACTAATTCATTTAGTTAGGGCTTAGGATGAAGCCCTAGTCATGAATATTCAATGTTATGGATGATTTTATAGTTAATTTATTTCCTTGCTTTTGTTATCAAGTTGTTAATCTCCAGTTTATTATGTGCTTGATGTATGTTTTCTTGGAGTAGCCAACTAGGATTTTATGCATCTAGCACAGGTTGGGAAGGGGTTTAGATTCACCAATTCTACTCTCCTTTCACATGCAACACATGAATGGCCTAAGAATCATTCAAGGGGTTAATAACCATAGGTTGACTAGGACATATACCATGTTCTAGGACTTGTGTGATTATCATATTCTCAAGGAGCTTAATGACTCTTATATGCTTTATTCTAAGTAGATACCATGCTTAGGTTGCATATTAGAGATCACGTGTTGTGCAGATACCATGCACAATCACATGCCTTAGGAGAATCATGCATCCTGCACCTAGAACCATAGGCTTGTATGCGATAATCTATTGTTGATGAAGCTTGAGTCAATTTCTATGCATTCATAAGTTGGATAGGAAAACTAGTGGTGGATTCCAAGTCTCTAACACTTCTCAATCATTGTTTCACAACTTGTTGATTGCTGCTAGTGTTTACTTTCGAGCACTTTCATTTCACTTTCTTCTTTTCATTTCAACAACAAAACCCCCCATTTCGAGTGCGTGTGTGGTGCTACGATTTTGTCCTAGGCCTTGAGTAATTAGCAAGAGGCATTGTTGAATTCGACCTTGCCTTTAGCTAGTTAGTCAGTTTCTGTGTTCTATGTTTTTCTAGCATTCTAAGTAATTTAACTTGGAACCAAGTTACCATTCTCTGTGGGATCGACTTCATATTTACATAAGCTAAACTATAAACGGTTCGTGCACTTGCGAGAAATAAAGTTGCTGTTTTTAATAACTCATTTTAGTTGTTAAGAATTGGCTCAACAAAGTGCCACATCAGGATCATAGGAGGCCACTTTACTTGGAAGGACAAATCAACGATGTGTTTATAAGAAGGGCTTTGGTGGACACGGGTTCCTCTGTCAATATACTACCTCTATCTGTGCTTACAGCAGCTAGTATTCCATTATCCAAAATCGTGCAATTTCAAACAAGCATCAGCAGTTTCGGGAATAAGAATGAAGTCACAGTCGGGCATATGCAAGTAAATTTGAAGGTTGGGCCAATTCGGTCGCTTACCAAGTTCTATGTCATAGACGTGGATGTGGCGTACCATGCTTTGCTTGGAAGGCCATGGCTCAACAAGCATAAGCTCGTGGTCTCTACTTATCATCAATGCGTGAAGGGACGGATTGGGCTGAGACCATTACGCATACCTGGAAATCAAGCACCATTCAATAAAAATGAAGCTCACTACTCCTAGGCAGAATTTTACCCCGAATGCACAGGTGCTGGAAGCAACCCATCCAAGGATTTCGGGACCTATCTTCCTTCATGGACTGAAATTCGTGATCTGAGCAACGAGAAGCTCATCACCATTGTCGATCGGGAAAGAAAGAAGCACTTGAAGGTCAACAATCATGCTTACGATCATCCCCAATGCTCGAAAGTGACACTGCCAGATGGACGCACAGTGTATCACTTATGACGGGATTGGGGGCTTAACCGTGTTCTACGGGAAAGCCCCGAGTATGGAGGAGAAGCAATGCAAATGAGCAACCATGAGGATCCAGATGACAAGGCACCCACGCCTTGTGCTTTCCAATAACCAATGACAGCACCTAGACATATGCAAGATGGATCAACAGCGGTAGCTGAGCAGCTGGAGACAATTGATTTGAGTGAAGATCCCTCTGCCTTAAGGCCCATCTCCATCAGCACTCATTTAACAAGCAAAGAGAAGGAGGCCTTGGTATCTTTGCTAAAGGAATTCCGAGATGTATTCGCTTAGAGCTACGAGGAAATTCCCGGCTTAAATCCAAGCTTAGTAAGTCATACTTTGAATATCGAGCTTGGTACAAAACCTGTTGTGCAGCCAAGGAGGAATTTTCATCCTGAAATTGAAAAGCAAATCAAGATGGAAATTGAAAAGTTGCTAGCTACCGGATTCATCAAGCCGATCAAGCATCCAACATGGCTGGCAAATATTGTTCCCGTGAAAAAGAAGACCGGTGTAATTAGAATATGCACAGACTACTGAGACCTCAACCGAGCTTGCCCAAAGGATGAATTCTCGCTGCCCAACATGGATATCTTGATCGATTCAACCTCGGGCCAAGGCGTGCTGTCATTCATGGATGGGTTTAGTGGTTACAATCAGATCAAGATGTCACCCAAAGATGCCGAAAAGACAGCCTTTCGAACGCCATATGGGAATTTTTATTACACGGTCATGCCGTTTGGTCTCAAGAATGCTGGCGCCACCTACCAAAGGGCCATGACGGCAGTATTTCATGACATGATGGGAAAAGAAGTGGAAGACTATGTGGACAATCTCGTAGTGAAGTCCAAAACCAAAGAAAGCCATCAAGAAGTTTTGAGAAGGGTGCTGGAAAAGTGTCGACTGTATGGGTTGAAGATGAACCCAAAGAAGTGCGCATTTGGAGTTTCATCCGGTAAATTCTTAGAGTTTCAAGTACACCAGCGTGGCATACATGTGGATCTCGAAAAGACTAGAGCCTTAAATTCTCTTGCGCCACCTAGAAACCTAAAGGAATTGAAAAGTTTTATCGGAAGATTATCGTATATTCGACGATTCATCCCAAGTCTCGCTGCCACTATGAGTGTTTTTACTCCCTTACTCAAAAAGGGCAAGCCGTACGAATGGAGTAAGGAATGTCAAGAAGCCTATCAGCAAGTGCAACAAATAATCACCAAGCTGCCCACTATGAGAGCACCCATTCCAGGGCTCCCTCTCAAGCTTCATCTAGCTGCAACAAATACAGCGGTTGGAGCTTTACTCGCTCAAGATGACCACGGTGGAGAAGAGAGTCCCATTTATTATGTGAGTAGGCAACTAATGGGATCTGAAACGAGATACCCAAGAATCGAACGCTTGTGTCTTGCCCTTGTTTATGCTGCGCAGTGCTTACGACATTACTTCCTTGCTCACAAGTTGTACCTCATAGTGAGGTTTGACCCCGTAAGATACTTACTCACAAGGCCGGTGTTTTCTGGACGTCTTGCTCGTTGGTTGCTACAGCTGTCCGAATTTTATATCACATGCAACACGCCGAAAGCCATCAAATGACAAGATCGAAAGGTGGAGGAGCAGGTGTGGTGCTTGTTAATCCCGAGGGGCAGGCCGCGACCCTCTCATTCAAGCTAAATTTTCCATGCACGAATAATGCGGCGGAATACGAGGCCTTCATCATGGGGATGTCTACAGCAAGGGAGATTGGTGTAGAAAAAAAAAAATTAAATTATAGGGGACTCAAACTTGGTGCTGAGTCAATTACAAGGGAATTTTGCTGTGAAGGAGTCAACATTGGCACCATATCGCACAGCCGCTGAAAGGCTTGTTCAGTCTTTCAAACAAGTTGTCTTGGAACATATTCCTGGGGTTACTAATAGATATGCTGATGCGTTGGCCACTTTGGGATCGAAGCTTTCATTTGTTGAAGAACAACCCAACATTACTATAATCAAGAAGGACGTACCAGTGATCAAAGCAATGGCCCAAGAGGAGCAGTTGGAAGAGGACGATTCACTACTACAAAAAGTGAAAAAGACGACCAGAAAACAACGACGGTCTAAGTGAAAACCGTCGTGGTTTTTAAAAAGACGACGGTTCTAAAAACACCGTCGTGTAATACCACCTTAGACAACTTAAAATGGAGATTCAAATGGCTGTTCAAAAACAACGACGTACCTAATTAAACAACCGACGTCTATTTGAAACAGATTTCCGCAGTGTAAAATCAAAGCCAACAAAGAGCGGCAGAAGTTATGAATCGACCGACGTAGAAAGTAAAGACGACGATTTCAATAAAAGCCGCCGATTTTACTCATAAAATAACACGACGAGGTTTTCGTATAAGACGCCGTATAATTACAAACAAATCCACGGCTTTAAAATACAGACGGAAAATATAAATATATCGACGTCATTATCGTATAGTTCTACGACGTTATCTTTAAATATTATACCTAACGTCGTTGCAAATTTGCAATCAGAGAGACAATTTTCAACGACGGTTATATTATACCTAACGACGTTTAAAAAACAAATCAACGTCGCTCAACAAATATATTCCGTCGTCTTAGTCTTACTTAAGACGACGAAAAACGACGACAGTAATACAAAAACAGTCGTTGTTTTTATATTCTTATTTTATTTAAATCTGTCATCCAAAAAAGAAAATTTACATATTCCAGAACATTAATGTCCTTCATTTTAAATTTCTTTGATTTTCAGATTTCTTCATTCCAGCACATCTGATCTTCAGATTTCCCTGAGAAGCGAACTTTCCTTCGACAGCGAGTGGAGGCCCGGCTTGCATCTCTTTTGATGGAAAGCAAGGAGTATTCAGAAGCACTAAGTGTCCTATCGGGCTTGATCAAGGAAGTGAGAAGGCTAGTTGACAAGCTTCTTCTTGTGGACATAGATTTGATGCGAGTAAGCTCAATTTCTCTTTGAGAAAGACATCCAAATTATTGTCTTTGAGATGTGAGAGGCAGTGTCTCTGAGAGAGGAAGAACTTGGAACCCTAAATGTAAACCGAAAATGAATGAAAGCGACAAATTTATAGAATAAATTTTTAAAACCAACGGCGGTCCTTCCAAAAAAACCGCCGTTTAAATTGTAAAATCAACGTCGGTATGACCGACGTATATTACATAAATCCACGTCGGTAAATTAATAAAAACGAAGTGTTAAATAATCTACCATGACGCGAGTTATTACTTATGTACTTTAATTTTTGAGTTTACTACGACGGTACCTAAAACACTACTGTCGTATTTATTTACCACGTCCGAAGTTAAATTTACCGTCGTATTTTTTAATTTATACGTCGTAGTTTTATGTAACCGCCGTATTATTTTTTTGAAATGGTTTTATATATAAGCAACTTTTCGTCTACCTGACTTACACATGCACTGTTTCCAAACCCGATTAAAAATTTCAACTCCCAGAGAAAACTTTTAGTCTTTTTTCCTTGTCAGAGCACTGTCAGAGTATTTCATCGTCTTCCTCTCGTCTTCTTCGTCGTCTCTGAACTTAAAGATCGATCGTCTTCCTCTTGCTTTCATTGCATGCAAAAGGTAAGCTTTCATTTTCACTATTTTGGTTACTGTTTTGCATGCTCATACGTTTTTTGTTTGAAAAATCTTTTTACCTTTTTTCTTTCCAAAATCATTTTACTTCTTTCCAAGTTTGATAAAATATACAGACAAAGAGGAAAGTTTCCAACTTTGAAGACAACTACCTCAACTAAATAAGACGACGGTAGCTTCTTATTTACGTGGTTAAATATGTAGACCACGACGGTTCGTTAGTCGTTCTAGCGTCGTCTGAAAATTGACAAAGTTGTTTTTAAAATTATAGTCTTTTTTTATTTGCTTGTTTAATTGCAGGTTTGATTTCTCTGAACAATGGTTTTTGTTTTTCCCTAATTTGATAAAATATAAAGAAAAAGAAAGTAGGGTTGGTATCTAATATAGACGACAGTATATCTTATTGTTTTACGTCGTGTGAATGTTAATACCACGCCGTGGTATTTTAGGGTTTTGGATCTGCAATCAAACATTCACAGAGAAAGAAAGAAGGGTTTTGGATCCTTATATAGTCGACGGTATATTACTATTGACGTCGTGTGAACATAAATACCACGACGTTATATAAATAATGGTTTTAAACATTTATTACGTCGGAGATTATTTCATTGCGTCGTTTAAAATCATATCATACGTCGTATTTTATTAATAACCGTCGTTTGTGTTCTTAATCTTTTCCTGAAATATTTTCACTTGCAGTTTTATCTGTTAAAATGGTTTCTCAACACCAAAGTAAGGATTCTGGCTCCAAGAAAAATGAAGGTAAGGAGCTTGGAATGGTAGCTCCTCAAGACAAGTCTTCGAAGAAGATGAAGTCTTCAAAGAAGATGAAGTTTGCTTCATCATCTGCTGAGACAGAACCAACCAGCCAGACAACAATCTCTGATGATTCAAAGTCTGGTTGAGGTATGAGCACAATGCCTCGTGTTGTGAAGAGAAAACTTCAGAAACTGAGGCCAATTGTTGAGTACAATAAAAGGGGGAAAGGAATTGGCCAAGCACATAGTGAGATGCAGTCATACATTGGTGTGTTGGCACACTCCAGAGTTCCACTTGTGGACATGAAATGGTCTCAAATCCCCAAGGATATAAAGGAGCAGATTTGGGAAGCAGTTGACATGGCTTTTGTGGTAGGTCAAGGGGGCAAGAACTCTGTTTTAACTTCTGCTGCCAAGAAATGGAAGGATTTCAAGTCTACACTAACGAGGCATTATATCCTTCCATACACCAATGACAGGGAGAAATTAAGCCAACCCCCTGAAACATATAAATTCATAGAGAAAGCACAATGGGATGCCTTTGTAGCTTCAAGGTTATCAAAAGATTTTGAGTCTGTGCATTCTCAACATGCACAGATTAGGGAGAAACTCGAGTACAATCATCGATTGTCTCGAAAAGGATATGCTGGATTGGAGGATCAATTGGAGGAAACCATGCCCGGGGTAGAAATTGATCGATCTACCTTATGGAAGAGAGCTAGACAGGACAAACATGGTAACATCCCCGATCAAAAGGTGGCAGAGAAAGCAAAATTAATTGTAAGCCTACTCACTCTGTTTTAAATTTTTATTAAACTGTGAATAATTCTTATTACGTCTTATGTTATATTTCGCGTCGTGTGAATGATATTACCACGTCGAAACTTTTTAAAAAACGTCGTTAAAGGTCTAAATAGGAATCACTACTCTGTTTTCTTTAATTATAGCATAAGATGTCGGTGGTTCATTTTAGCGTCGTGTGAATGATATTACCACGTCGAAACTTTTTAAAAAACGTCGTTAAAGGTCTAAATAGGAATCACTACTCTGTTTTCTGTAATTATAGCATAAGACGTCGGTGGTTTATTCATTTCGTCGTTTTAAAAACCTAACCACGTCGGTATAACTACCGTCGTGATAAGTTATAATAACGTCGGTTTATATGTTTTTGCGTCGTGTGAAATTATATAATACGTCGTTTGTATATAAATAACCGTCGTGTGTTTTTTGTTCTTACTTTTTTATATATCTTTTTTTTAGGATGAATTGCAAAAACAAGTCTCGGAAGGCAAAGTCAGTGTATATGGCAGCAATGATGTGCCGACCATGGCTTTGGGCCCCGAGCATCCAGGCAGAGTGAGAGGAGTAGGTGCTGGGATTTCCCCAAGGCAGTATTTCAATTTACCCAAACCCCAGAGGATGAGCTTTGACGACCGTTTAAAGGACAGTTTAAGAGTTCTCCTTCAAGAAGAGACTAAAAAGATGGAGGCTAAGGCAAGGGAAGAGGCTTTGAGGATGGAGGCTAGAACAAAACAATTGGTAGAGGCTGAGAGGGAGCATTTCCTGAGTCAGCTTTCCCAATTAATTCCCAATTTTGATCCAAGCATGCTTAAACCAAGAATTAGCCAAAGTCCCAAAAATCCAATGTCTGACAAAGCAAGCTGCTGTGGAGGTGATGGGAAACATCAGGAAGAAGAAAAAAAGATACTGCCAAAAATGGGAAACATCAGGAAGATGAAGAGAAGGAAGAAGAAAAAAAAGATGAAGAGAAGGAAGAAGAAAAACAAGATGAAAAGGAGAAAGAAGATGAAGAAAAGCATGGCGACAAGGTATGTTCACATAACTTTGCCTTTTTTATTTGTTTTTCAAAATTTCAGACGTCGATATTTTTCTTTAAACCGTCGTTTGTTTACAACTTAGACGGCGGAATTTTTTTCTAAGGCGTAATAAATTATTCACCACGACGGTTTTTTCACCGTCGTTTAAATTCTTTTCAGACGACGTTTTATTCCTTAAACCGTCGTTTTTATTGAATTACCACGTCATTTTTTTATTTCTTTAAACAGGTTATTGAAGTTGGTGATTATTCAAATATGGAGGCGCCATCTTCTTTAAAAAGCCTTTGTCGTTATGTGGAAGCGACACTCCTTCCTGAGGATAAGCTCCTGCAATTTACAATTGATAAGGAGGTGTTTGGTGGTGATCGCGATACCTTCCTCCTGCCTGAAGATATTACACAATTTGCAGGCATGGAAGAAATTGGAGCTACTGTGCTTGCTGTATATATGAGGTTTGTCATTCTAAAATAATACGTCGTTGGTTTATATATTGCGTCGTCTTAACTAACTAACCACGTCGTTAGTATGTACCGTCGTGATAAATATATTATAACGTCTTTTTCTATTTCAGTACGTCGTGTGAAATTTTATAATACGTCGTTTTGTTATACATAACCGTCGTGTGTTTTTTTTTGCTGACTTGTTTATATTATTTTATGTATTTAGGTACTTACATGATGTTTTGAAACAAGCAAATATGTGCAGCATGGTTGGCTTTATCGACCATGCTACAGTTAGTGCCAACTCTGGCACAATAGCTGACAGATCACGATTGGTAGCAGCTCGACTTCAGAAGACAGACGGTGAACAGATTTTCATGATGCCTTACAATCCAGGGTTAGTCTCCTTAACAGGTTTTTGTTTTTATGATTTTCAATAAATGACAGCGTATAAACTAACCACGTCGGTGTTTTATTTTATTGAGTCGTTTGAAACTACTAACCACGTCGGTAGTTATTTATCGTCGTGATAAATATATAATGTCTTCGATTGCTACTTTATTTCGTCGTGTGAAATATTATAATACGTCGTTTTTGTAAATAACCGTCGTTTTTATATTAATTTTGTGCAGCCGTCATTGGATCTTGCTTATTGTGAGAGCAAAGAGGGAAACCGTCTATTTTCTGGATCCTCTGCCCGAAAATCGTGTGGTCGATGAAGAGGCCAAAAACATCGTGAACAGTGCTATAAAAATATATAATTCCCACATAGGCCGAGCAGGACGTAAAGCTGTAATTTGGAAAACACTCTCAGGCACACCAAAGCAACCCAGCAATGTCTAATGCGGGTATTATGTGATGCGCTTCATGAGGGACATCATCATGGATCCTTCCTTGGCGTTTGAGAAAAAGGTAAGAAGAAATTACCTTCATACATTTCACGTCGTTTTTTGTATTATCAGCGACGGTCATGTAAAATTACCGTCGTTGAATAGATATACTACGTCGGTTATGAAAAATATCGTCGTCTGTGATTGAATTTCTTTTTATTTATAAACCCTAATAGTCATTGTTTATGCAGTATGCCAAGGAAAACCAGGAAGCTTCATACCCCCAAGAAGCAATTGATGAAGTCCGGAATGAATGGGCAGAGTTTGTTTGCCAAATTATTGAACAGGGGAATTATTGAACACTTGATATTTTATGTATAATGTACAAATTTTGTCTATAATATATAATGTAAAAATTTGTTGAGGTTTTCTTAAATTAAAAAAAAAAACAAAAATACAAATTGCGTAACCGACGTGTAATACTTTTCCAACGACCTAATAAAGTCAAAAACCGTCGTATTTTGTTGTTTTGTTTTAAACAAATACGACGTAAAAGGATATTTAGACGACGTTCTTTGAACAATTGAGTCGTTTATGGTTTATAACATCTTCAATTTCTTAAGGGGTCAGGGTAGTACTTTGTAACGACAGCGGTTAAGTCGTGGAATATATATTTTACGTCGGATAGTTAAATATCCGCCATGGTTTCTCATTTAAACGACGTCATTTTAACAACTTAGTCGTCTATTACAATTTACAACGTTTACAATTTATTAACACCGACGTGGTTTGTTGTTGTGATAAGAATATTTTATTATTTTATATCAAAATATTCAAAATAAATTTAAAATAAATCAGAAAAATGAAAAGTCAACTCCTATGAAGTCATTGATATATTTTCTTTCCCCTAAACCTTGAAAAAATTCATTTTGAATAACAAAAATTTAAAATGACCATCAAAAACAAAATTGTTTTGATGAGTCATAAAATCACTTCTAGTTTTATGGTTTAGGGTTTAGAGTCTAGGGTTTAGAGATTAGGGTTGTTTTTTATTGGGGTTTATTTTAAAAGTATAATTTTTGGGTAGTATAGGGTATATATTAGGCTGTAAAACCATAAACCCTTTTATAAACTTAAAATTTTAAATTATATAATTTAGTTTTAAGGGTTTAGGATATTAATTTTTAACGACGGTGGTTGAGTTGTGGAATACATATGTTACGTCGTGCAGTAAAATATCCGACATGGTTTCTACTTTAAACGACGTCATTTTAATATGTAAGTCATCTATTATAATTTACAGCGTCTTCAATTTCTTAACCCCGACGTGGTTTGTTATTGTGATAAGAATATTTTATTATTTTTATATCAAAATATTCAAAATAGATTTAAAATAAATCAGAAAAATGCAAAGTCAACTCCTATGAAGTCATTGATATATTTTCTTCCCCTAAACCTTGAAAAAATTCATTTTGAATAACAAAAATTTAAAATGACCATCCAAAACAAAATTCTTTTGATGAGTCATAAAATCACTTCTAGTTTTATGGTTTAGGGTTTAGAGTCTAGGGTTTAGAGATTAGGGTTTTTATTTATTGGGGTTTATTTTTAGAGTATAATTTTTGGGTAGTCTAGGGTATATATTAGGCTGTAAAACCATAAACCCTTTTATAAACTTAATTTTTTAAATTGTATAATTTAGTTTTAAGGGTTTGGGGTATTAATTGTTAACGACGGTAGTTGAGTCGTGGAATACATATCTTACGTCGTGCAGTAAAATATACGACATGGTTTCCGCTTTAAACGACGTCATTTTAATATGTAAGTCGGTTTATATAATTTACAACGTCTTTAATTTCTTAACCCCGACGTGGTTTTTCAGTCGTCTTTATATAAAAATATTCAAAATAAATTTAAAATTAATCCGAAAAATGAAGCTTCAAAATAAACGGCCTTACGTTCTTTTTCCGAAAAATGAAGTTTCCGTCGTGGAATATTAAATTTACGTCGGTCCTTGAAGAACTTTCGCCTTGGTTTTTCTTTCGATGTTTTAAAGCGCGCGCTCTCTAAAAAATTTCGCGCGACCTAAATTTTTTAGATTTGGCTCTTATTCTTATACTTCGAACCCTGAAACCTAAAATTTTCAGATTTTGCGCAACATAACATTTCGCTCTCTCACTTCTGCTCTAATTAAAAGTTGCACTCTCCAGGCTCCGTCGAATCCGTGAGCTCGTCCAACCTGTAAGTACAAACCCTATCTTCCCCTTGTAAATTCATTGAATGATATTAGGTTGTTTTGTTAAAGGGTTTTAGGTATATGCTTTCCGATCTGTTAATAATGTGCTTATAGGTATGGGTTCATGGATTTTCTGTTTAATGGGTTCATGGATTACATTATCTGTTATGTTGAATTGGGAATGAATTTAATTTTGTGGGATCTTTTAATCACCCTATGTTATGTTGAATTGGGAATGGATTTATTGTTTTCATGCTTGGTTTCATGTATATGTTGGTTTCTTGCTTGGTTTCATATATATGTTGTGTTCTTAATGGGTTTTGGGTTCTTGAAAATAAACTGAGACACGACGTCTTTTTAGGCATACGACGACGATTACACGACGGTTTTTTTAAACTACCGTCGTTGTATTACTTATACACGACGGTGTTTCATAAACCGTCGTTTGTATTACTTATAATAGGCGACGTCTGTTGAAAATCCGTCGTCTATATATGCCAAATACGTCTGTTTTTGTTTAAAACCTGTCGTCTCTGTTGTGTATTACTTGCTATTAGATCTTTGTATAATCTGCTATAGTGATGGTCATTGCCTGTATTTTCACTTTATTATAGATAATAGGTTATAATGTCGGAGATGGATAAGTCATGGATGCACTCGGATAGAAGATCGAAGGCATATGAATTTGGGGTGGAAGCATTTTTGAACTTTTCTGTAGAAAATCTTCTAACTACAACACATATCCGTTGTCCATGTGTTAAATGTGTTAATTTGAAGTTGTTTGGGGTTGGAATTATAAGGGATCGCGTATACTTTAATGGAATTGACCAAAGCTATAAGAATTGGACATTTCACGGAGAACCTTGGGAAGCAACTACTAATGCTAGAAGAAATGTTGAAGAAGATGATGGCCATAGTAGGTACAGTTTTGTGTCTGAAGAAATTGATATGGATGATAATGATTTTGGTGATTTTGGTGATTTTGGTTCCAATCCGTATGAGTTTGCCAATGTGATTGGGGATGGAGATCAACCAGTGTACCCTGGTTGTAGAAAGTACACAAAGTTATCGGCATTAGTGAAGTTGTATAATTTGAAGGCAAAACATGGGATGAGTGATGTCTGTTTTACAGAATTATTGATACTTCAAGGCGATTTGCTTCGAGAAGGAAATACAATACCAACCTCTATGTATGAGGCTAAAAAGACTTTGTGTGCATTGGGGCTGAGTTATGAGAAAATGCACGCATGCCCCAATGATTGCATCTTGTATAGGAAGAAGTATGAGGATTCAACTAATTGTCCTACTTGTGGTATCTCAAGGTGGAAGGAAGGCAAAGATTCAATCTTGAAAGAGGGTGTGCCAGCGAAGGTGGTGTGGTATTTTCCTCCAATTCCAAGGTTTTAAAGGATGTTTCAATCACATGAGACAGCTAAGAGTTTGACTTGGCATGCTGCTAGAAAATCAATTGACGGTCAGATGTCTCATCCGGCGGATTCCCCGTCTTGAAACTTCTTGATGATAAATGGCCTGAGTTTGGTAATGAGCCGAGAAACTTGAGATTGGCTCTTTCATCTGATGGATTCAATCCCCACAGTTCTCTAAATAGCAGATATAGTTGTTGGCCGGTTATCTTAGTTACATATAATCTCCCTCCATGGCTGTGCATGAAACGAAAGTTCATGATGTTAACCTTATTGATTTCGGTCCTAAACAACCCGGAAATGATATAGACGTCTACTTGGAGCCTTTGATTGATGATTTAAAATCTTTGTGGGTTGGGATTAGAGGAGTGTATGATGCACATAATGGAGAATACTTTACACTGAGAGCTGCATTAATGTGGACAATTAATGATTTCCCCGCCTATGGAAACTTATCTGGTTGTGTTGTTAAAGGATATAAAAAGCTTGTCCAATATGCGGCGATGATACACCTAGTCACAGGTTGAAAAATGGCCACAAAATTTGTTACATTGGGCATAGAAAATGGTTACCAATCAATCATCCATATAGGGGGCAACGTGCAGCTTTTAATGGGAAACCTGAATATGGCATACCTCCCGAGCCATTAACCGGAGAAAAAGTGCTGCATATGGTTGAAAATGGTGACAGAGTTTGTTGGAAGAAGAAATCAATATTCTTTGATCTCAAGTATTGGAAATACCTTCCTGTGAGGCATGCCCTAGATGTTATGCACATTGAGAAGAATGTTTGCGATAGTATCATTGGTACATTGCTGGAGATCCCTGGAAAAAAATAAAGATGGGATTGCTGCTCGATTAGATTTATTGAACATGGGGGTCAAAACTGATTTGCAACCCAAGTATGGAGAAAGACGTACTCGTTTGCCTCCTGGGCCTTGGAATTTGTCAAGAGCAGAGAAAAGAGAGGTTTGCAATTCTTTCTATGGTATGAAGGTCCCTGAAGGTTATTCTTCAAATATTAAAAATCTTGTATCTTTACAAGATTCAAGACTTCTTGGCCTTAAATCACATGATTGTCATACCTTAATGCAACAATTGCTCCCTGTGGCAATTCGTTCTGTTTTGGAGAAACCTGCAAGGTATGCAATAACTCGTTTGTGCTTCTTCTTCAATGCTATATGTGCAAAAACTGTTGATGTTTCCAAGCTAGATAAGTTGGAAGAAGATGTAGTAGTTACTCTGTGTTTGCTTGAGAAGTACTTTCCCCCTTCATTCTTTGATATCATGGTTCATCTAGTAGTACATCTTGTCAGAGAAGTTCGTCTATATGGGCCAGTATATTTTAGGTGGATGTATCCGTTTGAAAGATATATGAAAGTGCTGAAGGGGTATGTTAAGAATCGTTCTCGTCCCGAAGGTTGCATTGCTGAGCGGTATATAGCTGAAGAAGCGGTAGAGTTTTGTACTCAGCATTTATCTGATGTTATTACAGTTGGAGTGCCTTCAAGCCAAAAGATGGGAGTTTCAAAGCCATTATCAGGTTGCACAGTGAGCGTAGTTGATTAGGACCTGTTGAATCAAGCACATCTATATGTCTTGGAGAATACGGAGGAAGTCCTACCTTATATCGAGTACGTATGAGTTTTATTCTTTAAGTTTCCATTTTAAATTATTTCTTATGTTTATCTTATATATTTGGGACGGTAATGCTTGAATTTTTCGTGTCATGTAGGCAACATATGATCCACATCAAGGCTGCTTATCCAAAATTTAGAAA
The DNA here is from genome assembly GCF_902201215.1 of Prunus dulcis. NCBI lineage: Eukaryota > Viridiplantae > Streptophyta > Magnoliopsida > Rosales > Rosaceae > Prunus > Prunus dulcis. The sequence continues at coordinate 8,213,835 of NC_047651.1, forward strand.
GAGAACAAAGTGGCTGCAGGATAAGCACAATAGCACTTTCATTCAATGGCTAAGCTTCAAGGTATATGTTGTTGAATAACATATTTCTCTTTTAATTTTCTTCTTATTTCTATGTTAGGTTGAATTAAGATTTGATTAATTTGCAGGTTCAAAGTGAACTTGAGGAAGACAATCATGGCGTATCAGAAAATTTAAGGTGGCTAGCAGCTGGTCCAAACATGGCAGTGCCATTATATAGGAACTATCTTATTAAAGGTATTAAATTCAATATCAAGGCACAAGATGATGTGCGGACAACTCAAAATAGTGGAGTTTATTTACTTGCACATACCATGCAAGTTGCTAGTGCCAAGGATAAAAACCCAATTCTCTCAAATATGGGTTTCTATGGTGTCATTCAAGAAATTTGGGACCTTGACTACAAAAAAGTTTACAATCCCAGTCTTTAGGTGTGATTGGATAGATAGTTCTGGTCTTGTAGTCGACGAACTTGGATTTACCCTTGTAGATTTGAGTAAAATTGGACATAGGAATGACCAATTTGTTTTGGCTTCTCAAGTCAAACAAATATTTTTTTTTGACGACCCGATGCATCGTGGTTGGTCGGTAGTGTTATCAATGCCTAATAGAGAATATAATGATGTTATTGGTGATGAAGTCTTAGGTGATGTGATAATTGAGTGTGAGCCATTTACTAGAGGGATGCCAAATGTTGACACATTTGATGAACTAGTGGGTGAGTTAGGTGGTCAAAATATTCGAGGTGGGTGTGAAGATATATGGATTGAATGATGCTTATGTAATTGGCGGTGTATGACATTAATTTTGTAATATATTGTAATGTGATTTCTTCACTTTCATTATACAGGTTTTGGCCACAAAACAATCAGTGCAAAAAAAACTGGTTCCAGATTACATCATTATATTCTGCATAAAAAACGACGTCTGTTCAAATAAAACACGACGTTATGGTGAACCATTTATTCATCATATTTACCGACGTCTTAAAGCAACGTAACAATGAAGAACCACGACGCTATTGTGAAGCAATTATTCAGGATATCGCGTCGGGGAAGGATTAAGAACCGCCATGTAATTCAAAATAACACGACTCCAATCCCATAATACCGACGTCTAAAAAACGAGATATATAATCTGAATGTTAAAAAATACGACGTCATCATACATTTTCCACGTCGCAAGTTCTTTTATAAACGAAGAGGAACGAAATGAATTCCGTCGGTAATTCATTATAACCGCCGTCTAATATCAATTAAACGACGTTATTTGTAATACGGCTCTCATCATAATCAACGCCGTCTATATGTTCTGTAATACGGCTCTCATTTATTTGGAACCGGCGTTGTTTAGAAGTTCAACGTCGTCTACATTAATAAGTGCGTCGTGAGTAATGAATACATATAAATACAACGTCGACTATATAAATGCCACCGACGTTGTTTCGCATTTCAGCGTCAACTATATAAATACATACGTCGTAAATAATGACACTGACAACTATTTCCACGTCATCTTTTTTAGACAAATCGAAGTGGAAAATTTATTTCACGACGGTTGTTTGTAAATAAGAGACGTAGTAGATTTCAATAACGTCGTCTTCTCATGTATTTAAAGGCGTCATATTTTTTCTTGTCGTGAAAATTATATTTAACGGCGTAGTGTTTTAGTTGTCGTCGTTGTATGTCTATCTTGTGGCCTTGTTCTTTTAATATGTGTCATATTTTTCCTTTTTAACGACGGTGATTTGTTTGAGTTGGTCGTCTATTCTCATCCTCGACAAATTTTTAAAACTTTAGCAGACTAAACCCGTCTGTTTTTATTTGTTTTCGACGTTGTTTTATTTAACAACGTCTAATATTTATCGTCGTTGTTTGTTTCTGAAAATGGGACGTATAAATTTTGTAATACGACTCTCATATATTTGTAACCGACGTTGTTTAGTTGTTCAACGTCTACTCTATAAATACATACGTCGTAAATAATGACACTGACAACTATTTCCCCGTCATCTTTTATAGAAAAATCGAAGTGGAAAATTTATTTTACGACGGCTGTTTTTATATAGGCGACGTAGTAGGAATCAATAACGTCGTCTTCTAATGTATTTAAAGGCGTCATATTTTTTATTGTCGTGAAAATGATATTTAACGGCGTCTTATTTTAATTTTCGTCGTTGTATGTCTATCTTGCGGCCTTGTTCTGTTAATATGTGTCATATTTTTCCTTTTTAACGACGGTTTTTTTAGAGAGTTGGTCGTCTATTCTCATCCCCGACTGCTTTTTTCGTTCTTTTTGCAGTACAAAGGCGTCGTTTTGTATTTGTTGATGACGTTGTATATTTTAACAACGACGGTGATTTAGCGTCATGGTTTATGAGGGAAAAGATGACGGTGGATTCCACGACCATTGAAAAACCGAATACACGACGGTGATTTACCGTCGTCTTTTTGCTTTTTTGTAGTAGTGATTGGAGGAAACCTGTGAAAGAAAAAATAAACAAGGGAAGCAACGTCAAAGAATTGAAGGATTATGCGATCATCTTTGGGGAGCTGTACAGACACCTTCCAAGAGGTATTTTAACCCGCTGCATAGGGACAACAGAAGCACGAGTGAAGCTCCAAGAAGTACATAAGGTCACGTGCAATTTGGAGCCAATAATCAGCTTGTATCGACGTTTGCAATGCAAGGGTTATTACTGGCCAGAGATGAAGATACAAGCAGCCGAAATGCAAGCCAATTTTCCCAATTGTGCGACGATACCCTCCACCGAGGAATCATTCATCATCTTGTTTGCAGAGGATTGGAAGGCTCCGTGCTTGGCATCCTTCATCAATGGAGTTCTGCCAACCAATACCAAACATGCTCGCAAACTCAAAAAGTCAATGAAAAGGTATTTCGTAGATGGGTCGACCCTTTACCGCAAAGGATTCAATGGTGAGCCATTAAAATGCTTGGGAGAGTCAGAAGCACAGCAGGTCATGCAAGAAGTTCATGCTGGAGAATGCGGTGAGCACCAAGAGATGAAGAGGCTTCACCGGCAGTTGCTGAGTGTTGGGTATTATTGGCCTACTATGAAGAACGATGCGCACAACTTTGTGAGGAAGTGCCACACATGCAAAGTCCACGCCAATTTAAGCCACAAGCCTCCCACGCTACTGCAGGATATGCGCACTCCTTGGCTCTTTCACACTTGGGGGCTTGACTTGATCGGGACTATCCATCCACCATCTGATGGCTACATATGGATCCTCACAGCCACTGAATATTTCACCAAGTGGGTTGAGGCGGTTCCTCTTCGGACGGCTACGAGGGCTGCTACCGCAAACTTCATCCGTGAATACATTGTATGTAGATTCGGAATCTCGTACAAGATTGTCACCGACAATGGCACCCTGTTTGTCAATAGGCAAGTAGGCTCGACGCTTAGTGACAGGACCCTACCCAATTTCCACTTTGGAATTCGAGCCAAGTCCTGTGCGTGTCCGACACCTGGCAATGTCGGGCACAAATGACCTTTTTACCCTTCTTGTCTCAAATTCTTTTTAACTTCCCTTAGACTTCTGCCGAAATTTCGGCAGAGTCTCCCCTGTATTTTGACTAATCCCAAAAATTTCCACCTGTTAAACAACCCATAAATTCACACCAACAGCCAGAATATTCCAAATAACAGATCTCCACTCCAGTTTTCCAACTTCAACTATATATATCAGAGCATTTTCTAAGTTTCAGGGTTTCAACTACAAAACTTTACCTTACGTGGCGATGCGGAAGCTTTGAATGGCCCGGTGGTGGATCCCGCGTATTTCTATGGCCTGGGGGCGAAAAACAGGTTGAAAATGTGAGTGGACCAAACATAAGATTTATGAAAACAGTTAAAAATCATAATAACCCCCATAGTAAAAATAACTTGATAAGTAAGGCTAAAGTTCACCTGTGTTTAATATAAGGTATTCATCCGAATATATATATAATCGTATGCATGTAGCTTCGTAAAACTGAACAATTATATGAAGATATAAAATGCGCAAATATCAAAGAAACTGGTTTGAAATAGCTGAAAACCATAACTGAATAAAAGAGCTTAAAATCCTTGGAAAATACCACCTATTTGTACCCCTGTCATATCCGTCAATTCCCCTGGCAGGTCTCGGGCGCCACGCAGTCTACCCGAGCCGCAAACTGGCAGAATCAGGGGACTATGATCAGCCTGATCTGCCGGCAGATTCCTCGAGGACACCAAGTCAGCTCGAGTCGCTCTGGCAGGATGCAGGGGACCGTAGTCAGCCTGATCCGCAATCCTGGCAGGTCTCGGGGACACAGAGTCAGCCGAGCCGCAATCCTGGCAGGTCTCGGGACACCAAGTCTGCCGAGCCGCAAATCCTGGCACTCACGGTCCGAGCGTCCCCGAAACTCGTGAGGCAAAGTCAAGTGCACTGACGTAACTGAAATCAGACTGGATGTCCGTAGACATCGGTCCGACTATGGGTAATCACCAAAGATAAATGGGTACACGGTGGTTTAATTAGGAAATCTGATAACTTTCTGAAATCTGAATAATTAACTATATCCTCAATGTTGTTGCTATTCTGTTACATAAAAACTCAAGGTATGCTACTAAATATAACCTTCATCATATAGATACTCAAAATATTTAATAGTATAAAACATGCTCAAAGACTTGCAAAATACTTATTCAAGATCAAATAATGAAATTCGCTTATATAAACTTATTTATAAAAACTTGTTTATATAAAATCAAGATAAAAAAATCCTTTGTATAAATTCATTTGTATAACTCATTTATATAACTTATTTATATAAAACATTTATGGAAGAAAGTCCACTCACAGATGGTCCGAGCTAATTTGACCCTTCGAAGGTTCCTCCTGCAGGTCGACTGGACCTCTGATGCCTGATTATCCATGAATAATAAATCAATAAACTGCTGAATAAAAGAATTAAATTAAACACCCTGCCCCGGCTCCTAGAAATACGTGCACTCAAAACCAAGTTACTCCTGAGCCCACATTAGCTTTTTAGATAGTTAGAACGGTCTTAAGAGACCCGAAGCCTTACTAAGCGATAACTGCCAGATCGGCCGATCCGGGACCCCGTGGGTCCACGATCTCCGATGGCCAATCTGGGCTCCCCTGAAGGTTCCTTACAGAGGAGGAACCATGTTCTGCGAGTTTGGTCCGAAACGGACGGTCGGATTAGCCAAAATTGCGTTATCGCTTAAAATCCAAACCCTAGCCCCAGGGTTCGCGATTCCGGAGTATCCGGGACTCCGGTTCGTAATCCGTCGAATCCTACACGATCCCGATATCGTGTAGACCGACATATCCGAGATTCAGCGCGATCCGACGATTTAACGACACTGCACCCACGGATCGCGCGATATGGAAAATCCGTTCGGGGTTCAAACGGACTCCGAATCGAGATCCGCGAAATCCCACACGCTCGTGACGACACGAGGGTCACAAAACTGCACAGAATTACATCACTACCCTCGCCCACGCGCTCCAGCACGCGCGGGCAGCTTTGGGTGTCCAAAGCGATTTCGGGTGGCCGAAAAATCTCTGAACCAAGACTCCAAACTCCTACCCTAGGTAAAACACCCCATTTGGAGTCACTTTTGTTCTTGGACAACCACCAAAAAGTGACCAAAATAGTAGTTTCGAGCGGCCGAAGTTCCGGCCAGATTTCAATTCGAAAATCGAACCCCTTAGAGCTAAAATCGATCGAAGCCCATATACCCATCAGCTAGAACACGAAAAATAGCTGAGAAACCATACCTTACTCGATCGATTTGGTGGAGAAACGAAGGAGAATTTCGAGCTGGAAGTTTGGGTAGCTTCGGACGAACCTCCGTCGAAAAACACGATTTTCCGGCCAGCTCAGGGCGGCCCCGGGGTGGAGGTTAGTCAGATTGCGACGGCGACACGGAGGCGGACCCGATGGTACCCACGGCGGAGATCGGCTGGGCCTGTGGTGGCCGGGCCGTCGCTTGGAAGGCGAAGGGTCGCACGACCCAAATCGCGCGGAAGGAGAGAGAGAGGAGAGAGAGAAAACTGACGGGGGAGAAGAGAGAGAGCGCTATAAAAATCTGACTTTTTGACCAAATTACCATTTTGCCCTTCGCGATTTTTAGACCATAACTTCTTCGTTACAGCTCCGATTCGGGTCTACTCCGTGTCTACGAACTCAGTTCGCCGCGCTCTACGTAATGGCGCAAGCGGAATTCCCAAATTCTTTCTCGATTAAAAAGTCAAAATTTTCCCCATTAAAATATGCGAGGGCAAATTGGTCTTTTTGCTAAAAGATATTTTCCTTACTTTTTAGATATTTTCTTTCTTTTTAGATATTTTGTTTTGGGTTCTTACACTTAGTGTCTATGGTATCAAGCATCGTCGCTCCACTCCCTATTACCCACAAGGAAATGGTCAAGCAGAGGCCACAAACAAAATTTTATTGAGGATCCTAAGCAAAATGGTCTATGAGTATGAAGGAGGTTGGAGTGTTCACCTGCCGGATGCTTTATGGGCTTACCGCACCTCTCCAAGAAGTGCCACAGGTTTCTCGCCTTATTCGCTTGTGTATGGGTCTGATGCCATTTCACCAGTAGAGATTACCATCCCCACTGCCAGAGTATCAGCCGTTAACGACCTTGAATGGGAGACAAAGTCATGCTCAGATTGGCGCCTGCTGGAGCTCGAAGCTTTGGATGAAAAAAGAGCGGAAGCCGAGAGGACAGTGCTGTACACAAAAATGTAGCCCAAGCCTATAACAGGACAGTCAAGCCTCGATCCTTCAAGCAAGGAGACCTCGTACTAAAAGTCATGGAGCATATAAGAAGACAAGTGTCGGGACCTTCCAAGTTTGCCCCGCAATGGGAAGGCCCATTCACAGTCAAAGAGGTTTACAGCAGCGACTATTATCGCTTGGTCTCTGTCAAAGAAGGCACGCTGACGGATCCCATCAATGGGAAGTGGCTCAAGCCCTACTAATGCTAAGTTAATTTTATGCCTTGTACTTTTATTATCGTATTTTCCCTCTGTTTTAAAATGAACTCCTTCTCTCTTATTTTTATATTTTGAAAAAGAAACTTTTGTATGATGCACCATCATGGTAGCAAGGGCTTTACAATGAGAATGAAGGAATATTTTGAAAAATATACATATTGTGCCTCTAAAGTTTTACTATTTGCATATTTCAAATATCCTTTGCAAAAAAAAAAAAAAAAAAAAACAAAAACACGCCGCTTAGCAGTAAGGCATGCCAAGCAAGGTCACTTGGATAGGATCCCAAACCATCAACAAGCATCACGCTTAAGAAAAAAAAAAGTATAAGGCATAAAAAGCCAATCTATTATATAAAAAAAGCACACAATTCAAGGTGCTCGGACAACATGATGCGCAGAACACCTGGGAGTTTCATAAAGCCTGGGTAAAAATCATGCGCATACTAGCTTGGCCTTTTAGGCAAGGCGAGAAGCTATTTTTCAAGCCTAAAGTCTAAATAAACCATGCAAAAGAAACTTTAGAAAAAATTCTAGTCCTGCCAAATTTTGGCAGCATATACCTTGTTTTTAAGGGTATCCAACCTGTCAGGAAATCTCAAGCAGTCCACAAGGAAAAGATTTGCCAACTAAGCAGTACATATAAGACATGCGAATTACAATATGCCTCAAGCATTCAGAAATTATTACAAGCTTCACTGGTTTAATACCAAATTACAAAGTCATAACGACATAGCCGCTAGAATGTCCCAAAAAAAAAAAAAAAAAAAACTACTGGCAAAGCAAGATAAAGCTACATGTGCTAAAAGTTCATGTGTCCAATAGTCTTAAAAAAAAAAAAAAAAAAAACAGAACCATACGCCAAGCTAATTGGTTACCAAGCCAAGGAGGGGCGGCCTGCAAAAAAAAAAAAAAAAAAGTATGTATCAAGGCTAGCTGATGCCGGAAGGAGTAGCATGATAAAGATAAAAACAAATAAGGAATGAGCTAAATACCTTGAGGCTATGGAGAACGCCTGAAGAGGACAGAGGAGGCCATGGGAGATGCTTGTTGAGCCAATTCTTAACAACTAAAATGAGTTATTAAAAACAGCAACTTTTAATTCTCGCAAGTGCACGAACCGTTTATTGACACGACCCAACCCAATTTTCGCTTTGGAATTCGGGCCAAGCCCTGTGCGTGTCCGACACCTGGCAAATGTCGGGCACAATGACCTCTTTACCCTTTCTGCTAATAAATATTGTTAAAGCTTTCCTTAGACTCTTGCTGAAAATTCGGCAGAGTCTCCCCTGTATTCGTCTAAACCCAAAATTATTCCACCTGTCAAACAAACTGATAAAACCACACCAACTGCCAGAATAGGGTAACTAACATATTCCTCAATTCTGGTTATCGACTATAACCAGATATCAGAGCAGTTACTAATTAATTACAAGACTTTAGGTAAATTACAATAAAAACCTACATTTCGGAAGTAGTTTGGAAGCTGGAAGTAGGCCTGGTGGTGGATTCCTGCGCTCTCAACTGCCTGGGGGGTGCAAAACATTTCAAAGTGTGAGTGGACCAAAAATAAAGTTCTGGGAAACTGTATATGAACATAAATAACCCCCACTGTAAAAACATAATATTCATAAGAAAACTGAATCTGTAAACTGTACTTGAGTTATGATAAGTCCAAAGCATTTAGGTAAACATATATATATATATACAGTTATACACACAGAAGTATAAGCTGCTCGATATTAAGAAACTCAAATAAAATCACTGAAATCAATATTCGCATAATTGCACTGAAATTCCTTTAAAGTTACCAACTGGGTGTACCCTTTTAATTCCGTCAATTCCTGGTATCCGTCAATTCCTGGTATCCGTCAATTCCTGGTAACCGTCAATTCCTCTGTTAATCCGTCAATTCCCCTGGCAGGTCTCGGGCGTCACACAGGCTACCCGAGCCGCAAACTGGCGAAATCAGGGGACTATGATCAGCCTGTCCCGCCGGCAGATTCCTCGATGACACCAAGTCAGCTCGAGTCGCTCTGGCAGGATACAGGGGACCGTAGTCAGCCTGATCCGCAATCCTGGCAGGTCTCGGGGACATAAGTCAGCCGAGCCGCAATCCTGGCAGGTCTCGGGACACCAAGTCTGCCGAGCCGCAAATCCTGGCACTCACGGTCCGAGCGTCCCCGAAACTCGTGAGGCAAATGTCAAGTGCACTGACGTAACGGGAAATAACCTGGATGTCCGTAGACATCATCATATCCGAAGGCAACATAAACCGAAGGCAACATAAACCGAAGGCAACATAAACCGAAGGCAACCTGGATGTCCGTAGACATCGTTTTATTTGACGGCAACCTGTTTCTGTAACTGGGTACCCACATTGGTTTAAGAACAATATATATATAAACTGCTAAGAAAATGTAATATAAACAGAGAATAATATTTCTGAAAAATCTGTTGAATAACTGCATCTGTAATTCATCTATAGCTGTGCTGCCCCAAGAAAAGAGAAAACTTCTGAAAAGTCTGATAAATAGCTGACTTTTGTTAAATCGGAAACTATACTGCTATTTAATCTGATGTAAATCTCAAACTCCGCTTTTTGTAAAAATTCTCTGAAATCTGATAATTTAACTGTATTCGTAATGCTACTGCTATTTGTTATAAAAAGCTCAAGATCTGCTGCTCATATAATCTCAATACTGTATATAACTCAAAGTATTTAGCTGCATAAATCATGCTCAAAACTTGTAGAAATACTTATTCCATATCAAATAATGTAATTCATTTGCATAAAATCCTTTATAAAAGAAAGGTCCACTCACCACTGGTCCGAGCTAGCTGGACCTCTTGAAGGTCCCTCCTGTGGTTTAGTTTGGCCTCTGGTGCCTCACATGACTGATTTGGTGTCCAGATGAGGGAGAAACTGAGGTTGGAAAATCGGCCAAAACTGCTGCGTTTTCCAGCAGTTTCCAGCGGCTCCAGCAGGACGGCGGACGGGCTGAGGTTGATGGCGGGAGCTGGCCGGTGCTGCTGGGTCCGTTCCGGAGGGTCGGGGTGGCTTGGAAGGTGGCTGCCCTTTTGGTTTTTCTGAACTATCGGAGGGAGAGAGAGAGAGAGAGAGAGTGTGTGAGTGCTCGAACCAGAAGAAGGAGAGAAAAATAGAGAGAGTTCGGGTACTGTAGCGGTACTGTAGCAATAAGAAATTCAAAATTCCTTTTACGTCCTTTTCGTTTTTAGACCTTTTTTCGTTAGTTACAACTCGAAATTAGGCGTGCCACGTGTCTACGAACTCGTATCGTCAAGCTCTACGCAACGGCGTAGGTGGAATTGCCAAATTCCTTCTCGGTCAAGAAGTCAACTTGTCCCCCCTCTTAAAAGAGGTGAGGACAAAGTCGTCTTTCCGCTAGAATAAATTAATACTAATTTTAGGATATTTTGTTTTGGGTTATTACATTTATAGTATAGCTTATGTAAATACGAGGTCGATCCCACGGAGAATGGTAACTTGGTTCCAAGTTAAATTACTTAGAATGCTAGAAAAACATAAAACAAAGAAACTGACTAACTAGCTAAAGGCAGGGTCGAATTCAACAATGCCTCTTGCTAATTACTCAAGGTCTAGGACAGAATCCTAGCACCACACACGCACTCGAAATGGGGGGTTTTGTTGTTGAAACGAAAAGAAGAAAGTGAAATGAAAGTGCTCGAAAGTAAACACTGGCAGCAATCAACAGATTGTGAAACACTAATTGAGAGGTGTTAGAGCCTTGGAATCCACCACTAGTTTTCCTATCCAAGTTATGAATGCATAGAAATTGACTCAAGCTTCATCAACAATAGATTATCGCATACAAGCCTATGGTATCTAGGTGCAGGATGCATGATTCTCCTAAGGCATGTGATTATGCATGGTATCTACACAACACGTGATCTCTAATATGCAACCTAAGCATGGTATCTACTTAGAATAAAGCATACAAGAGTCATTAAGCTCCTTGAGAATATGATAATCACACAAGTCCTAGAACATGGTATCTGTCCTAGTCAACCTATGGTTATTAACCCCTTGAATGATTCTTAGGCCATTCATGTGTTGCTTGTGAAAGGAGAGTAGAATTGGTGAATCTAAACCCCTTCCCAACCTGTGCTAGATGCATAAAATCCTAGTTAGCTACTCCAAGAAAACATACATCAAGCACATAATAAACTGGAGATTAACAACTTGATAATAAAAGCAAGGAAATCAATTAACTATAAAATCATCCATAACATTGAATATTCATGACTAGGGCTTCATCCTAAGCCCTAACTAAATGGATTAGTTAGACATAACTATGAATACAGAAAATAAGAAATACATAGATAGGATAAAGAGAGGAGAAGAACTAGATGATGGCAGCAAGGAAGTTCCCAGGACAGCTCCAAGCTCCCTTCTCTCTTTGTGGTGAATCTGAATGTGTGTATGAGAGTAATGGATGAAGTGAATGTGTGTGTCTGCCTTCTATATCTCCCTCCTCCTCCTTTGAATGAGTGTGCAGCTCTCTATTTATAGAGTGCCAATTTCGTCCTCCCCTCTACCTGGTGAAACACACCTCTCTTAGCTGCTCCTAATTGCCTAAGCTGCCCAATAAATGCCAACTGCTCCAGCTGCCCAAAAAGTCAATTGCTCCAGCTGCCCAATAAATGCTTTGGTGAATTATTCTTGGTCTCTTTATGACAAGCTTGACTTTTGTTCATCTTTAGCTGCTCCTAATTGCCTAAGCTGCCCAAAAAGTCAATTGCTCCAGCTGCCCAATAAATGCTTTGGTGAATTATTCTTGGTCTCTTTATGGCAATCTTGACTTTTGTTCATCTTTCTGACTTCCCAAACTGATTTGTCTCCCATGTGTGGCTGCTTTTATGTGTAGCACATGGCTCTAGGGATGTAGCCACATTAAATGTGATGGCAGCCAACTATGACTTTTCTGTGAACTTGGTTGAGACTTTGATGTGCTGAAGGCTCCAGCTTTATCAAATTGGGCTGAACTTTGGATATGTTATAATAGACACCCATTGAAACAACTTCTGTCAAGGATGTCTCCTCATCCGACCTGTGTAAATTGCTGAAATGAGGCCTGCAAGATGACCTACGAAACTGGACTGTGGCTCAAATTGGTTTTGTCTTTAAGCCCATATTCCTCTTGTGCCACACAGCCATTAACATGCATGAAGTGTGTCAAATGTCATCCCCTTGCTGTCTTAACCTCCAAAACACACAAACATAGGTAAGAGACTCAAAATAAAGAGAAGCTAAACAAAATTACTAAGAAAAGAAGGCATGCAAATGTGTGAAATTATGACCTTATCAATGCTCTGGCTGCTGCTTCTACCACGCATTCAGCATTGTCAGCAGAAATGCCTTTAGCAAGAAGGAGGGCATGTAATTCCCGGTGTTTGTCCTCTAATTCTCGCTGTTTAATATTCAAGGAGTTGGCGGCAGCTCTTATCTCATCAGGACCGTGCGATAATGCCATACTATGAATAGCCCGCGCTCCGAAGACGGCGCGTGCTAGGTCCTTCACAAGGTTGAGAAGGAAGTCCACAAGAAAGCCTAGGGTTATGGCCTCACATATCGCGTCCCGCCAACAAAGTAGTTTGTGATCAGTGATATCAAGAAGCCGCATGGTGTCTATCCTATGGAGCGCTAAGCCAAGGGCTCGAAAGGCAGCACACCTTGAGAAAGAAGGGGTGATGTCGGTAGCTTCCATGAAGTTGCCGTATTTATCCATGAATTTTCTCAAGACCAAACTGTCTCTGGATACACAAGTGCGCCTTGGAATGCCACATAACCGTTGAATTTATAGCAGAGCGGAAGAAGCTCGTCGACGGACCGAAGAATTGTGACACCGCCATCGAAAAAGGCTTTGAATGCGATGAAGGAATTTTCCCTATCCTGCCAAGACATGTTTTTCCTGGATGAACGCCTGCCGGAAGTACCTGCGATAAAGGCATCACTATCCGTATGGCTGTTGTCAATGATCTCAGTAGGAGGAAGCACTGCCGGAAGAGGTGGAGAGGCGTCGGTAGCCATATCAGATGTGCCCAAGATAAGAGGAGTCGGAGGTGGCACTGCTGGAAGTGGCGGAGAGGCGTCGGCAGCCATATCGGATGTGCCCAAGACAAGAGGAGTCAGAGGTGGCACTGCTGGAAGTGGTGGAGAGGTGTCTGCAGCCGCGCTAGATGTGCCTCGGACAGGCGGAGCAAGAGGCCGCGCTGCTAGGAGACCCAGGATGGCGCCAGCAACAGTAGCAGGAAAGTCAAGGCCGGTCTCTGATGAGTAACCTGCAGTGGGCACAACCTACAGGAGAAGAACGAGGTATGAATTACAAGTCACAACAGACAGCATACAGCGTAAATGTATCAAGTAGAACAAGCAAGAAGGTCATTCGATACCAATGCAATGTCAACACGCTACCCACGATCACTAGCAAACTCAGGAGGCATGTCTGAGGCACCTAGCTCCTCCAAAGGAATGTCGAAATTCGGAGATGTGTCTTCATCACGGCTATAGTATTGGCCTTCATCAGGGTCCTCATCCATGCCACTTGCGCCGCGAGTGCTCTCTCGCCTATGGGTGCTAATCACAGTCTCTGCAGCACCACTTTCATCATTGCTATCATCATCATCATCGATTGTTACAATTACCTCAGGTTCAGAGCCTTGACCCTTGTCTTTGTGGGTACTAGCAAATCTCGTTCTTTGGAACCATAGGGGTTACTTTGCCTTTGCCCTTGGTTTTGGACGAATCTGTAAATCAAAAGAAGGGGGAGAGATGGTGAAACAATTTGAAAACGAAGTAAAAATAAATAAATAAATAAGACAAAAAAAAGACAAAACTTACTGTGGGGAGACGAAGCTTCCGGCACCTTGTCAATCCCCTTGCTGCTGCCAGAGCCCACGGGTTGCTGCTGTGGTAAAGGTTCTGAGAAAGTATCCCTTTTGGGGCTGGGGGGGACCACTTGCTGCCACCTTGGGGATAAATTTTTTAGGTCTCCTTACAGCTTGCCTTTTCTCCTCAATGTTGTGGCCCTCATCCTGCTTTTGTTTTCCATGTGCAACATTTTTCCCCACACTATGAGAGCCTGATTTCTCTAACTTCATCTTTAGCTTCAAAAAATCACCAACAATCTCTCTGCTTTTGGAAGTGAAAGGCAGATTTCGCTTCTCACTTAAGGAGATGGCCTTCTCTTCTGACACTAAGCGAGCATGACGGACTATGGTGGGAAGCAATCGATCACAATGGGCAGCATGGAATCGATTAAATGCAGCAAAGCAGCGATTCCAGTAGTTTTGGTAAGCTTTTGAGAGACCGCCAACAAGCCCTTTGTTGGCCAAAGCAAGGGCAAAAGGCCTGCCATCTCCCGGCCCTAGGTCCTCAGTCCAAAAGACTTTATGCAGTAAAGAGGGCTCTCCGTGGATAGGACTGAAAGGCATACCTGGATTGAACCCAAGCTGTTGTCTGATTCGGTAAGGCGAATAATGCACGAAAATTTCCAGGTGGTCATCACCCAGTGTAGGCAAAGGAAGGCACGCAGCGCTTAGCAACGCTTCCCTTCGCAATTGACGGCCCTGTGCTGTCATATTGGGGCCCCAACTAGATCATCGAAATCAGCATAGAAGGGTATACATTTAAATCCCTCCGTTAAAGCACAGTAAGGGCGAAAGATAAATCTCTCAACATCGTCCAGCAGCTCTAGGAAATTCTGGCCCTTCCTTTGCATCCGTCGTGACCATCTACAAATCAAAGGGAGACTCTCTGGTACGTAGGAACCCGCATTAGAACCGGCAAGTGTCTTAGCCTTCGAGTAGGGAGCTGGGGACCCTCGAAAGCACTCCCATAAAAAGGCTTGCAGGAAGCTGGAATTCAAGAGAGTTTCCATAGCCATGGTTCCTGCCGCTCCTTTCTCAAGGTTTTGAACCTGGTCAAGCAAACGGTATAGGTGCCCCAAGAACACGGGGGCTAGAGGAAGCATGCTTCCATGTGCTATCGCCAATGCCAAAGGAAATACCCGCTCGTGCAGACAGTCTTCAGAAAAATCACAAAAAATGAATCTTCCAAGCCATAATGATATAAACGCTGCAAGGCAACACAGTTCATTCCTACTAACATCCTCAAAAAATTGTAACCAATTGCTAAACCGCAGAGAACTGCTAGGGGAAGTCGGGGCCCCCTTTCGTAAAGCCTCGAGCTTTAGTTTATCTTCTGGAGTCAGCGTAATGTGGGAGGGGTCTTGGCTGCCGCAAAGTGGGAGGTGGAAGATGTTGGCTACATCCTCAAGTGTGGGAGCAAACTCTCCCCATGAACAGATAAAGGTGTGCGTCTCGGTACTCCATCGCCTAACCACATCCCGGAGCATCTTGGCTTCAATATGAATGTCGCAAGCTTTAGAAATAAAAATGGCATCCAGCACCCCTGCCCGACTTAGTGGAAGGGTCCCTCAATTCACGGTCAACCCACTCTGACCAACCCTTGCTGGTTCCACACGGATATTGAAAGAATAAAGGGACAACTGGAAATAGGCCCCTCTCTATGCAGCACCTCGATATGGATGCGGGATCAACCATTGGAGTTGTTTCTAGCGCTGGCTCCCCGTCAATGATTATATCTTCATCAGTGCTCTTAAGCAAAGACGGCGGCCTCCCTCTTCATAATCTGTCATCTAGGGAGTAGAGATGATCCCTAAGGATGGAGGATGGATTAATCGATGTCATGGTAACTCTTGGCAAAACGATAAATACCTGCACATAGGAATGTGGAAAGAAGCAAAATAGAATTAGCACACGTAAGATACGTGTCAAGCACGGCTAGTCGAACTCATCCAAGCGAACATGCAATTTAAAATTCAAGCTCATGGCAAGTAAAAGTCTCAATATGTGGTCAACGAGCATGACAAGCAAGTCCTTTCTCAAAACAAAAAAAATTTCAACCAGGCAGTACAAACATGCACTCTATCAGTTTCTATTCTCCACAAGCAACACACGCAAAATCCACGATTAATCAGGCATGTGTTCTCAAGGAAAGAAAGCCTAGGCCAAGCACCAGTCTACACCTATTCTAAAGTACAAAGTTGGTAGAGTCATTTACTAAAAGGCTAAGACAGAAGCACAAAAAATCCATGTTAGAAGACTGCAGGATTTGTAGGTTCCAGCAGCAGAAGCGTCAAGGGTTTCTAGCACCTGCACCACCTATGCCTGAGACGTATATACCTGCACTGAAATAAACAAAAGAGAAAGCACATCATGCCAAGATTAGCCTTTTCGCATACAAAGGGGGAGCCCATGCAAGATAAAAGTGAAGAAAATAAAAATAAATAAATAAAGGAGAAAAACCCCAGCAACGTTTCCCTCGCACGAGATTCGATACCTTTCCAGCAACTCAAGCGAATCAAAGAGAAGGGGACCCCAGAAGATTGGTGCGAACCCTTCCTTGCCAGCACCCATGAAGTAAGCGCTACTGTTCTGGTGGAAACCAAAATAGGTGGAAGGGGTTAGGTACTTGGCTATCAAAGCAAGAGGAAATACCCATGACTGTAAAGAACCCAACCAAAATTCCCTAATATACCTAAGGGAAAACAAGAGGAATGGCATACCTCATTGAATCTCCCAAGGGATGGCCTTGAATGCAACAAGAAAAAAAAATTGAGGATTCGAGGAAGAAACCATCACAAAAGGAAACCCTTCAGGCAATAGTGAACGGGCTCCTTTTCAACGAAGATGGGGTCGAGTCTGAACGGGGGCTTCCTTCCCAGCGGCTGGAGGCAGGTAATTTCTGTCTGATTGCACTCTCTCACTTGGTTCAAATTCGTGGAGGAGCAAAGGGGAACGAATGAAGGAGAACTGGAGAGAAGTTTTGGTTCTGGTACGTGAAAAGAGAAAGAAATTGGAAGAAGTTAGTGTCTGGTGCGAGAAAAGAGAAAAAGAAAGGAAGAAAAAATAATAATAAATAAATAAATAAAAAAGGAAGAAGAAGGCGGTTGGCGTTGGGAAACTGCAAATAACTGTTGGGACTAATCATGACACGCCGTCATTTTGCACGCGGGAAGAAGAGAAGTTTCCTGCAAATACAAATCTGATTTTTTGGGTTGGGTTTAATTACTCGGCCCATTCTAGCACCTACTCATGGCCCGTATAATTAAGAGGGCTAATGTTGAGACCCAAAAAATTCACGGTTGTGCCTGAATAAATTATTGGCCCAAAGCGAGGCTCTATTAAGAAAAGACGTGAAGAGAAGTGCACAAAAATCCATCACATGTGAGTTATAGTTCATGTGCCACGCTAAATAAATAAATTGTCATGCTAGGAGTTGAGATAAAATATGCCTGAGTTATGAACCCATGCTAAAATTGAACATCGCAACCCTTCCCAAAGATGATAAAATAAAAAAACATGCCAAGCGACATGCCACGCCAAGCATAAAATCGTATTTCACACACAACCACGCTACAAGCCTAAGTGGGCCCAAGCCACTCAAATGCCCGGGGCTTGCTTCAGCAGGTTGTGGTATGGATGGTAATGAATCAACATCGGGCCCATTGATGGGCCAAGAAATGGAAGGTCTCGGGTTGCTTGTGAGCCTCGAGACTCAAGCCCATTTCTTAGGCCCAAACATGTGGATGAGCACAAGAGAAAAAAAAAATAGCCCAATAGCCCAAGCAAAATGGCCCATTGACACAACCAAAAGCCCAATGTTTAACAAAAATAACCCACTTACTCAAGGAGCCACCTGGGCCCATACAAAACCCCAAAATAAGCCACAAAAAACCTCAGCCCTTTGCTGGAAAATAGAAGCCACGTAGAGAAAGTCTGCAGGATCATTGAACAAAGCTGCTGGGAGGTTCCAGCACATGGAGGGAGCAAGTTTCAAAGCCAAAACATCCAAGGAACCATAGGGTATTAGCAAAGAGAAAAAAGAACCCTTCAAACCAGCATATATATCCCAGCTCCTTTCCTCATCAGACTTAGCCATGGAAAAAAAAGGGAAGAAAACGATAAAAGAGATGGCTGGGAATGGAAGTCTCCCATAGAGACAGCTACGGGAAAAGGAGGCCTTGAGCTCTAAACACTGATCTAGTGCAAATAGGCAGAATGGATTTCATCAAGAAGGGAAAAGTCAAGGAAGGAGATGAGAAAGGAAGGGAAAAGCTTGGCCAAAATGGGTAGAAGCCATTAAGATTTCTTGGGAAGTGATGGTTTCCAGCGGCTATAAAATGAGGTCTCTTCCACCCAACAAAACTCTACAAAAACCAACACCTGGAGAGCAAGCTTTCTCTCTAACTTGCAAAAACCCAGCAATTTCGTACACTGTTCACCCTCTTCTCCATTCCTCTCTTCTGGCAGACAGAGTATATGTCAAGCTGCCGGAAGAGCATTGTTCTTCATTTCTCTCTTCCTAGCCAAATCTCCTACAAATCTCTCCTTTCTCACCTTAACACTTCCCTTTTTCCCCCTAAGAACTAAATTTCCCCTCAGTGCTAAACTCATGTTGATTTTGCTTCCATGCCACATGCCTCTCATGCCAAGCTCAAAAGTTTATCTGTAAGCATGCAAAAATTACCTGTAAGCTGTCATTATTTTGGTTGGTGAAGGTAACCAAAATACTTCCTAAGGCTCCGCTGCCATTTCGAAGTATTTTCGGGGCTTAATTTTCGAATTCAGACAAGGGGGATAATTCCATCAGTCTGCCTTTTACGGTAGCCCAGCCCATTTACAGCTGCCGGAAGAAAAAGTCCCCTACATATATAAAAGAGTCTTCGAGATCACAGCCATGTCTTTTTCGGGAAGGTTGGAGGGGTCACAATGGTCCCACTTAAAACCCAACCTTCTTAGACACCAAGGGTGTCGCCTTGAAGAACTTTCCTAGACACTGTAATATAGGAATTTACTTACTGGAGTTACCAAAAGTTGGCCTATTTTGCGGCATGACATAGGAGATAAGGCTTGGTTGAATTTTAACCCAAAATAAGTTAGCTTGCATGATTGATATGCTTGAGTGACTAGTGATGCTTGATTTTTGACGTGTATATTTAGTATTGGCATGTATGCTTGATGTTAGCATGTATTCTTGGTATTGGCTTGGATGCTTGGCATTGGCGTGTACGCTTGGCATTGGTCTGTGTGCTTGGTATTGGCTAAAGTGACATGGTTTAATATAGCTTTAGAAGATGAAAAATATAGAGGAAGTTGCATAAGGCTTTGAGCATGATAGTGTCTGCGGTAGCTTGAAAGTGGTATAGGTGTTGCCAAATAAACTTTGCAATATAGAGGCCTTAAGTCATTTGGACTAGATCTTAGTTTTGGAGTCCACTCCATTGCCTTCCAGTACTCCGATCTGGAGCTCCTCTTTCAAATTTGGTGGCATGATGGTTCTCTCTTCCAGCAGCATGACTATAGGGCTTATGTTATCTTCCAGGAGCATGTCATACAGCGCATCATTATCTTCCATGTTTTGCTTGGCTTGAATCTTGGTTATTGCAAGCATATTTTGGTTGTTGTGTTGCATAGTGACTTTACTCTTTTTCTTGATAGCTTGCCATGAACTGAGACGTTTTCCTTCTTGAGTAAAGAATAGTAGTAAAGAATAGTGCTTGGATTTCTTGAATAAGGCCTGAGGCTTGATGATGATTGATTATGGAATTGTGGCAATTGAGACATCCCAATGGCCTATTGGTTTGACTCCTAAACTTGGTCATTAGAATTGTCAGGGCATAGAAAGTGCTTGAGGTGCTGGAGCATATCACTTATGACGACTTAGGTATTGTTTGTTACAGCTGTTGTAAGCATGTTTTAGGAACCAAAAGCTTGGGCATGGCTATTGAAGCTTGAGCTTTGCATGTGGTTACAAACTTGGAGGTCATAGTGACATAATTAGAATTTCAAGGAGATTTTTGATCTTTGGATAGTGGTTTTGGTAATAATGGATTTTTAAGCTCATTTGTGGTTTTGGAATTGCTGCTGATGGTGATTGCAATGCATTCCCTTCTTAGCCCCCAAGTGTATCATTATAACAAGATTTGATTAGCATGAGTCGCAAAAACTCTTGCAGTGTGGCCTTCTGAGTATTTGTTTTGGTCATTGCATGACATGATGAACTTAGGATATCTCTTTGTTGCAATGGAGACAATTTGGTATGATAGCATGGCTTCTTCTTTGTGCTTCCGGCAGCTAGAAATGCCAAATTCTCACTTTTATGATGATTGTGTTGCTTGTAAAGCTTGATCTTGTGATATCTGGTTTGGTTTGCTTGAAATGATTGCATCAAGTGAAATCTTGAGTTGCATGGTTTTGGAGATGGATTGTTTCTTCGTGGCAGGATTTCTCTTGAGACCACCTCCTCTACATCCAGTACATAAGAGCATAAAAGAAACAGCCTCTATGTCTTCACACATGTTGGTGGATATGAATATCTTGTCCAATAGCTCAATTTCTTTATCCAAGTAGGAGACAACTGAAACAAGGGGTCCCTTGCTATTGTGATGCCCTGTTGGTTTGACAATTTTGCTTGGTATGTTGTGGCATGTTTTCTATTTGATATTTTGCTCGATTAAACTGCTAGGCCTGTAAATAAAATACTTGGCATGGTTTTGCTTGCCTAATATGTTTTGCATGCACATGTGGGTTAACCCACAAATGAGTGTATTGATATGGAGTGTATTGAAGGAGCTTGTGGGAGTATGGAAAAGCTGCTCTCGGAGATATTAGGAGCTATATGCATTGCCTCCTTGGATTTTTTTTTTTCTATTGGTTTTGGCTTGCTTGTGCAGACATAGGACTGAGGCACTAATCTTGTTTCATGTGGTTGTGGGGCCTAGCCTTGTAAAGAGCATAAGTTGTTTGTTGTTTGGAGGTTTGGGTCCTTTACACTTGACTGATATAATGCTGCATGACCAAAGCATACGATGATTACAAAAATAATATAAGCATTGTAGCTTGGAAATGACTAATATAGTTGACATAAGCATGCTGAGCATGCATTGTTTTAGTACTGAGCATGCATAGTTGGCATCTACATTGCAGTGTGTAACATGGATTGATCAACACAAAGGTGGATCAATATGAAATGATAAGAAGTATAGGATATGTGAATAGTGCATGGAATAAGGCCCTGAGAAATTTTGCTGGAGATGCAAAATTGAAAGGTGGATTAATACATATTAAATATGAATTACTCCACCTGAAGGATGGATCAATCCATTTGAATGATATATTAATCCAGATTAACAAGGCAAATGAATTAAGCTTGGATTGCAAAGATGAAGCTTTAAAATATATATATATATATATATATATATATATATGGTTAAAACTTGGTTAAAGTAATAACCAAAACATGTGATAATGTGTTTTTGAGCAGTGTGTAACTTTTACAAACTTTATGGAGCAGATAATCACATGCTCCACATAAATAATATAACGCATAGCCATAAGTAGGCTAATAGAATAGCATGTGTTAGTCAAAAAGGTGGTGTGACTATTTGGCTCACACACTAAACAAGATAATGATACAATATAATAATGGAAGTGACAAGTAAAATAATGGTAGTGGAAATAATAAGAAAATGATGCAAGCTGGTGCACCATATAATGCATCAGACTATAATAATAACAACTAATCAATCAATCCTTTTGACTTGGGCAGACCAACTCATGTGCTTTTGTCTATGCTTAAGACAATTCAATGAAGCATGAATTTTATGAATATATTAAAACAATAAACAAATATATATGCTATATTGAGATTAATGAGACAAAAATCTTATCTTGGTGAAGCCATTCACAGATATGAGGCTGAAAGCATTGAGCAAGTGTTCCTTCTAACTTTCTCATTGTATTTACACAACTCTTAGAGAGGTGAGGGCTACTATGAAGGTGATTTATGGCGATGGCCAGATTTGCTGATGATGTTTCACGATGGAGAGGTGAACGGCAGGGCTAGCCTCAGTCTGTGAATGGATGTTGAGCTCAACCTTCTTCTGGTCAAGTTTTTATTTCTCTTCTCTGCTTTGTATGCTCTGCTTCTCTCAAGTTTGAAAACTTTTTCTTTGATTTTGCATTAAATTTGCTTGGCATGAAGCCCCCAGGACATTTGGATTTGGGGACGGTTGTGGAGTTTTCTTTACTGTCTCCGGAACCTCAGTGGCACGAATGCTCGATTTGCCTCAATCCCAAGGGTCATTTCACAAGATTTCATTTAGCTTGAGAAAATAGATCTAAGAAACAGAGAAAGAGATAATGTTACCAACATTTCTTTTGAGTTGTTCTACAAAGCATATGGCTAAGAAAAAAGAAACAAAGGAGGAAACACTCTTATCTTTGGTATATTGTATCGACGTGACTGAAATCTTGTGTGGGGAAGCCTCTGTAAGAATAATAGCCTAGTCCCCAGCAGAGTTGCCATTTATGTTAGGGTCTTTTTCGTTCGAAGGCTCATCCAAGAAGCTCATGTTCGAGACTTAAAGGTTGGAGGAGACTTGGATGATGCCTTAAGCAAGGAGATAGACCAAGTGAGCTGCTCTCCGTTCACTAACGAGATCGAGCAAGTGGCCCCGCCAAGGTGATTCACAACCCCATTTTCACGCCACTCAAAGGGGATTTCGATCCCAAGAGCCATACGAAGCATTTCAGAAGTGTCATAATTCACTACAAGTCCGAGGATGCGATGATGTGTAAGGTATTTGCAATCACCATACGAGGGGCAGCTCAAGACTGGTGCCATACCTTGCCATCTAGGTTAATCAACAGCTTCAGAAAGCTAGCACTCGTCTTCACAAAATAGTACACCTCTTACCGGATAAGCAAGAAGCATGATGAGTCTCTCCATCAGGAGATTCAAGAGATTCAGGTCAGAAAAAGCTAACATTGTGGGATGCGATGATCGAATCGCATCCTTTGCAGAAGGGCTTGTTAGCCGAGCACTATCTGTACTGTGAATCGACCATAGCTCCTAACCATACTCTAGCAAAGGTCTTCGCTACTGCGAAACGCTATGCGCTTTGGGATGACGCTCGGATCGCCACCAAAAATTCTACCAAGCAAGCCTACTAGCCACCCAGGGAAGAAGGTCAGAGGGGTTGATAGAGCCAGCAGCAGGAACCATGAAGGAAAACGCAAGTCACAACCCTAAGGGAGCACCCCAACATATGAGAGCTACACTAAATTCTTCATCCTGATACATCAAATCTTGGCCCAAGTGAAAGACAAGTCTTGGCTGAAGAGACCACCACCCTTGAAAGGAGATCCAACTAAGAGGGATACCAACAGGTACTGTGCCTTCCATGGAACACTTGGGCATCATCAATATCCAAATTGCACAGGCTGTGATTGACCGATTTCATGTGGACGAGGGCTGCACAACTAACATCTTGCAACTTTTAGTTGTCCAACAGATGGGCATGGAGACTAAGATCAACAAGTCAGTCACGTCACTGACAGGTTTCCACGGGGCAACCACGGTCATTGTGGGAACAATAGAGCTCAATGTTTTTTTCTACACCGGTGATCAGTTCACAAACATTTATGATCATAGACGAAGTTTCCCCTACAATAGCATCTTGGGCAGGCCATGGATTGGCAAGATTAATGACATCACTTCCGCCACACACCAGAAGATGCGCTACCCAATCTCTAGGGTGGTGTTAGATAGATCAATAGCGACCAGACGATGGCGAGAAGATGCTCAACCCCAGGGATGAAGAAAGGCAGACCCAGTTCATCTCTGTAAATCAAGCAGATTAGAAGGGAGCAGAACAAGCAGGGGAGGAAGCAGATCTTGTTCCTGACATTCGAGCAAACAAGAAGGGAAAGGAAACAGTCATTCCCAAATAGCAATCAAAGAGCCAGGACCAAGGTTGGGGAATTCGTCTAGAGGCCTCTCCTTAAGAAGGATGGTGGCCAGAATAGGACATTGAGCTAGTACCCATTGATCCTGACAAGCCAAAAAGAAAAGCACGGATTGGCTCGCTCTTAAGCCTAGAAGAGAAGTTGGAACTAACTCCTTTTCTCAAGAATAACAAAGACTTGTTAGCATGGTCACCATCTGACATGCTTGAAATTGACCCGCAGATCATCTGTCATAGGCTACATGTCAACCTAGCCAGCAAGCTAGTAAAGCATAAGAGACGCAACTTCACTCCTAAGCGAATTGCCATCATTGAAGTCGAGATTGACAAGCTTCTAGCTGCCTGCTTCATCAAGAAGTCTCATATTTTGAATGGCTGGCTAACATTGTTCTAGTAGAAAAGAAAGATCAATGCAAGTGGAGAGTTTGCGTCGACTACACCGACCTCAACAAGGCATGCCCAAAGGACAACTTTCTACTACCGAGAGAATTGATCAGCTCATAGATACAACTTCTGGTAACCAGCTGCTCAACTTTATGGACACCTCCTCTGGCTACAATCAAATCTTGATGCATAAAGACGATAAAGCAAAGACCTCCTTCATAATCGAAAAAAGTACCTACTGCTACAAAGTCATACCCTTTGGGCTAAAAAACGCCGGAGCAACCTACCAAAGGCTCATGAACAAGATTTTCAGGGAGCACATCGACAAGACTATAGGGGTCTACGTAGATGACATGCTAGTCAAAGCTCCCCAGCAAGCAAATCACATCAAGAACCTTGTCGAAGCCTTCGTCATGCTCAAAAAATACCGCTTGAAGTTAAATTTGAGCAAGTCACATTTAAAGTCTCATCCGGCCAATTTTGGGACACTTAGTCACCCAAAGAGGCATCGAAGCACAACCTAATCAAATGAAGGCCATCTTCAACATGAAGCTGCCTACCACAATGAAAAAGATACAAAGTCTTACGGGTAGACCACCCACTCTCAATAGATTTCTTTCAAGATCCACCGAAAAGTGCAAGCCATTCTTCAATGCCTTGAAGAAGGGACAAGGAGACAAGTGGGATAAAGAGTGCGAAGCATCCTTCCAAGACTTGAAGGCTTACCTCACTTCACCTCTCATCCCTAGTTTTAAGTATGCATCTAGTATTGTTGTTATATTACTGTCTTGCTAAACAGATGATCATACTATGATCACTATGTTATCCCTAGTTTTAAGTATGCGTCTAGTCCAAAACAGGGAAAACTGTTGTTATATTACTGTCTTGCTAAACAGATGATCATACTACGAACATTATGTTATGGATAGGTTGTTGTCACGATAATTACGGGGAATCTCTTATTTATGCTCTTATGGTCTTTATGGTTGATCTTTATGCAGAAACATGTTCAATGCCTGATATCTAGTATTTATACTAGCCATGTGACTCTTGAGATTTCAATAATAAAAAACAAATTCCACGACAATTGAATTTGATTCTTTGAGCAACCATTTTTTGGTTGAAATGGTACATACCAACTAATATGTCTTTTGGCTGATTGGTACATTACTCTGACTTGATTAAATGCATTATTCTTGCAACAGGCATAATTTTTGGTGGTGCCCTTTGAGAAACTGGTGTTCACACTCTGAGATTTTGAATGGATGACTTCTGCTCTTATACTTCCTGTTGTTAATAGAGCAATATATTAGAAACCAATTCTAAATATTTTCCTACTCTTTCTTCTTCTCTACAATCATACAATTTCCTTAGAGTAATTTCTAAGAGAATTCTTTGAGTTTTTGCTATTCGCATATTCCAGACTGTTGTATCTTCGAAGTGGTTCTCCGATAATCCATTAGCAAACTCACTAACACTATAAGGAAACAATTCAAATCTTACCTCAAATTCTTCCTTCATATTTCAGTTTTTACTTGACAAGGCCATGCTGCGAGTTTGGTATCAGAGCATGTTTAACACTATAATAGGATACTTGGAATAATAAAGTACCTATTTATACATCTTCTCGATAATACGACTTAATCCTGATGTTGTTTTTACTATGAAACACTTACAAGCATACCTTTCTTATTTGTATGGTTCGATCTTGGTGGATGCCCGTTAGAATTAGAGAAAGTCTAAGATTGCTTAGAAGATACAAAATTGAACATGAAGCATAAGTTAGAAATTTACAAGAGTTATGAAAATACTGATATAGAGGAAGCAGAATTCTACTAGTGTAGGAGATAATCAGAATAGTAATAAAGTTGGAACAAGGAAAAAAACCTTCATTTAGGCTCAGGAAGATCGCTAATTTCAGCTTTCAAGAGCTCGGAGAGAATTTGTTCAACATCATCGTCAAAGGTGTATTCGACCACTTTCCTCTCCTTTTAACTGTGAGCCGTTTCAGTCATTTCTTTTCCTTGCCATTACTAAATTTTTGTCAATTTTATCGAATGTAGCCATAGACTCTTCTTTCGCTTCATCCTTGGAGTTCTTGTTCTGCGAGAACTTGTCGTTCAACATTACATGCCTTTGAGACTAGCATGTCAAATGTGTGTGGCCTTGGAGTGCTCACTACTTATATCTCAGGTAGGAGATTACTGGGGCACATATATACTGTGAATTGCTTGGTTAATTTTTTCCATGCATTGGAGGTTAAAGTTCATCCATCCTGCGATGAATTCGTTTACGCTTTCATTTGGTTTTGACTCCTTTTTGAAGCTTACAAATTGTGCTAGAAATGCCCTTACATGCCTTTCCACGTAATGATGGATCTGAGTGCCGATATGGTATACCCAGTAAGGACTGATTATTCAAGAAATTGAACCATTTTAAAAGTAAAGACTGATTCTTTAATATTGCTGCTATTTCTATTTCTACCACATTGCTATCTATTGCTATTTCTACCACATTGCCAAATACTGCTATATCTACTCTAATACAGCTAAGTCCCACATTGCTATCCACCCTATTACATCTAAGTCCCACGTACATTTGTGGAGCCCAAATGGTCCGCAAAGTGGTCAATAAATGTATTACATATAATAAATTTTTTTCAGTAATTAAAGGTGCACGCTACCTTGATAGCCCAGGTGAGCAAGTCGCCAATTCATATCAACCCTCCATTCAGTTTTTACTGAAGATTAATCATATCTGAACATTTCAAAATGCATGCTCAGACGTCACAAATATGTACATCAATAATCAAACGACAGGATCAAGTAGATGAACCTAAATCTTAGAATATCCCCTGAAACCTAATACATTATCAGTTTTTCCTTTTTCACAACTACTAAGGTTACTTAAACGCCCATAGGTTCAAAGAAGGAAAACACCTTCATGCCATGATATTCCTTTGTTGTCAAAAGTCAAATTTCATTTCTATAAGCAGGTCCCGATTTAAACTCCAATCGGACCCTGAGATTTATGACTCAGGTGAAACCCTATTCCAGTCCGCATCAACTTAACAAAAAACAGTCCAAAGTGAAAAGTCGGACAGGGTGCTTGGGGAAGCATGTTCGAGGAAGATAACTGAAAAGCCAGAAAGGGCCATTGTGCAAAGTGAATTCCCCAAAACACTAAAAATCAGGTTTTTCAAGTAAATGAACAAAAACATTAAGCCAAATATACCATCCAAGGTCACCTAGAAAAGACAACTCATCTACATTCCAATAACTGAGAAGTTTTTCTGATGTCTCAAAACAACCAGGTCGGCGCTCTGATAAGAGGCCTACTAGACAATTCAAAATATACACAAGAATGGTAAATAGCAATAATACAAAATAAAAACATCAATCCAGTCTTCACATAAGCACTACTCAAAAGTAACTATAGTGAGTATGTTTCAGCTAAAACCCTAGATAAACTTCACCAAAATAAAACTAACGAGTTCCTAAAATACAAACCTTGTATAGGTCCCTGATAACATTTACTTCATGTCGACGCATTACTACCATGCGAGCTTCAAACAATCTTTATTTTCAGATATATGAAACTTCATGGGAAGGCATTATACCAGATTCAGAGACAGGCGCATGCTACCATAAACTAGAGAAAGCGTGGACCTGTCTTTGGCACTTCCAGTTCACTCTTGGCTTTTATAGGGCATCTGCAAGCGGCAACGTAAGTTATGAATAAATCTAATACCATACAGGATCTGATCATTCTAAAAGCTGCATTTGACCGGATCAGCAAATCCAAACAGATTAACTTGGAACCAATCAATCATTCAGTTTGATGAACCGACTCGACTGTAACAAAATACTGGAAGTGATGAACCACCCAGGAGACATTTATTTATGGCGAAGGACGAAAAGATCACATTGGACAGAGCATGAAAAAAGAGAAGATATTCAAACAGGGTTGGCAGCCAAAATAAAAAGAGACATTGTTGAAATTGGATATTCAGGTGTTAAGTTGGAAAATCCAGATCATAGGTTGACACTGCACGTCAAATTACATAGGAACCTTCAAACGCAACTAAAAGCAGAACCCCTACAGCACTCTCTGCATTATTCTTCTTCAGTAAATTTATTCCTCTAAGCACCCCGTTATCTCAAACTGTAAATTCAATTATCACAAGGATTGAAAGAAAATAAAGAAGAAAACTGAAAACAAAAAGAAACCTAGAAATATGGCAGAATTTAAGACCCATCTTATAAACCTCACACATGGGGCATCTTTCTTTGAGATTTACATTTCACAGATTTACAGCTTCAGTTTTATAAGTCTCTTAAGTTTCTTTTTACTTGACTCAAACATGGTTTGTATGATCACAATCAAAAGTCTATCTGCTCAATTAGTCAACCACCACGAAATCATTTCTGGGGGTAACCAGAAAACTACAGACCAATCCTCCTTCCCATGTACAATAAAGAAAGAACTTGATTTGCATGAAAGTTTAGACGTGAGATTGATTCACTCTTAATGTGCATGTTAGTGTCGATGTGAGACCAGCTTACATGGACAATGTTTAAACTGCAGGAGTAGAATTATACCTTGCATTGAAGCTCCGTTATCGTAGACCTCAACAAAGTATCTCCCACAATCAACCTCAATTTTTTCACAAATTCATCACGGATTATCTTTTTTGCCTGAAAAGATATCATCACAATCAAGCACATAAATGTGTCAAGAAAGATTTCAAAGAAAGAAAGTTAAAAAATAAAAGGAGTGAGAAGGGAAAAATCAATATTAATAATACCCTGAATAAGTCATAATGAATATTAATTTGTTCCATATCTTTGCGAGGAACTTCATTTTCAATAGCAGCAAATAACATAGGGAAAGGCATCCAAGGGGATTTAGGGGTTCTTTCAGAAGTAGAACCAGTAGCAGTGGTTTCCCCCTGATATCCCCCAGACTTTGAAACCATTTGACCATTGCTTCCATGAGACTTCCCAGAATCAGAAATTGGCTGATTTTCACTCCCCTATGAGAATACATATGCTAATTGTTTAGTACCGTGGTGAATTAGGACTTCATGGTTAATAAAGGAAAGAAAAAAAGAGAAACAAAACTTTTTATTGCAATATGAATTATTGTCAAGGTGAAAATGTAACTGTTACATGTAAAAAGAGTAGTTCAGTAACAAATAGGGTTGGCAGTCAAAATACAAGGCACTTGCAGTGTATAAATTATTCTTCGTACATCCAGAAGCACCCCATGCACTTCTCTAGATGTTCAAAAGACAAATATAAGACTTCATATAATCCATCACACTAGTGCAAGTTCACCAGTGTTTGAATGACAATAATGGTCACTGAACATAGCAACAATTACATCTGCAAAAATATGACATACTATAATGAAAAGATCTGATCTCTAATGGCCCCTAATGCTCAAACCTTCATTGTTAATCATATGTGCACTAAATCTAAGCCGAGTGCATTTCATAATCAAATTTAATTCCCACATGTACCACATATTGCATAGTCAATATTGATCTTCAGGGTAGATGGTTATGTAAAAGCAAATGAATTACCTTCACTGCAACCAAAATAATGCATGCCAAAAATGCAAGCCATACTATTTACTATAGTGGAATTTTAATTCCAAAGCAAAACCGGGAAAGCCTACCAAATTCCTCATAACTTCAGTTCAATTTATATAACAGCTAGAAAATAAGGCCTAAGCATCCCCACAGATTAGAACTTAGATCCCAAACATAAAAATCAAACTTCCAGGTTGCCGCCGCATGGATTGGATGAACGTGAGTCACACTTCTAGAATTATAATATGTGAAACACTAAATGTAAGATTATAAAACAACAATGAGCATTTCAGCATATAATTGATTGAATAAAATACAAAGATCATAATGTCACACCCAAGAAGAAACAGAAAATATTCAAATCTTTAGCACGTACTGTATCAACTGCTGACGATTCCAATTGCATCAAGCCCTGAGGTCCATGGCAAGATGTCGCAACCCCAGAAACACCAAGCTTATTCTCAGTCCCAACCAGATGCCCTGTAAAAACATCAATTACCAGTTCTAAAGTACTAAAAAAAAGTTTCATAAAATGAAACCATGGTATTCATACAGCATTTGCAGAAGATACAGCCAGCTGTCTCATTGATTCAGTAGTTGGAAGGTGATTCATGATTCATCTCTGGGATTTAGTCACAAATCCCAACCATGAGTTGATGTCTATCAACAATGGATGAAGCCCTGTTTGCTTAACTAACTCCTAAACATTTTCCGTCCACATTGAAATAGAAATTGGGATGATATGAACTAGTTTGTTGCTGAGTCGTACAATTAGTAGCATATACAAGGACACATAGGTTCTTATTAAAGATTAGCAAAAAAAAACAGGAAGCTTTGAGGAGTAGAGTATCACCTTCACTCTTCGATGAGACCTTGAAACTTACAACAAATTCTGGGTATATGTGTGTATTCATGTTCATATTCCAGACAATGTAATGTTTTGGATCCTGAAGATCATCCACTCCACTATCAAAGTCCTTGCTACCAGGATGGAATTGTTTACTTCCAGGGGGAAGTAACTCCATATTTCCCACTATGACACGACAGAATAACATGTGTCGTGCCCCGTTTTCGTCAACATCACAATAACTTGCACTGTTAACAAATGAAAAGTTCATTCCTTCTCGGATAAGCATGCTAATAAGAGTAACCAAAAGTAAAACCAACCATAAGGACAATAAATCAAACTATCAGAAAAGAAATTTTCTGAGCAACCAATATCAATAACTTCTCATGAAGCCAGCAGTGCCATATAATCATAACAATTCAATTCAAAAATTAGCAATGCCCTCAAGTCAATTAATACATTTATCATAGAGGAACATCCCACAAGGTGTAGCTAGATCTACCAAAGCATTAGATGATTAACAGTGTGAATAGCATCTCCATTACTTCACATTAATCATGTCCAGCCCTTACTACCATCCATTACAGTGCAGAAAATGTCACCAACAGTTATTTACCATATTGCACAAAAGAAGCCAGCTAAGCCAGGCACCTCAAGGCACATTAAAAATCATCCGTAGTTATTCCCTATGTCATCTTATTTGACAAAGCATTTTTATATATGACAGGAAGTAGCTAACCCCAACCCAGGAAGACTAACTCCTTTCAGATATCTCATCATTCATATTGAGGTTATAAACATAATTCACACATGTAAAACAAAAATTGTAAAGGACAGAAAAAAAAAAAAAAAAAACCCCACTAACCAGGTGTTAGAGAAGCTAGCTGCTGCGAGATGAACACCAGTGCCATATATGGACTTGTTTGTCGCTAGTCCACAATGACCAAGCCCATACATCATTAAAGTCGAAAGCTCTCCCTTTGAAGAAGCAAGCCAAGCATATCGTACATTTGCATCGCCACGAAATGCTTTAGTAATTTCTACCTGCTTCTGAAAAAGTTCCAAACGAGCTTGCATCAGATTACTTGAGCATTGGTATATATCAAGTACTTCTACACCATCAAAGGTGCTCACTCCTTTCAGAAATATATTTTGCACCGTATCACAATCCAACTTTCCATTTTCAGTGTCAGTTGCTCTAGTTAAATTCTTCTTCATCTCTTCATTGCCCTCAACATCTTCTTCAATTTTTAGACCATGTTTCCTGTTGCAACTATTTTCCACTTCCATACCAGCACAATTATTGGCAG
Source organism: Prunus dulcis (assembly GCF_902201215.1). NCBI lineage: Eukaryota > Viridiplantae > Streptophyta > Magnoliopsida > Rosales > Rosaceae > Prunus > Prunus dulcis. Next base: position 8,245,888 of record NC_047651.1, read on the forward strand.
GTATGTGATCAATCTGAATTTTCTTTACAAAACCATTTGACTCCCCACTACATTCATTCAACCCAGATTGACCCACTCCATTTATTTCAATTTCCAGGTGCAGTTTAATCTCATGCCCACAATGATCTTCAACCCAGGGTTCCAGATCTTTCACACCTTCAGGTAGGCAGTTCCAACTTGGCTCATCATCCTCCTCAGCATAAATTTCAGGAAAGAAACAACTACCAGTTTCATCAATCCAAGCAATAGGTTGCTGTAGGCCAGTCTTCAAGTCCAAACGGAACATATGCAAAAAATCTAACAAATAATGTTCACCTTGTGATTTGATGTTCATAGCTGCCTTCTTCACCTGTAGATCTTTCCTAACCAAGTCAACAAGATCCCGAGGAAAATCAGTCCATTCACCATTCTGATAAAACATCAGACGCTGTGGCACACTGCTCCTTGCAAAATTTGAATAAGATGCAAGCAAGGATCGTCTAAAACGAGGTCCACAGCTCATGAGCTTGCTTTTGCTTCCATACAATTTCCTTCGCTTGCCAAGCTTATTCAAGTTCGGCCTCTGTGGTAATGCTCTGTGGGTAGCTCCAGGAAAATTTGCAGCATACCGAGTTGCCCGCTTTCTCTTTAAGTCGAGCTTAACTCTACGACCATTATCCAATGCCTTTGCGATCTTTGCGTCCATTTCTGTCTACTAGACCAATAACTATCCGCAAGTCTGAATCCAAAAGCTCGAAAGCAAAATTAACACAGAACTCTAGCTCGAACCATTGTTAGAAGCTGAGCCATCGAAGCTAATTTTCAAATCCTTCCTGGGTGAGAGAAAACATTAAGAATATATGATTACACACATGTAATCAAGTTTACAAATAAACTCTGACATAATAGATGAACAAAGTTAAATGACCACAAACCATAGCATGCATCATTATGATACCAAATCATTTAAAACATATACAACTGATATATAACTTAAGTATGTCAAAGTTCGCTCCATAATTGAGTAGATTAGCATTCTTGTAATTAAAGAACTTCTACAAAATAAGGAGGAACAAGACTGAAAAAGTAGTCATGGTACAGTAACTGTAAAATCAGCATCGCATGTTGGGTGTTCAAGAGTGATGAGAAGGAAGAAGCATTTAGAAGATTATTAGTCTCATCCTTAAAGGAGATACAACCTAGGAAGACAATCAAGTCATTGACATTCCTCATACCTCATAATTTGTGAAAAAAAATTACAAATTCATAGCAATTTCTAAAGATTACAAAGAGAAGAAAACCAACCTTGTACCTAAAAGCAGGTTGACTTATAGAGATGACTTTAACACAAAGTTATTAAAAAAAATTAAAAATAACCAGTGAGAGAAATTCAGAAGGGGGGGGGGAAAAAAAAACCATGTCAAAAGCACTACCAATCCGCTGTTCGTTAATAGAGGAAGCTCTCATTGTCATCTCGTGCCAGATGTAACAAAGGATTCATCCTTTTTCCTTCACACAGGAGCACCTAGTGCTCCTCAAAGAGAATTTTCCTTTCAGGGTCAAGCACATAAAAAAGGGCTGGCCCACCAAAAGCCCGGTTGTTTCACGAACGAAGTTCAGAATCAATAAGGGTTCGTAGAACGAAGGGGAGAACAACTGGGGCACAGCCCAACTTTTTTGTTCATAACGAGAGAGAAAATGGTGTTCTTCACGAAGTTCAAGACAAAGGAATACAAACGGGCCCAATATAAAGTTTTGGGTAAATCAATATCAACTACAAAGACTGAAACTGGTTTAAAAAAACCTATAAACAAATTCCGGTCAGCAGACAACAAAGAGCGAACATCCAAAACCAAAAACCATATATGTATATTGGAGCAGACAGTAAGGCTTCAAAAGCCGACACAAGGCCTAAGAACAAAATTTTTGTTGTGCTTCGCATGCTAGTAGTCATTCTCCCGAAAAGTGGATTTGATTTGAACCCAATTCAATCAAGTCAAAATACAATGAACACATATCTGGAAAGGTAGCGTTGATGTGATTAACTTCGAAGTTTTCATTAAGACAACAAGTTGTCCAGTGGTCTAGCTAGTGGAATGCTAGCTGAACATCAAATTGACATCATAAGAAGTCTTTACAAACCGGAGAAAGACGTTACAACCATCATCGCTGGGTGGCCCAAGCCCAAAATTTCAAATACTGCGGATACAACAAAATTGCTGTTGAAATTTCGGTAAAATGGTTTCCAGACTTTATCTAATATTCGGGAGAAAATTCGGTTCTTTAGACTCTTTCGGTATAATTTTGGTGTTTTGGTGAAATTTTGTTCATGTCATACCCACCAGTGGATACTCAGGATTCAAAGAAGAAGTTAAAAGTAGCTTTCTACATCTGATATGTTAGAAGAAGATCGAATGAAAGAAATAGAAGGAATCAGAAGGATAACAAAGACAACAGACTGTCAAGTACCTGATTTTTTTGGCATGCTTCAACACGGAGAAAGAACCAAAACCCACATGACATGCTAGATAAATTCTACCCCACTTTAGAAAAGGGTTGCTAAATTGGGTTTGGGTAAAAGTACCCTTGTTGGGTTTTGTTACAATTGTTAACTTAGGCCGTGCTAAAAAAAATAGCTCATATCTTAAATATCCCATGTTAAGCTCATCCAAAAAATAACAATCAGTAATACTAATACTGCAAATTAAATGATAAAGCCCATATTATTTTCAAATATTCTCAGAAGATGCAGTCAATCTTAATTAATAAAACTAATTTGTTAGTTCAACAACTGATATGAAAGTTATAATAAATTCTACATAGATCTGTTACTAAAAACAGGGAAACTAATAAACAGGAAGAAAACCATTGACAAAAATCTGCTCCAAAGACTCAATCCAACCATAAAGATGAGATTAAATTATGTGATTTCTTCTTCCATCTCTTTCGTCAATAAGCCTAAAAGGGTTTGACAATTATGTCCTCAAGGGCGTTCGTGAGGCGTTTGTGAGGCAAGCATCGGGGCAATAAAGTTTTGCATCATCCAATCACAAATAATAAAATAGAGCGTTCTCAAAGGCATTTGTGAGGTGAGCATCGAGGCAGGGCAAGCCGTCGACCAATCGTCTTAGGCATGCTGTTTTTTTAGAGAAAGTCACAAAAAGCATAAGGCACAAGTTATTTTTCAGAGGCAGCATAAGGAACATGCTGTTTTCAGAGGCAGTGATGGGTATACTATGAAAAAGTTTTGAGATCCTCGAGAGGAAGGAGATTTAAAGACATGTGGCAAAGATTGTTGTTTTCGCATTAAGTCTTTTCCTTTAATGAAATGGTGTGTTTCATTATTTCATATTTCATGTGGTTGTTAGTGTACATGTCACAGCCCATGGTTTTACTTTTTTAGACATGGTATGTGGGCTTATGGCACTTCCCTTCAAACCCAGTGACATGAGGCCCAACAAGTATTTTTTTTACTCCTAAGAGACATAAAAACCTAATAGTAAATTAAATAAGAGTTGTAATACACTAATACTATGCAAAATAAGAGCTAATACTTACAGATTAATAATAAATGTCAAAAGAAAATAATCACCAAATGTATAATATACACTTAAATAGCTTCTATATTATTCTTTAAATTATAATCATAGATGTCTTGATAAGCTTACGACTCAAAGGCTTACGCCTAGCGAAACCATAAACATTTCACTTTTTAAAACGTTGATAAAATGTGATATGACAACCATGTAGTTTGTATTTTGAATAGAAGTTCATGTGGCAGTGCTAAGGTAAACCCTTGGTCCATGTGCGAGATGAGGATCAAAGTGTTGAATCCCCTCTCCCTCCACAAAAATAATCGATAATTCATCAATGATTACCATCTCAGAGCATGTCATCCTACATGTCTCTACTAAAACCGAAAGCCTCCAAATGATTACTACCAAAGGACGGACTCCTTTTACTGAAATGTAAGGATCTTTCGTTATTCCTCCAATACTTCTTACATTGATTGTTAAGATGGTTTCATGCCTGGAGAGTTACATGCAAAGTTGCCTTACGATAAGTACATGTGACCCTCAGGGTTTTAGAGCAGCTGGAGAAGGATCGAGATCAACAAAAGTTGTCGTTGTGATTGTTCTTCTTCCATTATAGAAGAGTCTCAAACAATCTAATTTTAAAAGCTATCCACAAATTTTAAACATGCCACAAACAAAGATACAACATCAAACAAATCAAAGCAGATTCAGCATAGATTCAACATAAACATCAGCCCACCGCCCACAATCAAGCATCAAATTCAATTAATTAAAAGTAGTAATAATCAGCGTACAATCAAAATTCAAAGTTCAAACAGGTCAAACAGATAATAAACAAACTGTAATCACGAAACCAATCGCACAGGAGACCAAATTTCAACAACAGATCAAGCAAAAGAAAGCAACAGTTACCTCAATCCTCAAAAGAAAAGCCCCGTAACCCACGGTGCAATCAAGTCTGAGGAAGGAAAAAAAAAATTGGTTGATATTAGCCTTCAATAAAAATTAAAAGGTATAATTTGTAAACCAAAAAATCAAATTAAAAATAAAAATCCGGTTTACCCTCTTACACTCAAAGATCGGCTTGCTAATCGCCTCAAATGCTTCAATTGCTTCCATTGCTTCACAGCCTTCAACAGTAATTTGTAAGACAGAAATAGGGTTAGGAGAAACCGATCGGGATCAAAATTAAGGATTTGGGGAAGATGAGAAGCAAAGCAGCGCAACTGAAAGAGAAAAGGAGAGAGAGGAGGTAGGGCAAAACCGTAAATTATTTACACAGTCGAAAGCTGAAGCGAAGGGATGAAGAAAGACCGACTCTGAGTGATTCTGAAGGAGAAGACGAAGAGGAAACGGCGTCGTCGTGATGGAGGAACGGCCGCAGTGCGACGGTGCTAGGGTTTCGGATGGGCGAAGGATAAAGACAGAGCAGGCGCTACTTTGACATGTAAAATGCGGATGGGAGGGGTTGCGTGGAGGGGATGAAGACCTAGAAGGTTCTGATCGGGTGTTGTCGGCGTACAATAAGAGTCACCAAGACTATGACACGTGCCATAGACAATGAAAGTAATTCATTAATTATATAATAATATGCCTGCTTCATGTCTGTTCAAATGTAAAAATCCCCTTTCACGGGTCAAAAGCCTTGGCCGCTAATTTCCCAAAAAACTGAACCTAGAGAGAAGTGTTGAAAAATTGAATTCTTTTACAAATTAAATATTTTAATTGAATGAAAATGGTGTGTGATTGGTTGTGCATGTTCATGAATAATAGGTTGTATCTGTTCAAAGAGAAACCATACAGCTTTTGTCTTTGAAGATGTGCAAGTTTTGACTCTTCACGAATAGACACAATTTTTTCTGAACAGTCGCTTATGTTGTAGCCAAATTCCTCCTATACGAATTAAATGAAGAACTTCACTCTACTTTAATTATTCTTCAAAAATTACCTGCAAAATAATAACAATCAATTAGATAAACACTAGTGTGATGTTAGCCAAAGGCTCTCTGATGTTTATGTCAGAAAAATTATTTCAAGGATATGTGTTTTTCATGAACATTGCAAGAGAATTTTCTCATAAAGAGAGAATAATAATTGATTCTTAGATCAAGATTTGATTATTGATTACTCTTTTTGTGTATTATTCTTGGCTATAAATATGGGAAGTATCGTGTAGCCATTCTTTGAATTATCAAAAGAGAATAATGAAGATTTAATTAACATAATTAATGTGACCAAGAGCAGTCTTGACCTTGATATTAAAGTGGTCATGAAATTATTTGCTCCCACAAATACTCTCTAGCTTCTGCATGTCATGTGTGGTGCATGTAAGACATGAAAAAATTGAACTTGCTGTACTCTTTGAATTCCAATTATTGTTGAACTCCTCATGTTGGACTCCTCATAAAAATCTTTGAATTCCAATTGTTGCTGGACTCCTCATAAAGAAATGATGTGGTTAATCTCCTTGATCAAGAATACTCAAGGGATTAAAACCCTAATCACTCCCCTTGTGCCGCACCCCTTATTTATGTCTCCCTTATTTGACTTGCTGCAAGGACCATAAACAAAGGGAGAGGCTATGCACGTTGAGGAGACGGTGAGAAAGAGAAAGAAAACCAATCGCATTCCCCTTGTAAGTTGTGGTCTGATCTGACAGAACCCGACCCCACTTTGGAATCTGAGCCGAACCTTGTGCGTGTCCGACACCTGGCAGGTGCAGGGCACAATTGACCAAAATGCCCTTCTAACTAGAAACCAAAATTCCTTAAGTTTGACTTCTGCCGAAAATTCGGCAGAGCCTCCTCTGTAAATTGATCATTCCCCAAAATTCCCACCTATCAAATAAACATATACATATATAACCCAACTGTTCAGCATGCATTAAATTATATCCAAGAAATCAAGCATCATATCATTCTGGCCTTGGGCCTCAACCAAACAAAAAAATCACTCTGCCAAATAAGTTCATCTCAACTTTCAGAACATCAATACAACATTAGCTATCTCAAACTCTCCAACTCATGGCTGCACCTTATAACCTTACGTTGCCTACGTACCCTTAATGAGGGATCAAGCCATACGTAATTCTTTCTAATACTTGTGTCAGTCCTTTACTGAATATAAATATATCATGCACTGAACTCCCTTTATTTTAGTTTAAGAATATCTTAGAATTGAAATTATCTCCACGTAGGCATACCCCCATTCTTGATCTGTCAATTCCATTAATACCATCAATTCCATCCTCGCAGGCCAAGCCACAATCCTCACAGGCCTCAGAGATACCACTTTTATCCGAGCCGTAAATTCTCGCTGGTCTCGTAGATACTGCTTTTATCCGAGCTGCAACCTATCAATAATTATCTATTCAAACCGTAACATCACTTAGACAACTCACTTCCAGTCCACACTCGTTTACATGGTCATTTTGTCACTTCTCAAAGAGTATAACTGCCTCGGAAGACTCACGGTCGACAGAGGGGTCAAACTGCCTATACTTGGTCAACTAGGCTCGTGGGGCCCACGACCTCCTGTCACAAATCTAGGAGTCCATAAAGGTTCCAAAATGCCTAGGACACATGTCCTGAGAGTTCGGTTCGATCGGATAGTCGGATTACCCACGATCGCACAATCGGACAATTACTATAAACCTAGCCCTAGGGTTGGCATTTCCGAAGTATTCGGGACTCTGTTTTACGATCCGTCGAAACCTATACGATCTTGGAATTACCTAGATCAACGTATATGAAACTGACTATGATCCAACAGTTGAAACGTATCGAGCTCAGAAATCGCACAATAGGCGAGATCCGTTCTTGGTTCAAACATTATCCGAAAAGAAATCCGCGGGTACCTGTACGATCGTGACAACAAGGGGATTGCTTTGGAACATAATGCCCCTCTACTACATAGCCCACGCGCCGCCACAAGCGCTGGCAGCGCGTAGGTGCCCAAAGCGATAATGCTTCGCCGAAAAATCTCAAAATCACGGCTCAAGACTCCTACCCTAGGTGTAACACCCTATTTGGGACCACTTTTGTTCTTGGACCTACCCCCGAAAAATGGCTGGAAGTGGCCTGAATTTCATCCCGAAATCTGGCCAAAATTCAACTCGTAATTTGGGTTATCTATGCTAGAAATCAATTCAATCTTATCCAATCATCAGCTAGAGCATGAAAAATATGTGCAAATCCATACCTTGATTGTCGAATTTGGTGGTCGGAGGAGAGAGATCGAGCCGGCAAAATTTCAAGTGAAAATCGTTAAGTTTTCGTGGTTTTCTGGCAACGTTCACGGCTGCTGATGGCGGAAGTTGGCCGGGATAAGGGGCTATGCCGGTTCTCTTGGGGTCGGTTTCGTGGCCTGCGATGGCCGGAGGTGGTGGCTGCGTCGGTGGGAGAAGACGGCTGGAAAAATATCGGGGCTGGGGGTTGGGGGCTCGGTCGCGGGGGAGGCCAGAGAGAGAAAGAGAGAGAAGGAAGTCAATTTTAAAAAAAATCTGACCTGTCAAATTACCATTTTGACCTTAAACATAATTTTAATCGTATCTCCCTTAATACAACTCGGATTCGGGCCCACTACGTGTCTACGGACTCATTTCGACGTAATCTACGCAATGGCACATTCGAAATTCCCAAATTCCTCCCCAGTCAAAAAGACAACTTTAACATTAATAAAATATTCCGAGGGTATTCTAGTCCTTACATTGAATAAAATAATAATTAAAAATTAATTAAGGATCGGGTTGTTACATGATCAACCTCTTTTTTTCGTTCTTTTTCTTTTTTTTTTAAACCAAGACACATCAACAGTTTTTTTTACTCTTGCCGTGAGTTGACCAACGGGTGAGCGAGGTCTTCTCCTCTATGTTGGTATTTTTTACTTGATTTCAAACTATGATCGTCTTTTTTTTTTTTTTATAGTTGCTTAAACACCATGTTGTCTGATGAAGGAAGTCGATCATCTAACTCACAAGCTCCTTTATATATGTTTGGTGGCTCTTATGCCTGCAGAAAAAGATTCATAGCCAACATGTACCACATCACTCATGAGGCATAATTTCAGATATGGCGATCTCAGTTTTTTGCAGCTTTCCATACTGGTGCGAATGTGAGCTTGGCTGAACCTTTATTCAAGGTTGCTGATCGTGTTGAAGAAAAATGTGAACCTCCTAACATAATTTCACCACCACTAATTAAATAATGGGGTTTTATTATTTTTGAGAAATTTGAATTTAATCTCATTGAAATTTGCATTGGTAGATGACCCATGGTAAAAATTGGAAATTAATGGGTAAGGGTGGGCCACTAATTGAGAATTTGTGTTTGAGAAATTTGAATATAATCTTATTGAAATTTGCATGGGTAGATGACCCATGGTTAAAATTGGATGGTTTTGTACTATTTTTCTTATTGTCAATGTCCAAGAAAAATAATGAGCAATTTTGATTAACTTACTAATTTTCTACAATTGACATTTGCATTTGGACCCGAATATGGCTATAATGATTTTAAAATTGATCCATTAACCATATAATAGGCAATTTGGGCATCTGTAAATTTAATGGGTAATTATTTGGATCACCCATTAAATATTTTGGGCTTTTGAGAACTAATGGGCAAATAATTTTGACAACCTATTAATCTGTTTCGAGCCTTGTAATATGTTTTATTTTTTATCTGTTGGCCCATGATTAGTCATCAGCACAAAGCTCATCTAGTTCAGCAAAATCAATCACAATTGAACTAGGACTACAGAGATTGAGACCGTGTAGTTTTAACAAACTTGGGGAAGAATTACACCAATGCCAAGAATTCCCCTCTATTTAGAACGCCAGACTGACTATGGCTCCCTTCATACCACTAATTTTCCATTGCCTCATTGTCAAACTTTCTTGGAAAATATCCGGAAGGTATGACTTTTCTCTTTGTAGGCCACAGTTTCTTCCATCAAAGTACAACCACATTAATTGAAAATCCGGCCTAGATAATCAAAGAGGTGCATGCCTCCTCTTTTTCATTTGTTGCCCTTCTGTCTGTCTGTCTGTCTGTCTGTCTGTCTGTCTCTCTCTCTCTCTCTCTCTCTCTCTCTCTCTCTCTCTCTCTGTGCGCAAACTTTCATTCATTCTTTTGTCCCTTTTTTTTTGTCCTCCTTTATTTGTTTGTTGCTTCTGTACGCAAACAACGCCTTGCCAAGCCATCTAAACGTGGTTGTCTTTTATCTCTTTTTTTTTTCCTTTGTCTATTGCGTCTGTATGCACCAAGCCCTATTCCAAAAAAATGTGGTTGCCTTCCATCTCTTTTTCTTTTGTCTGTTCAACTTCTTCCTCTTGCTGTTTCTCTTCGTTTCATTTTGTGCTGTAGCGGACCTTTTTCCATTGTCATATCCAAAACAAAACACAAAGCTTCTCTCACTTTGATTTGCACATAAACACCAGATGTGATTCAAGAAAAAGTGGGTTGTGCGTGGCCTGTCCTCCAAATGTGTTTGTTTGTTGACTTCCCCATTTCCAAATGGGTCTAAAGCTAATGGGTGTGTTTAACTCAGGATTCCATGGCTATCCTCCTTCCTTTGTTTTGACAGTTTGTACACAAACACCAAACTAGGAATTGATACAAGAGTTTGCTGTGCAACAGGACCTGCCCCTTCAAACCCTTTTTTTTTTCCTGTTCTGTCTATGTGCAAACAACTGATTTTTGTATGGGCTTTTTCGTTCCGGTAGCTACAGATGAGCATGGGCTGCTGTAAAGAGTAAATGGGTAAAGTTGCCCATGTGTCTGAGTTCAAGAATCAGACCTTAAGAGTGCTTCGAAAGGGTTATGGAGTATTAGGAAACACCTTGGTCTCATTCACCAACAAAACCAACAGTTACTTACAGATAAATATATGGCTTGGCTTGAGAAGCTTGTGGCATGGAAGCTAAGTATTCATGAGTTTAGCATCAAAGAGAGAGAAGGCTTGGATTTCCTATGAAAAATAGGGGTTCAAAGTAAAGGGAGAAGGAATTTCGAGAAAATTTGTTGAGGGGAGAGAGGAAGAGATGATGGAGGAGAAGTGGGTCGTTTGAGCAATTTTTCCGTAGCTTGACGAAAGTTTCGTTAGGCTTTGGAATGACTTGCTAGAAGAGAAAATGTGAATAGATGGAGGAATAGGGCTTGAAATTGAAGGGTTCTAGGGATGAGAGGTGATGCTTACTCTCTCTAGATGTGGTTGAGATGATGAGTAGGAGATGCCCCCTTTTAGGTCATCTCCAGCCATAGGGCTAAATGTAGTCCAGGGCTAAAAATTTAGCCTCCCAAAATATTAATTTTTTAAAGAATAGTGCAGGACTAAATTTTTCCATCTCCAGCCATACATGGCTATATTTTAGGGTCCTTCATATTTTATTATTTTGGGAAAAACTATAGTACAACACTCACACATTCCACTACTATATATTGTTTAATTTAATTCAACTACTATTTAGAGACAATATTCCATATATGATACGTATATGTTGATAAGAACAAGATTTCTAATAAGATTTTGTGTCCATGTGACACGTCTTGTCCTGAAGGAATCTGAATAACTTTTCGCGCTCTGATTTTCGAGTGACACATGTCTGTCTAGGAACAACTATCCAAATTTCAGATTAGATTTTTGTCGACGTGGCACCTCTCATCTTCATCTTCAAATGTCAATAAATGGAGTGTTTTCGATTCAATATCTCACAACTTCATCTCATTCCTTTGTAATTCCTATATTCTTCTACACTTTTTCAACCAATTCTACAATGGATTCCAACTGGGGTTCAAGTTCCAACTTGGATTCCGAAATGGGAGGAGAGCAGATGCCAAATGATGGAAGAAGATGATGCTCGAATGCGCATAAATACACAACTTGCAGCTACTGCAGCAACCTTATGGACTCAAGAGCAAATACAACAAGAAGGCATGTGGGGTGGCTCCGTTGTTGGTTGCAGTAACAAATGCAGGGGACGAGCTCTTGGGCATAAAAAATTGACGATGGACTACTTCGTCCCAAATCCTGTCTACACTCTTGAGGACTTCAGACGTCGATTCAGGATGAAGCGTCATGTTTTCTTTCGTTTGGTAAATGATATCCCATATGTCAACCCCTACTTCAGACAGACAACTGATGCCACCGGTCATCTCGGTTTCTCACCCCACCAAAAGCTTACAAGTGCACTCCGAATGTTGGCATATGCAAGCTTAGTAGATCAAATCGATGAATCCATAAGGATGTCTGAGTCAACATCCAATGAGAACCATGGTGAATTTTGTCGTACAATTGTTCACACATACAAGGATGAGTACCTCTGACAACCAACACATGAGGACCTAAATAGGTTCCTAGAACCCTTTAATTTCAAGCCATATTCCTCCATTTATTCACATTTTCTCTTATGGCAAGCCATTCCAAAGCCTAACAAAACTTTCGTCAAGCTACCGGAAAATTGCTCAAACCACCCACTTCTCCTCCATCATCTCTTCCTCTCTCCCCTCAACAAATTCTCTCGAAATTCCTTCTCCCTTTACTTTGAACCCCTATTTCTCATAGGACATCCAAGCCCTCTCTCTCTTTGATGCTAAACTCATGAATACTTAGCTTCCATGACACAAACTTCTCAAGCCAAGCCATATATTTATCTGTAAGTAACTGTTGGAGGAATAGGGCTTGAAATTGAAGGGTTCTAGTATCTTTTGACACATGGATCTAGCATGCTTTCTTTGGAATTCCGAGGGCCCAAAATGACATCACCGTACTCGGGTGTTCACCTTTCTTCGATTCCCTCATGAAGGGTAACTCACCTCAACTAGACTACTACATCAACGATCGTCGACAACATGGGGTATAACCTTGCTGATGGTATCTACCCAAAGTAGGCAACACTTGTCCAATCAATTAGACATCCTGAGAATGTGGCAAATGAGTATTTTTCCACCAAGCAACAGGCGTACCGAAAGGACATTGAAAGAGCTTTTGGGATTCTTCAAGCTTGATTTGCAATCATTAGACAACCGGTAAGAGGGTGGCGTCTAGCAAAACTTAACTCCATCATGTTGACGTGTATAATATTGCACAACATGATTGTGGAAGACGAATGAAATGACTACTATGATGGAGAGTCCGATGACGAAGATTTTGATCCAAATAGGTCAAGGAGATATCGTGCATTGATATATGATATAGCTGATTTTCCTCAGGATCTAAGAACAAGGAGATCATACACGAGTCGATATAGAGCAATACGTTGTCCTGTTGCAAACAATGGCTTACAAGAAGACCTTGTTGCGCATCTCTGGAACATACAGGGCAAGAACAATGATTGTGTGGCTTGTTTTTACTTTGAGTTGTGTGGCTTAATTTTACTTCGAGTTATGTGGCTTGTTTTTATTTTAAGATGTGTGGCTTGTTTTCATTTATGTGGTGTGTTGTAATAAATTGAATTCATTATTACTTCTCTGCGTGGCTTGTGATCTATACAAATAACAGGCATAAAACATGTGATAGAGCTGACAATATTAGATTTCTCATCATCAAAAGAGAAAAAGAAAGATTCTGGAAAGCACAATAAACAATGTGATAGAGCTGACCAAAGAAGTAAAGCCTATCACATACTAAGAATAATCTCCACTTCTTTTTGCCTCCTGAATGAAGGACTAAACATGAAAGAGAAAACAACTTCACTGAATTTAACCAAACCAATCTTGAATACCTAAAGTGATAACTGTGATATTTTATAAATATACAAGCTTCCAATGGATCTTAAATCTGGCACATGATGGTTAATCAAGCTTGGTATTTTTCCAAAAGGAAAACAAATCACTAGGTGAATGCATGCCAAGGATGATATGAATTCTTGGCCACGACTGCATCTATTAAGAATTATGAAGATTCTGCTTTTTAAAGGAGATAATATGCATAGATGACATAAAATAAAAATTCTTAGGAAACGGGCGCATAAAACTATAATAATATAATAATATAATAATATAAATACAACAACTACTTTAATATAAAGAATACGAACTACTAATATAAGGGCTACAAGCTACTTTTATATAAAGACTACAAACTATTATCAACTTAAATATTAAAGACACCAACTACTTTAATATAAAGACACAAACCAGTAATATTAAATAGTTAAATCATCTTCATTTTGGAATGTTGGATGATAGTCATCTGATGGTAAACTAGTATTTGGAAACAATTCACGAGAACGATGTTGCTCTCGAATTGCCCTCTTTTTCCCCTCAAAAAACTCTTTAAAGTTTGGAGTCATGTCTGCGGTATTCCTAGCCATGTTCCTCTCATCCATCTCTTCTTGCCGTTGTTGATCCATTTGCTCATATCTCTTCCTTTTATCCTCTTTTGCCTTAGCGGTTTTTTTTGCAAGAGTTCGCAAGGCGGAAACAATTTCATCCCCAACGGCCTTGGCATCCCTTTCCTTGGCCCTTTGCTTCTCTTTTCTTGCCTTGTTTCGTCCTAGTGTCCTAGGGATAGATGGTTGACTTGGCGACAGATTTTCTACACTGTGTGGTGATTGTTCATCATCCTCCTCCAAATTAAAGCTCACATGAATTCTTTGGCTAGATGGAGTACCATATATTTCCTCCAGTGGATCTTGAAAACCCACCCAATGTTAAACAATATCCCAACAATGATCAAATTTAAATGGTGTCTTGCCATAAATTTCATCTATTTGGCGTCGCTAAAAAAAATGAAAAATACCAAAACTTATAAACACATTTATTTCTAAAATACCAATATAAATAATTAAAACAAACATAAAAAATAATAACTCACTAAATCAGAGATATTACTTCCACTAGTGTAGGTTTTTTCGGTAGTTTTGATGGCTCGATGCCATAGGTTGCAGCTCGGATAGATGTGCTTCTTCTATCTGCTAGCATAACTCTCATGGTTTCTAAAAATTGAAGGATTGATGATGCCTTCCATAGACTCTGTGTATTTTTGTGAGATACGTTCCCAAAGCCCAATGCTTCTTTGGTTAGTACCCATAACGTTATCTTAGGAGACTTTTATGAAAGCCTTGCAAAGATGTTCATCTTCCACCCGTGACCAATTTCATCCCTTCAAAGTTTGGGACATTTTTCAAACAAGAAAGAGTGTGGAGAGTATTTGACAACAAGAAAGAGTGTAAAGAAAATAAATTTGTAGGAAATAAGTGTGGAAAATATTTGACAATAAGAAAGAGTGTGGAAAGTTGTGAATAAGTAGAGAATGTGATAGAATTTGTAAGAAATGTGGAATGAAATGAGTGGGAGGGGTATTTATATACAAATTTTAGGTTTTTAAATTTAAAAAATAATAATAATAAAGCCAACAAAGGCAATTTAATAAATAATAAATTAATTAATTGGAAGGGTTTCATGGAGGGTCATGACCCTGAATTTTTTATTGAATTTTTATAATTTTTTTAAACAACACCAAACATTTAAAAACATGAAGACATTAGAAAAAAAAAAAAAGAAAAAAAAAAAGAATGGGTTTCAATGTTTGAGCTCCAATGGTCATGAACAAGAATTTTTTTTAAACAACACTTGAAAAGATTTGAAAAGCTAACCACATTTTTTATTATTATTTATTTATTTATATTTTAAAAAAAGGGAATGGGTAGGTCTGACCTCCAACAGTCATTACCAACAATTTTTTATATTTTTTTCTTACACTACGAATTGAAACATTCAAAAAGGCTTTTAAAAATCTATATATATCCAGCTGACATCATCAATGACGTCAGCGTGCTTTAATGTTGGCTATTGAAAAGCACATGCATGGGTCCCACAACAAATTTGGCCTAGGCCAAAGCTGGGCTACATGTGGCCTGGTTGGAGGGCTAAAGGGCCAAATGTGGCCAAAATTTTATTTAGCCCATGACTACAGATGGATTTTGTAGTCCATGGCTGGAGATGGCCTTATAGGCACTGTAAGCTCCTTCTTCCCAAGAAACCCTTGTTGGTTCTCTCTAATTTTACCAAGTCTTCCCCTCAATTTCTCTTCTATTTCTTCGATTCAACCTCTTTTTATGAAATCTCCCCCAATCCAAATACACAGATACAAGATTTTTAGGAGCTCTGGAATCTTCCCATAGCTATCCATGTGGCAATCTCCTATCTTTGGCTGCAATCTCTCCTTTTTTCCTCCCTTATTTCATGACAAGAGCTGGTGGGAGAAAGAAGTGGGTAATGGTGTTGGTCTGAAAGGTGTTTTGCTCAAGTATCCCTTGGTTTTTCGGATGGCCTGTGTTGGGTTTGTCTTTGGCCATGTGCTGGAGACTCCCAGCAGCCTGCACATGCAAACATCTTTTGGTTTTTCAGATGGTCTAGCGTGGTTTTGTCTCTAGCCATGTGCTGGAGACTTTCAGATATTTTCTAAGTCACTTGGGCCATTCCCTAAGGTGATGAGCTAGTTTACTAAGGGAATAGACCAACTTTCTAAAGTGATAGACTATTTTTACTAAGGTGATGGACCAATTTTCTAAGATAATGGGCTACTTTTTTCTCTCTTTCATGCTTACCATATATTTGGGGTCAAGAAATGGGCTTGAGTTTTGGGGCTCCCAAGCAGCCTCAAAAACTTCCACTTCTTGGCTCATCAATGGGCCTCGTGAATGCTCTTAACCATCTATACCGTAACCCACTCAGCAAGCCTCAGACATTTGCGTGGCTTGGGCCCATTTAAGCTTGTAGCATGACTAAGTGTAAAATAAAAAGTTTTTCGCTTGGCATAGCATGTCAATTGGCTTGCTCGTGCTCGAATTTCATCGTATTATAAAGGGCTATGGTCGAGTCAAAACAGCGCTTAGCAGGATAATTAGCATGGGTTCATAAAGCTGATGCATTTTATAAGCTCGTTTCAACTCTTAGCGTGTGTTTCCCTTTTTCAGCCTAGGCGGCCGACGAAAGGAACTTTTGGTCCTTCTTCTGTTGAGTGCGGGGTGTGTCACCACCAAGCCCCGAATTTGGGCTTGAATGGAATGTGAGTAGATAGGTGTGTTGCGCTTCTAACTTATGATCAAACGATTGATTGGCCAAGCCAGTAACCTCCTCTTGGCCTAGGTTCTTTCACTTCCTCGACTAAATGTGCATCTAAAAGTAAATACAAGAATTAAAGTGCGACAAAATAAATCAAAGCAATAAGTAAAGCAAGAACGAAATCAAAGCGATAAGAACAATAAGAGCAATAAACTAAATTAAACTTGATAAAAGTGCGATAACAATGAAAGGTAAAGCAATTGAAATAAACTTGAATTTAAATGACAAGAAATATAAATTGCAAGAATTTTAACTTAGACTAAGGAAATGAAGAACTTGCTATACTAGATGCTTGAAAAGTAAAATCCTAAGTGTAGGAAAAGAAAATTGCAAGATGAAAAGTAGGTTTGTCTGTCTGATGTTGTGTGTCTTCTGTCTTCGTTTGGTGAAGTTTATATAGGGCATTCGTCAGCCCATGGGGTGGCCATTGATGGCCAAATATCAACTCTTTTAAAAAATCTTTCCCTTTGAAGCCCCTCCTAAATCCGTGGGATTACATTGATTGAAATATTCTGACATGCTTGATATTTTCTTGCTTTGGAACATTCGGAATTATTATTAACCTCCTCGATTTACTTCCTTGTGAAACCTCCATCATGTGCACATAATCCTCTGGAAATCCTGGGCTTGAATTGGTAGCTTGGGCTCGGACCTCCGAGCTCTCTTAAAGGGCCAACCATTTTTATATAATAATAAAATTCTCATATTTCAATTGCCCAAAATCCTTCCAAATAAGCCCCATCAGACACCGCCGAACACATATTTGTGTTTATATATAATATATATATATATATGTATATATGTATATACATATAAGTAAACCCTCCAGTCGTATGCTTGCAAAGGTTCTACAGCTCCAACTCCCAAACTCCCAAAATTCGGCGCGAAGAGCGTAATTCTTGGCTGCAAATTTCAACAGCCCATTCTCCTTCGAGCTTCTAGCCATATTCAAAGAAAGCCCAACCCATTCTTGCAAAAGCCCTAGAGCCTAACCCTCAAGAATGCCCAAGCTCCAGCCGCATAAACCTCGCGGCACTCGATTGCTCCAAACCTTCGAAAACCCAGCCGCAATTCGTTCACTCATAACACTCGCCCATACCTCCTTCGAACACCTAGCCACGTTGGACCACGACCCGACCACTTTCTCCAGCTTACTCGGTCGTTATACCCCATTAGACCATGTCGCTCTAGACGTAGCCCAACTACGTTCGACCACACCTAGCTGTCTCACAAGCCCCGGATTTCCTCAACGAACCCCGGCCGCATTATCCAAGCATCAGAATCCGACCTCAATCCTTCAACCTATCGTGCCCAGCCTCATCTCACAGCCCAGCTCCTCCGGCAGTGCCCAGCTATCAAACCTAGTCGAATCTTCTAGCCACCCCCTGCCCAAGTCTTCAGCTCTAGCCCTGCCTTGCCTTCTAACCATATCCCGGCCGAATCTCTGCCAATCTAAATTCGACCTCAGATTCTGCCAATCCAAATCCGGTTGCTTGCATTTTTGGAAGCTACCCAACCTATCTTTTGAGCTTTCTAGCCTATGCCCAGCCATCAAGGTTCTAGCAGCGCTCGAACTTCTATCCGACCACTTGCATTTGGAAGTTGCCCAGCTTAGGTGAATTCACCACCCTCAAACAATGTGATAGGTTACATATTTGTTCAGTGTGGCATGTGTGCGAGCGTGTATGATAAACTTTCTCATGCCCAAATCGGGTTTCTTTTCAGTAAGGTATTGCGCTAGGCCGAGAATATACTTGGGCCTAGCATTGGATTTTTTGGGCCTCAACAATTTCTTTCTGTTTTTGTTTCATAGCAGTGTACTCAAAGAAATTAGTGGGCTTTTGTTTTTTATTTTTTTTATCAAAGAGGGAGAGAGTTGATCAGATTCTCCAAAGGCAAATGTATAACTTTTTTTTTTATATCTTTTACATCCACTAATTTGAAACACACCAGATATCCCAAAATTTTGGGAACCCATGTTGGCTTGCATTTATCATATATTTTTTTAAATGATACAATTTATTTGGTCGAATTTTTTATCTCAACAATTGCCCCCTCAAGCTTCGTGCGTGTTATGTCTTTACGCGTGTGGAGCTTGAGAAGCTTTTGTCTCAAAGTTGTGGAAGCACACAACAATATTGACAAGAAGTACTTTTCTTTATCAGAAATGCCATATAGTAAACACCCCAATTCATCTTTAGTTGGGATAAGTGCTTCTTTCTCTTGCTCTGAGCTCTCATCAAACCGAGACTCGTGCAGTGCACTGTGGAGGTAAGTAGAGTTGGTAGAGTCTCATTTCTGATTGAGAATGAAAAGCATGAGGCTTTACAATCAAATTCCAAGCCCTGGAATTTTAAGACGAAAAGAGGATGTTGTGGTACTCATGATAAGAATATGAAGAAGAGAGAAGAAAGGGAAGCGAGAATCTTAAGACGGAAGAATTACTGAGAAGGTAAGAGGAATGATTAAAAATTTTAAAATGGGAAGGAACGGCTAAAAGGATGGATGTTGGTGGGCAATGGCACAATAAGGTGCCCTCATCGAAAAAATCATTGTAGGTGCTTCAAATTGCTCATTTGCTTAGCGGGTGGCAGTGCACAGATTATCTTGTTTCCATTTTCAGCATTTAAGTAAATGTCTTTGTTCTTTTATTTTCATTTATTTTTATATTACTCAATTAACTTAAGTTTATAATGTAAATAAAGAAGTACCTCTATTTGAATTCAAATAAAAATATTAGAAAATCAAATTCCCACCAAGTCAAAATATGAAAAATTAGTTTTAGTGCAAAATAAGTCAATATATACTTCATAATAAAATCCCATAAAATCAAGTTTTCTTATTTGACGTGTAAAGAATAAAAGCTGCAAAAAATTTCTTGAGAAAATGATTATTTCGAAAACCATATTTCATACTTAGTCAATATTTTTGCATAATTTTTCATGTATGATATGAATGTATGAAGGGACTTAAGGTCAACCTAAGTAAAAAGTCTTAGATGTTCAATCCACAAAGAGTTTTTAGCCTTTCAAAATTGTACTTATGCTAAAAAATTCATGGATCCACAAGTGCTAGTAGGTGAAGTGTGGTGGAGATAGGTGGGCTATTTGGGAGGGGCGGGAGAGACAGAGAGCGGAAGAGGAAGGTGGATCAAAGGTGGGATTGCATAGGTGGGGTTTTTTTAAAAATTTTATTCTTTTTAAAATTTCATTAAATTACGAATTTACTCTTAATTTGGACAGAAATTTGGATGAAATTTGAAAAAAATGACGGTAGGCCCATTGGCTATTTTTACAACGTTTGGGTCCTTAATTTATTGAAAAATTTGATTAGGGGTAAATTGACAATAATGAAATAGTTCAGGGGGCAAAACCGCAAAAAACTCAAATTTTAATGTAGTAGAGGGAATCGGGTCGGGTGCAGCCCGATCGACCCATAAACAGAAACTAACGCGCCTAATAAAAGAGAAACCCTAGTAGGCACTTTTCCATCTCTTCAGCTGCCGCACTCCATTTGCTCCCTGCGCCTCCTCTCTACTTCCTCATTCTTAACCTTCGCTGTTCGGCACTGTAAGTAATGTTTTAGGGTTTGTTTTTCATATCATGGTTCTCTTCCATTGCAGCTACTCTAAAATGTAAAACGATTTGGAATATTTAGTGCCTGATTCGCATTCTTGTTTTAGTCCACGGTCGATTCGAATTAGTTAACTCTGTTTGATTGTGGCCCAAAATGGCACTGTAAAAGGGAATTGATTGTGATTTGTGTGTGTATGTGAGTAAGATAGTTGAACATGTTCATGGGGTTTTATGTAGTATAAATATTTGTGTGAAAAAGCTGGAAGCACCGTTAAAGGAAATTGAATTGTTGACTATGTATGATGAAGTTTGTGTGGTAATATTGCTTTATTTTAATCATGAGAGTAAAATAACTTTGGGTTCGAGGAATTAGGTTTAGGAGTTTTGGATCTGAAGTGTTATATGTTGTTTATGGTCGTTGATAGTGGGGTTTTCTTATCTGCTATTGTGATCTTTTTCAGTTTGCCAGATAATCTAATCTGCTATGCTGCTTAGTTTTTATTAGGTTTGGTTTGGTTTTGTGTAAGATTTATTTAAATCTACAAGTCCCTTTTTGTTTTGCTTTTATTTTTTTAGTTTCTCTGTTTTATTTTGTTTATTAGCATCTTAGTTAAAAAGCTTGGTTCTATGGGTTACATCAATATCATATTCTCTGAGCATGAAATGGATGAGAGTAGTTTTGTATTGTTTTCTTATCATTGCAGAAAGAGCTAGTTCTGCAAAATGGGTCGTGTTCGTACCAAGACTGTGAAGAAGTCCTCACGCCAGGTGATCGAGAGGTACTACTCAAAGATGACCTTGGACTTCCACACAAACAAGAAGATCTTGGAAGAGGTTGCAATCATCCCCTCAAAACGTCTCCGGAACAAGATTGCTGGGTTCTCCACTCACCTGATGAAGCGGATTCAAAAGGGTCCAGTCAGGGGTATCTCACTGAAACTGCAGGAAGAAGAGCGTGAGCGTCGCATGGACTATGTACCTGAACAATCTGCCATCAGGACTGAAGAAATCAAGGTCGATAAGGAGACCCTTGACATGCTTGCTGCTCTTGGCATGGCTGATCTTCCTGGGGTATCTGAAGCTGAGCCACAGGTTATGATCCCTAGCCAAGGTTATGGACGGGGTCCACAGGGTGGAAGGAGGTTCTGAGGCAATGGAAGCTTTGTGTTGTTTTTGAGAATCTGGAATTTAGTTATTTAAGTTTGCATTCGGTAGTAGTGATATGGCAAACATGGATCTTATTTTTGTATTTTAATTGAATGTTCGCTTGACGTTGAGTTTGGAAAATGGTACTTTTGTTTATTAAATGGAGTTAACATGCTTGCGTTTATGCAAATATTGTTGGTAGACCTCATATGTCGATGTGCATTTGATATTGTTTTTGTTGCAGTATTTTTCTTATTCTGAAGTGATCAGTTTAAGCTATGGAGACAATTATATGAGGCCCAAAGGTGTTTGTTGTATTATTTACAATATAATCAAGAGCAATCCTCCACTATTTAGTATTTGAGTATTTAGACATCTAGTCATGACGAACAAAATAGGTCAATAAAGGTTTTTTCAAATATAAAAGCAACACTAAAAATGGCAATAATATTTGATGTTTTTTTTTTCTTTTAAGTGAGTAATATTGTAATTCTATACAATCCCCACATAAAGGGGAGAAATACAATTACATTGTTGTTTGATATATATATATATATATATATATTACATAAAAATGAAGGGATGCAACTCGAGATAATAGAATTTTATTTCTTAAATTGTTGACAAATAATAAAAAAGAACAATTAGTATATAGTCAAGAAAACACAAGACAAGAGGGAACAAAATAAATCATGCCTTTTTTATTATTAGGACTTTATCAAGATAGATTTACACTTTAATAGGTGAATACCATATTAATTTGGTTTTTTTATAGCAAAATGTCTCTCATGTTAACGAAATTATCAAATTGCGTCCTTTTTTTTTTTTTTTTTTTGGTGTGTCATTCATGGTTCTCAAGGTTAATGTGAGTGCTCAAAAATAGTCCCTCCTGCTGTCATCTCCCATCTAAAACTCTGTTAAATTGTTGACGCTACGTACATATGGGACTCACACATCCAACGGTATCACACTACGTGGATTAATTTAGAATAATATTTAAAAATATATTTTTAATTTGTAAACCATAAAAAATAAAAAATATTGAAAACCAAGAGAAGAAAAACCCACCACCTTCATCGCCGCCCCCCGGCCCCGCCCCCACTCCTCCCCCCCCCACCAAAGTTTCTCCATGGAAGAACTCTATTTAATCCACCAATCTCTTAATAATCCACCACCATATTTTTCTTTGTTTTCCCCATCTCTCTTCAATCCATCCATTATTTTCAATTTCTCTCATCCCTCTTTTCTCTTATCATATTGTAACCCTAAGAATCAATCTCACTAAAAAGTATGAGAATTTGAAAAAGGTAATCATATTTATAAATTTGTCTTTATATTTGTTCCTATCTAGCAAACTATTTTCTCAATTTCCAATAGGAACAAAACAAGGAGTGGTAATCAGATTTATGAATTCTCGATAGAGTTGCATGTATCTTATCATTGCAGATGTACTTTAGTGGAGGTACGGAGTGAAGTTTCTCAAATTTTATTGATTTTGTAAAATCTGTAGATTGCTTTCCAAATGTCTCAGTTGCTTATAGAATTATATTGATTGTGCCTATGACTATGGTTGCTGGAACAAAACTTTTTCCTTTTGATTTATTCACTTGCCTCTACTATAATGCATACTACTTTTTTTATTCGGGTAAACTGCCAAATACCCCATGAACTATCACGCTTGTCGAAATCTTCACCATGAATTATTTTTTCAGCTAATTTAGCCCTCAGACTATTTTAAATGGTCAACGTAGCACATGTTGTTAAGTTTTTAGACTTCCATCCAATTTTCTGCTATTTATAAGGGTAAGTCTGTCATTTTACAAGGACAATACCAAAAAATAATAAAGAAAATGTAAAATCATGATTTCGTCTCTCTTTCTCTTTCTTTGTTCTTTTTCCTTTTCCGTCTCCTTCCTCTCTCTCTCTTTTCTTTCTTCTCTCCCCATCTATCTCTCCATATATGCCTCTCTCTCTCTCTCTCTCTCTCTCTCTCTCTCTCTCTCTCTCTCTCATTTTTCCTTCTTATTCTTCCCTCCTCTCACTTTCTTTCGAGAATCCGATTCAAAGTAGGCGTTGTCTTCTTCCCCAAGTGCACAATGCCTTCTCTACAACCCATATTCTGATATCCTGGTGCAGTCGCTCCAGATTCAACAGCATCAGCCAATTCGATCTGAAGAATTTTGTCCCAACCCTGAACCATTGTTCACTGCACCTCCAACCAAACCCAGAATGTGTTGGACACAAGAACTTCATGAAGCCTTTGTGGAAACTATGAACCAGCTTGATGGTAGTGAACGTGGGTAACACATGCTACCATGTTTTTTTTTTTGGTCATCATGTTATAGTTCTTTATTTCCATGGGTATGAGAAGTGACAGCTTCTTTTGTCATTGACTAATAACTAACAAACAGGAGCTACTCCTAAGGGTATTCACTTGAAAACCCTTGTGGATGTGGGATTGCAGACAGAGAGTCTTGGGAAGGGGCTGGAGAAGATGTTGATTGCCTTCCCCAACACCCCCCCTTTCTTTTTTCTTTCAGTTTTGTAGTTTTAACAATTTAATTATTTTAAACTTAAAAAAATTAAATTTTAATTGAACAGTGAGTCACATGCCTAACATGTGACATTTAGACAGAAAATTGGATGAAATTGCATGAAAACTAACGGCAAAGGCTAAATTGACCATTTAAAATAAGGGAGCTTTACTAATATACTCAAAATAGGAGCTGAAATTATTATTTTTTTTAAATAAAAAAAAACCCCACATGAAATGCACTTTAGAAATACACCCAAAATCCATTTACTACATAAAAAATGAGTGTTAAAGTTCCTATAAATTACATGACTGCCATTGATAAACTTAAAATAAGCCCAACACAAAAAACTCAAAAAAAACCCAAAATAAGCCCAGCAAGCCCGAAGTACATTGTTAATACATTATAGAAGTACATTGTTAATACCATGTCATCAAAAGTACATTGTTATTACCATGTCATAGAAGTACATTGTTAATACCATATCATAGAAGTACATTGTTATTACTATGTCATAGAAGTACATTGTTAATACCATTTCTTACAAAAATTCAAAAAATTCAAAAAAAAAAAATCCAAAATAGCCCAACAAGACATCCAATATCCTTTGCAGAAACCACCTCCAATTGTCCATAATTTCACCAAAAACAATTGCAAAAACAAAAGGAAATACCTCTACAAGAAAAAAAAAAAGAAAAAAAAAGTACACTGTTAATACTATGTCATAGAACTATCTTCCTAGTAAAAATCACATTATGCATATCATAAACTTCAAGTGCATAGCTATATATAGAGCAAATATAGAGCATGCTTTGTTACTGAAAATATGTCATAAAAGTACATTGTTAATATCATGTTATAGAAATCAACTCAATTGCATGGTATGAACAGTATAATAACTATTCATACCACTTACTAGAAGTTAACGACTACATCATTTCATTTGCATAATAGGTACGATAAAAGTGTACAACTCTATACCACTCAAAATCAATACTCAACAATGATAAAAATACAGAGAATGACTCCATCTCAACAATAGTTGCAGGTCTTGACATTCATAATGATGAAGCAACCTTGGAAGCTAAAGAGTGTGTTGAGGACAAGCTACAAAATTCAGAAATGACATTGCAAGTGAAACAGTTAACGATGATGAAAATTCAGAATGACCTTTCAGCAGTCCTTGCATGAAGATTGCAAGTGTGGTTTGTTTGATATACTTTCCTACCAATATCAAAGAGTTACATATAGTAACAAGGGAATTGCCTCAAAAGCATCAAAATGAAGATAATGTTGATCAACATTCCCAAATTGTCATTGTCAATCCCTCCATCTATTTCCAATTCGACATATAAATTGTCTAAATCTCTTCGGAATTAAGCAAGTCCTTAATGAACTCAGAGGGATGAAAGCATTCCCAAAATTACTTAGACAATTTATATGTCGAATTGGAAATAGATGGAGGGATTGACAATGACAATTTGGGATGCATACATACATACTGATTGGTGAATTGTTGAATTAAAGGTAGACTTGGTTTAAATTACTACATTCTCTGAAAAATTCAGCAGCAAAATCAACAATTTGCAATTGAAAATTTACCAACATAACCAGATGATAATGCAAAGCAAGAGAAGCTACAATTCACAAAACACAACCAAAAATCAAAATACTAAAAACTAATAAGAACAAAAACATCAAGATAAGGTAGTAACGCAACAATACCTGAGCCGATAAAAGAATCGAAATTCTGGTTCGAGATTAAACCTCAGATAGCCATTTTGCTCTGTACCTTTTGATTGAAGCTAAAGCTCAAACAATCAACTATTTCAGCTCAACAAGCTCTCACACCATTTCATAATTCAGAGTCTAGCAACTAAATAGCTGAATGCAAGGCAAGGAGTGAAACGACAACGTTTTCACGCTCTCAAAAGCTAAAATTGATCTCAAATAACTATACTATCAGCAACAGCATGAGGAGAGGATCAAAATTCATACCTGGATTGACAACAACTGCCACCGAAACCGCCAAAAAAGGTGTCGGAAAACTCGAAACCCTCGAAGGTTCTTGGAGCTCGCAACGACGAAATAAGGCTGGGCTCTCCGGGGCTGGGCTCAAGCGTGTTTCGCTGGCCTCCTCTAGTCATTTTCCGACCAGTCACGCGTCTAGCCATGGCCGGAGCACCAAGATCATCGGCCAAAATTGGCTGACCTGGTTTCTGTGAAGGGAGAGAGATGAGAGAGAGTGCTCATAATTTTTCAAAAAAACTAATTTAATACTAAAAGGATAATAAAGGTATTTGATTTAACTAAATAAACTAAAAAATTGTAACATCTGTTAGTTTTGGGTTTTTTTTTTGGTGTGTTTATATACATTGAATGGTATAGGGTTTTTTTTATAGAACTATGTCTTAGAATGGGTATTTAACTAATTATCTATTGAAATAATCTGAGAGCTAAATTGACTGAACAAATAATTTATGGTGAGATTTCAACAGTTGA
This sequence comes from Prunus dulcis, assembly GCF_902201215.1. Classification (NCBI taxonomy): domain Eukaryota; kingdom Viridiplantae; phylum Streptophyta; class Magnoliopsida; order Rosales; family Rosaceae; genus Prunus; species Prunus dulcis. The sequence goes on from NC_047651.1 coordinate 8,272,227, forward strand.
TATCATTCAAGGGGGTATTCGACAGTTTACCCTTTTTATTCACACTCTCTACGCGCTACATAAAATCATTTTATTTGTTGTTTTTTCGCAATTGTATACTAATGAAGGGGCTCATTTAGTTTATTGTCTAGGTCACCCAAAGTCAGGTCGGCCCTGCTATACACCCAACCCAATCACAACCTTACCTTCATCGCACACCACCCCCCCACCCGCAACCACCACAGATATCCTCCACCCTCTCTCTGTGTCCTCATGCTCTCTATGGCACTCTCTCTTCTCTCCTAGATAACGCAGGCCATTTTTATATCAACAAGTCGCTGCTTAAAATTTATATATATATATATATATATATATATTAAAGGTATTCCTCTTGACTTCGGACTTCGCATCTGGACCACACATCGGCAACGTGGAGGATCTCAAATTGCCGATGCCAGTGTCGTACATGAAAGGCTTCACCAGGTTTTACAAGTTTGCTGAGTGGCGTCGGAGGATTTGATAGAATTTGTAATGTGTCATTAAATTGTTCGATTTTAAAATTATTGGCATAAGCAAGGGATACACTAGTGTAGTAGTTTAGAGCAATTTGCTCCCCAAACTAAAATCTTAAGATCTAATCATAATATCTATATAATGTGTATGAATTTAATATTGTATCACTCCTCTCAATAAAGAATTTCCTATTTTTTTAAAAAAATTACGGAATGTGACTTTTTGCCTTGTGTCTGTATTTAGCGCTACACTTGGCTCCCAAAAGAAACATGGCCTTAACACCAAACATTCGAAAAATGCACTTCCAGTTGATGGTCCTAAGTAGATAATGGAATTCTCACTCAGCACCCCACAGTATCTCAACACCACCACTCCCTTCTCCACCCTCATCCACAACCAGAAACACCACTCCTCCTTCTCCCCCTCCTCCTCCGCCACCACTTCTCTCTCTTTCTCTCTCAAACCAACGCCACCTCCACTGCCAAATTCTGAAAACCCCACCAGCTCCTCCCCTCCCTCCAACCAAATTCGCCGCCCCAAAACCCTCAAAACCACTCCTTCCCCCTCCAAACCCACCTCCAAAATTCCCTCTAACCCCTTTAGGAACCTCATTAATCCCACCCATGTCCCTACCCCACCAATTAAGTCCACCACCAACACCAATTATCACCCCTTCACTGACAAGCTCTGGCTCACCAGCAAGCTCTCTCCCCCACCTCCACCTCCACCTCCACCACCCCAAAAGGAAAATCCTGAAGAAAATCGAAAACCCATCAAGGATGCCCCCCAGAAGAATTCGGATTTGCCCAAAATTAAGTTCCAGCAAGAGGGTAAAATCTTTGTGGGGAATTTGCCCAACTGGGTCAAGAAAAATGAGGTTTTTGACTTCTTCCGGCAATTCGGGCCCATAAAGAATGTGATTCTAATTAAGGGTCATGACAGTACTGAGAGAAATGCAGGTTTCGGGTTTGTTATTTATGGGGGTTCGACTGCTGCTAAGCCTGCCATGAAGGCGGTCGAGTTCGATGGCGTGGAGTTCCATGGGAGGGTTCTGACTGTTAAATTGGATGATGGGAGGAGATTGAAGGAAAAAACTGAGGAGAGGACGCGATGGACTGAAGGCAACGACGGGGTTGAGTATCGTTCTAACTGGCACAAAGAGCGGGACAGCTCGCGCAAGGAATTGCGCAAGATTATGGATACTGAGCCGGAGAACTGGCAGGCCATTGTTGGGTTTTTTGAGAGAATTAAGAAGGTAGAAGATCAGTAACACTCTTTATTCATTTATGTGCATTTCACATTCACCACATGTCAACATCCTAATCCATGACTTGTTTTCATATTTATAGCAGTTTAATTTGTGCTGCATGCTATTGAGTTATGAGGAATCTGATGTTCCTTGAATTATATTGTTCCAACTATTAAAGATTGGAAAAAGGAATCAGTCATAATGCCTGCCCATAAAGTTGAATCCAAATATTAATAATAGTAAGAGGTTCTTCTAGAGTTTACTGTATACAATGACTTGTCCAAATCACAATCTTTTTCAATTGCGAGAACTAATACAATACCCACCAGACACACGTTTTGTACATTTATATATATCTATGCTCTCTGTGGAGCTTATTCTGTGAATGGTTGCTTTTAATTTGAGCAAAAGTATACCGTCTTTGATTCAGTGTTGTGTACATAACACAAATGTTTGCTTGTACGTTTTTTCTTCTTTGTATCAGCCTTCTAGAGGAGAATATGGCCTGATGGTGAAGTATTATGCAAGGCGAGGGGACATGCATCGTGCTCGTGAAACTTTTGAGAGCATGCGAGCAAGAGGAATAGAGCCAACGTCGCATGTGTACACAAGGTAAAACTTTTTGTGTAATGTTTAGAATTTAAGCCTTCACTAATAGCTTTTATGGGGACATTTTTGATTTTGGGTTAAACACATTTTTGATCCTCTAAATTGTGGGCAAGTATCAGCAACTCTTGATTTCTAATTTCAGGAATAAAGCACCTTTTTCTCTTTTTAAAATTTTTTTTTTTTTTTTCTCAAATGTAACAAGGAAGTTCAATGAAAAACTTTAACTGATTTAGTTAATTGAATTCAACGACATGGCACTCAAGTCTCAAAAATTGGATTTTAATTGGTAATTACTGATGCTAGAAATTCTTGAGTATACTCCAGCAAATTTGATAAGGACTCATGATATTGATATCCCTTCCTATGTGAATTAGGGGCTCAGAGTTGAGTTAAAATTTAATTAAAGTGTAATTAGTACACTTGGTCACAATTAATTTAGATAAAGTTTCTTGCTATTTAATTAATGGATTCGTATAGTTGACACCCTTGTTTTATGAATAAAGGCTTTGTTGATTTGTGCTGGACTTTTTTCTGACCAGTTGAGTGATTAATGAGACATCATTGCTTGGAGTAGAAGTTTAGGGACTTTATTGAATCTTACATCCATTTACAAGGTAGTAAGATTGTTAAAGCTATGGCCTTTGTTTTAGCCTATCTTTTGGTGATTATTCTAGCTTATGGCCTTTGTTTTAGCCTATCTTTTGGTGATTATTCTAGCTTATGGCCTTTATGTAAGTTGCAATGTACAATTTTTTTTTATGTAACGTCTTCAGAGAAAATTACTGTCAAATCGCACCACCATTGGCTCATTTAGCTACAGTAGTTCCTCTCAACGTTTAATAAGAGGGATGCCCATAGGGGTTTGTTGAAATTATACCCCACATTGGAAATTGAAACCCTTGCCTTACAATGGGTAATGTCCTGGGCCTCTCCACCCATTGCCAATTGGTTTTGAGTTGGATGCTCTAATTCTGTCACGGTATCAAAACATACAATCCATGTGTTAGGCCCAATGACCACATGTGCTCCCATGTCATCCAAATATGAGTTGTCCACGTGTTTGACTTAAGTCATGACTCATGCACTATGGAAGTGGGTGTGCTTAGAGTTGGGATGGGTACCCAATGGGTGTTAGAGGTGGTGATGGTGGTGGTGGTGATGGTGATAGGTACCCATTGGGTGCCCATTGCCCATTCCTAGGCGTGTTCAGAATATATCCCACATCAAGAATGTAAAAGTCTTGCCTTAAAATATATAATGTCCCAAGTCTCAAATTGTATTGCCAATGGGTTTTGGGTTTGGATGCTCTAATGATCAAGGTTTAAGCTCTAATACATCCCTTGTTGTGTAGCTTACAAAAGTCAAATAATCATACTATGAATTTCATCATAGTTTGAATTGTAATAATAATGTCTAATTATAGATATATTTTGTGAGAGCATGTACTTTAAAGTTTTGAATTTCCTGTTTTGAATTTTAAAAGTTTGTATTGCGTGCAGCCTTATTCATGCTTATGCAGTTGGCAGAGACATGGAAGAAGCATTGTCATGTGTTAGAAAAATGAAGGAAGAGGGTATTGAAATGAGTTTGGTGACTTACGGTATAATGGTTGGGGGATTCGCGAAAGTTGGCAATGCCGAGTAAGTAAGCACATACATTTTTAGTTTAGTGTATCCGAAGAATTATAGTTGTAGGATATTTCATTTGCGAAGTGCTATTTTTTATTTTGTAGAACTATGGGGTATGCACATCAATAAATGCATATATATGGGCTTGCAATTAATATTTTTCTCCTTTAATTAGTAGAAATGTGTCACCTTTATTTTAATTTTCAATTCGTGACACCTGTCATGTAGCCATTCGTCAATTTATTATAGAAAATTAATAAAAAAGAGGAAAAAGAATCTCATCCAAGGAAACTTTTCATCTTTTATGTACCTTTTGCCTGAGCTCTTGTTGATGCACTGAAAGCAGTAAGGTCTCCAAGTTGTACAGATGTAATGTTCCTTATAAAATCAAGGACAGTAAGCTGCTGATTAACAATTGCATAACTAGTGACCTTAATTGACGCAATTGCCCGTTGCACTTGCTGCATGTTTCCTTCTTGCATCAAAGGTGCAAGTCACCAAACTAGGCATTCGAGTTTTGTTTTATTCCAAGTGATAACTTGTAATTGATTCTATAACTATAACATAGCAATTCTCGTGTATCCTTAATTTAATGTTACATGATGTTTGGAAGAGCTGCAGATCACTGGTTTAAGGAGGCCAAAAAGAGACATACAACATTGAATTCAATCATTTACGGGAATATTATATATGCTTATTGGTGAGTGTTCCAAATTCATTCTGTTGTTCCTTTCATTTTGGCATCATTGTATATTTATTGGTCATTATGTATCCATAAATTATGAGTATTACACCCCATCTAAAAGCTGAAAGATTGAGAAAGTTATTAACTCTTCATTACTTTTCTCTTGCATTAGTTAACTTTCTCTTAGATTATCAAGTGCTAGTAGTATTGTTACTCAAAATTCTGTATTAGAGGTCATCTTCATATGGTGTAACTTGTAAGTAAGATGCATGTTAAGTGGATTACTTTCCTTTTAAATTCATGTTGTTTCTGTCTTGCGTAAATTATAGTCAAACATGCAATATGAATCGCGCTGAGGCATTAGTGAGGGACATGGAAGAAGCAGGCATAGATGCTCCTATTGACATTTATCACACCATGATGGATGGCTACACCATGATTGGCAATGAAGATAAATGCTTGGTTGTGTTTGAACGACTCAAGGTACAAGCTTAGGTGAAAGTGTTTCTCTTGCCCAAGCGATACATATGTATATGCATCTGTGCTTGTGTCCCATAATCAAAAGTTCATTTTAAGAAGCGACATTTATTTCTATCAGATGATATTTGTAGATTTTGACTGGATTTGGATTTTTTTTTCTTTTCTATGTTCTGTAAGACAATTCATGATTAAAAAAAGGCAAGTAAATATGATTAAATATGTCCTCTTTGATTGAAAACATAGAAGACCTCTTTATACACAAAGAGTCAAAGACTAATGATTAATTAATAAAAAACCAAAATGTAGTTTCCATCTTAGTGCTGATTTAATTAGAGGAGCTTTACTTGGAAACTTAAAACAGAAAACTTAGTTACAACTTGCAAGTATCTGAAATTTAGAAATATAGGAATGATATGTTGATGCAGGAGCATCTACGAAGCTCTCTAAGATTACTTAGGCCCGTCACTCAATTGGGCTTGGGTTCTGTTTACTTTAAATTAGTAGTTACTTCTTTTGTTTTCCTATTCTTACTAGGATTTGGTTTAATTTCCTATGTCAATTAGGTTTTCTATATTCTAGTATAAGTAGGCTATTTAGAGACTCTTGTATTTAGTTTTTGTTGATGAATATAATTTCAGACTTTAGTCTATAGAGTTTCTAATGGGATTTTGCCCTAGAACTCAGTTATCTTCATTCCAACTTCGATTCTACTGCTTTATCCTTCTATCCTCTGTATTTTGGGTATGTTTGGGTTGCTGGACAGCAGCTTATAGCCGCTGCCCTGCATCATATGTACAAGTATAAAAATTAAATATAGGAGTTGTTTGTGTATGATGGTAGTAAAAGGGATGTAGCCTATCCTTTACTTTTGCCTCTAAAGGTTCTTAGATTGTCTGTTAAGATTTTAACTCTTGCCTATCAAACTACAAGAGACTGTTCAATACGTCCATAATGATTTGACTTATTTCTCCTCTGCATACTAATACTTGCTAATTGGCATATAGGAATGTGGGTTTACACCTTCAGTCATCAGTTATGGATGTCTGATCAATCTTTACATTAAGGTATGACTCCTTTTAAATTATTTTTTCCATTTTTACATGATAGTGACAATAAGCTGCCTCCAGATTTTGTTTTGTGCTATCATTTAAGGGCTTCCTGTTCCGTTAAGACACAAATTGCAGATTAAGTTTAACTTTTGGAACCTGAGAAATACTTCCTCATAAGGCTAACTTGGAGTATTAAAACGTGAATTTCCTTGTGTGAGTATGCTTACATGATACATCATTTCCTTGGCCAACTAAGAAATAAAGGGCAGGCCTTTCTTTGAGATACTCATCTTAAACCCAAGGTGGTGTTATTCTTCTAGTCTTCTATGTTTCCTTCTTTCCCTCCCGTGTCATGTTAGATTTTTATCTTCTAATACCTAAAGTATATGTATAAGTACAGAGCAATCAGTTTGCTATTTAACCCTTCCTTTCTTCCAATCACCCACCAATCAAAATGAAGAATGAAAAATGAAGTTTTTGCTTCACCATAACCTGATGATCCCTGTTATATACATACAAATCCTTCAAGGCTGTCAAATCTACTTAAAGAGGTGGTTACAACATTGTCACCTGAAGAAAACCCTAAATCGAACTGAGCCAAACTTTTTATATGTCCGCTAGTTTTTATGCCTACATGTTATTTGCGGGTGCTAATATCTGTTGAGGGTAGTTGTGTAAAACCTCGCTGGCGCAATGCTACTTGAAGTATTGCTATCGCCTTCATGTTCTTTCTCAGTGCATAGCTTTTGAGTTTGTTCTTTTGTTTCTTCTTTGAATGCCTTGAATTCAGATTATCACCATTTTGTTTGTGGGGTGTAAGTTTGTAAGTGTGTATTTATTATCATTTGGTATATCAAATATGCCTAACTTTCAGATTGCTATCAAAACTTTCAGATTGGAAAAGTTTCTAAAGCCTTGGAAATTAGCAAACTGATGGAATCAGCCAGCATAAAACATAACGTGAAGACCTACTCCATGTTAATCAATGGATTTTTGAAGTTAAAAGATTGGGCTAATGCATTTGCAGTCGTGGAAGATTTAGTGAAGGATGGTTTGAAGCCTGACATAGTCCTTTATAATAACATTATAACAGCATTCTGTGGAATGGGTAACATGAACCGTGCTGTTCGTACTGTCAAAGAAATGCAGAGGGAGAGGCATAGACCTACATCACGGACATTTATGCCAATAATACATGGTTTTGCAAGGGCTGGAGAAATGAGAAGAGCTCTTGAGATTTTCGATATGATGAGGATGAGTGGATGCATTCCCACTGTGCATACTTTCAATGCTCTGGTTCTTGGTCTTGTGGAGAAGCGACAGGTAAATATCCTTGAGACACACACCCACAGACAGACACATCCATATCAATCTTCTCAAATCAGGATGTCTGGATTTTAAAATTTACAGTTCTGCATGATTTATATTCCCATTCATTACAATCATGATTGAAACCGTGCAGAATTATGATTGAAACAAGGCTCAATATAAATGCACAACAATTATGATTGAAACAAAAGTAAGTTTCAACTGTTTCATAAAAAGAAGGAATGCTTAAAGCTGAATCATCCCTCCACAATCAGACTTGCTGGGACTCATTACTTAGTAGTGATTAAAGTGAAATACTGGACCTAAGCCTTTCCATACCTTTAAATAGAAGTTTGTTGAGCTAATGAATTGTTGCTATGCAATATCTGGTATGTTTCTATTTGTTGTGAAATAAGGACCACAAAAGATGTTCCAAATATTGATTTATGTCTCCATTGTGAACTCTTCTCCGCTGTACTTCTTAGTGTTTGAAAGTACATGTTGATTAATCCAGTCTGTTTTAGCTTGGAATCTTATATTATTTTGCTTCAGACTGCCTCCTGTTCACTCCAGAGGTAATCCAATGTATCTTTTATGTCTTGCAGATGGAGAAGGCTGTTGAAATATTGGATGAAATGACACTGGCGGGCATAAGCCCAGATGAACATACATACACAACTATCATGCATGGTTATGCATCTTTAGGTGACACGGGAAAAGCCTTCGAGTATTTTACCAAATTGAGGAATGAGGGCCTGGAGCTAGACGTGTATACATACGAGGCATTACTGAAGGCATGTTGCAAGGCAGGCAGAATGCAAAGTGCTTTAGCTGTCACCAAAGAAATGAGTGCTCAAAAAATTCCGAGGAACACCTTTGTGTACAACATATTAATTGATGGGTATAGTTTGTTTAAGCTCTTCAGCATGCACCAATATACTTCAAATTAGTGCTTTCATCAGTCTATATTTTACTTTTTTTTTTTTTTTTTGGGCAGGACGTTTATACAAAGTTATTGGATTCTACTTTTTCGCTGCTTCTCAACCTGTCTACTGACTATGGCTGTTTCCCTTCTGCAGATGGGCTCGAAGAGGTGATGTTTGGGAGGCTGCTGACTTGATGCAGCAAATGAAAAAGGACGGGGTGCGACCTGATATCCACACCTACACATCTTTCATAAATGCTTGTTGTAAGGCTGGAGACATGCAGGTATGCTCTTTAGTAAGTAATTATCTATTTCCTATTGTACCGTTGGTAAAGATAAGTTTGCATTACTTTAGCATATTCTTATTTGTTGTTGGTTGGGTTTTGATAGGTATTTTAGGATTTTTCAGGTCTTTGGAGACAGTTTTATTTAAATAGCATTACTTATTTGACCATTTTTTCATCAGCGATCCCTTGTCATCTTGCTCATTTAAGTTGGCCAAATGTGGGTTCTTAGAATACTAAATTTAGAAAACTAAAGTAACTTCATTTTCATTATAAATTCATTAGTTTAGTTCTGCAGTTCCGTCTTTTATGTACATTCTGTCTTTCAGAGAGCTGCAAAAACAATTGAAGAAATGGAAGCGTTTGGAGTGAAGCCAAATGTTAAAACCTACACTACGTTGATACATGGTTGGGCACGTGCTTCTCTCCCAGAGAAGGCTTTTAGATGCTTTAAGGAGATGAAGTTGGCGGGGTTGAAGCCAGACAAAGCTGTATACCATTGCTTGATGACATCTCTGCTGTCAAGGGCTACTGTTGCTGAAGCTTACATCTACTCTGGTCTTCTGTCCATTTGTAAGGAGATGATAGAATCTGGGTTGATTGTTGATATGGGAACTGCAGTTCACTGGTCGAGGTGCTTACGCAAGATTGAACGAACAGGTGGTGAGCTTACAGAAGCCCTGCAGAAGACCTTCCCTCCTGATTGGAGCTCATCTCATACTTTGGATGTGAGTTCGGACGTAGACAATGATGATGAACTAGATATTATTAGCAATGACGATGACATGGAGTTTGCTAATAGAATAGATGATGGCAACATTATGTCGAGGATGGTCTGAACAACAGAACATGGTCTAAATCATGTGCTTAAAGTTATTGACATAGGACATGGCATATGTGTTATGCACGTACAGCCGTTATGCTCTTGATGCTGGTTGCGGCAGAACTTCATTTGAAGCAGGAAAGCACTTTGCAGGATAAGCATCCCTGCTATTATTTTTATGGTCATTCTTCCTCTTCAGGCTTAAACGTCCCTTGTACAGAACAACCTTAATTTTGTGTATTAAAGAACATTTTGGTAATTAGAACTAGTTTTTCTTTTTTACCGCGCTTGACTATGCCTTTGCCCTTGATAGATAGGTCTAACTCCACATTGTACCATGGAGTTTTTGAGCCACTTCACCTATAATATATATAGATGCTAACTATGGGAGGATTTCAAAAGACGACTATTGATGGAAAATTATTGTAGTTGGTTTTTATTTATTTATATAAATGATAAATCTAATATAAACTATAGGGAGGAGAATTTAAAGTCGGTGCATGTAACGACCCGGTCCTAAACTAATAATTAAATACTAAATTATTAAAAAAAAGACAATGTTACCGCGGAATATTTTAATAGGTTTACATGTTGACTTGTTGACCGAGGAGACTTTGGTGAAATTGTTATATCCTGGTCCGAAAAGTGTTTAAATAATTAAAGCAAGAGAGAATAAATTTAAATGAGGAAATGAATTAAAATGAACATTAAAATAAAATGATTAGAATTAATTAAGGTTTTTGAGAAATTAAAATATTATTTAATATTATAAGGGGCAAAGGTCATTTTAAGTTTGGGAAGGAATTTGGAAATTTTGATTGTACTGTTGTATAGAGCACGTCGAAATGAGTCCTTAAACACGGAGTGGACTCGAATCAGAGTTGTAACGAAAAAGATATGATCAAAATACCCTAAGTGGCATAATCGTAATTGTTGCGAAAATGGTTGAAAAAAATCTGATTTTCTCTCTCTCTCCCGATTGCGCGCCCTCCCCCTTCGTTTCGCATAGCCGCCGCCACTAATCTCCATAGCCACCGCCACAGCTCACGGTTGGCCACGGGACCAGACTAGATCGCTCCGTCACTTCTCCCCCTTCCTTTCCCGACCAGCCTTCCTCTGGAACCCCCGGATTCCGTCGGAAAGAGCTCGGAATTGGTCGGTTTTGACAGAAACTTCACGGCGTCGATCTCTCTCCTCCGGCCATCAATTCAGTATAGCAAGGTATGGATTTTTAACTATTTTCCATGCTCTAGCTGATGGTTGGGTAGGATTTCATTGATTTTGAGTGTTGGTAGCTTGATTTTCAAATTGGATTTTTATCGATTTTGAAACCGTGATTCCGGCCACTTCCGGCCATTTTTTGGAAGGTATTAGGATAACCTTTTTATCGAGTCTTAATTGTTATTTGAGGTTAAATTGGAAATTAATTCGATTTAGGATTTTCTTTAAAGGTTGTTGCTTATCATTAATTAATATTATTTGATTATAAATAAAATATAATGTTATAGTTGTGCGGTACAGTATTTTATGGAATTTGTGTGAAAACAAGCGTTGAATAATATTTAAATTGTTCTAGGATCTTTATGAAATTTATGTTTATGTGCATGCTTGTTGGTCTAAAAATAATATTATTTTCACGGATTAAATTACGTTGCAGTCTACTATAGACTGGTATCACTAAATTGGAAATATCCCTATTATTAGTTTAGATAATAAGTATTCGGGATACATATTATATATGTTGAGTACCATCCCACAGATACTGGGTATCATGTGTAGTATTTTATGGAATTTGTGTGAAAACAAGCGTTGAATAGTATTTAAATTGTTCTAGGATATTTATGAAATTTATGTTTATGTGCATGCTCGTTGGTCTAAAAATAATATTATTTTCACTGATTAAATTACGTTGCAGTCTACTATAGACTGGTATCACTAAATTGGAAATATCTCTATTATTAGTTTAGATAATTGAGAGTTATAAGTATTCGGGATACAGATTATATATGTTGAGTACCATCCCACAGATACTGGGTCTCATGTGGCGTTGGATTTTCTGGCTTATGGGGAGATTATATGATTTTTAGGTCTCACATGGCGTTGGATTGTCCGGCGTGAGATAGACCCCATACGCGGCGTTGGATTTTTCGGTGTATGGGGAGATCATGTGATTATTAGGTCTTACGCGGCGTTGGATTTTTCGGCGTGAGACAGACCCCATACCCAGCGTTGGATTTTCCGGAGTACAGGGGGATCATGTGATTATTAGGTCTCACGTGACGTTGGATTTTTCGGCATATGGGAAGATCATGTGATTATTAGGTCTCATGTGGCATTGGTTTTTTTGATGTGAGACAGACCCCATACGCAACGTTGGATTTTCCGGCGTATGAGGAGGTTATGTGATTATTAGGTCTTACACGCGATGTGGGATTCTTCCGGTGTGTGAGATAGACCCCATACTCGGCGTTGGATTTTTCGGCGTATGGGGAGATTGTGTGATTACATGGGGATGAATAAAGGATTGTATTTGGTAGGATGTGATTCAAGGGAAAAAGGGAAAGGAATAATTATAGAATGTATTAATTTGTATGGCTGTAATGGTTTGTATGTTATTGGAACCAGGATTTTTGTTGGAAAGAACTACGTGTGGCTTGATCTCTCAGTACGGGTACATAGGCAGCCTAGGATAGTGCCTAGGTGCAGCCGAGGACTAAACATTATTTATGTTGTCTTATTGAGATTGTTGCGATTAAATATTTGTTCATACTACCGTTTGGCTGAGGGAGGGTTGTGTGATTGTATTCTATTGAATAATGTATGTGGTCCCAACCTGTTTGAGGTCCATTTCGGAATAAATGTTGTTTTTAGGTTTGATTTATATGGTATTATGGGCCGAGGCCCCTGGGACTATTGGTGATAATTCATAGATGGTAGTTGATGCATGCTAGAAATTTGTGGGAAGTATTATTGTGCCTTTGCAAATTGAAAATTTGGAAAGTTATTTCATGCTGACTGGAGTGATACTCGTAAAATTATTTGAATTCCTTAATTGCATTGTTAGTATATTAATTGACTTAAGAGTACTATTAGTTGTTCTGCCTTGATTCATTTGAAGGCTGGAGGCTTTGTTTGTAAATTGTGTGCTACTACATTGTGTGTGCTGGCAGTTGTGGATATTAAATGTGTTTTAAGCAGGTTGAAATTTTTGGGATTGTTCAAATTACAGGGGAGATTCTGCCAAATTTTTGGTAGAAAGTCTCGATCTTTAGTAAATGGGCCCGGCATCGAGGTGATGTCAGAAATTTCCACAGGATACATTGAAATTGGTACTTAGGTGACGATGGGTAAATTTAAAATATATTTAACCAAGAACGCAACAAACTTCACACACTCTAGACCTTGACCAAATACTCTTATGACTAGTCAATTGTCATATATAAATTATACCAAACAATAACATACACAGAGCATACCAAGATGTACCTGCAAGCCTAAAGAATTACTAGTGACAACCTAGGCACTCAGAAGGACCTATCAATCTAGGCATCCCCTACGCTAGCAACAACTATGGTGAAAGTGTGTGAAGACAACATAATCAAGCAAACACCAAACAGCAGAAAAAGATGACTAGTCAACCGCACAAATCCAGATGACTAGTCAACTATGAAGAACACAAACCCAAAAAATTTACAAAGATGGAAACCAGAAATTGTTCACCCAGAAACACACTATTGGAAAAAATTGGGGGTCATCAACCGACCAGGCAATCCACTAAGTAAAAAGATTCTTACAAAGAACACTAGCAAGCTCAAGAAATTCATAGGTCTATTTAGGAAGATGAGCTATACCTCCTTTGTGCAATCTTCTTTTCCAACTTAGCAAAGCTTGAAGCTCAGTTCTGCATGGCAATAGCAGCTCCTTCTCTAGCTCTTTCATCCCATGGCACTAGCTTGCAAGCTCTAACTCAGACAGAAATGAAATTTGGATTCATGGAAAAAATGACCAATTTCTTCAAGAAACCATACTCTTAAAGAAATCAATCTTGAATCTGACCTAGATGTATATGATAGAGTGTTTGATATAGCAAGATGAAGTTTTCATATTTCAAATGCAGTTTTCAAAAAGAAACAATTTGGAAAACTCAAAGATGAAAAATATGAAGGTTACTATTGAAGAAGAAGAAGCGAAAGTTTGCTATGAAACTTTCCAAAATTTGTCCCCAAAAGTGACGGCTGCCAAATGAGGAATTCTTTGGCTTTTACCAAAAATTCCTAAGTCAGAATAGACACATGGCAGCTGAGAAATTCATAGAAAAGGACAAAAAAATGGTTAAGCCCCAGCTGGAAACAGTGAGCTGGAAATCCTAATTGAAACAAAGGTCGACTAGTCATACGAAGGAAAGATGACTAATCATACGAATGCAAGATGACTAGTCATACGAAGGAAAGATGACTAGTCATAATTTTAAGAAATTTAGTGAATGCAATGTAGTATAATGCAGAATTTACCTTTGTCAAACGCATTGTTTTCCATCAGAATGTAGGCAGATAAGAACACCTAGAGAAGTAATTATTAATCTAAACTTAGAGCTTGGGAAACTACAATGATTGTCCTCTTACAAAATTGTCAAAGGAAGCCAAAAGAAAAAACTCAAAATGCATACATTAACATACGTCTCGGGTTTCGGTAAATTAGGGGCGAGTCCTGTCAGTGCAGAGTTGGGAGCATATCCGCTCTAGCCTATGTTTGCATTGTTGTAGTTGGTTTTAAAAGGAGTAAAGGACATGAAGATTGCTTTTTCTTTTTTGGGTAAATAAATATGATATTTATAAAATACTCTTATAATGGGTCAACACAATCACAACAAAGCTAGATTACCACAATTTGGGGGGGGGGGGTTGGGGGCCGGGCTAGTCACACTCAAGGTCTTAAATATCGATAGTTTCGGAAATATCGGTGGTTCAAAAACACGAAAATATCGATGGAAATATCGGGAAAATATCGATATCGATAAAAATTGGATAAAAACCATTGAAATTATGATAAATACATGGAAATTTTTAATGAAACTTTAGAAGAAGTTTATTTAGTCAATCATCTATTATTTTGACACAAAAAATTGGAAGAAAATGCATTGCATATTGGGTTTGTGTGATTTAAGTTGATGATATTACGACCTGACAAGCTCTGTGACTTAGAAAATCTGAAGTAATTAATGAAAGAGAATTAAACACTCCTTAGTAATTTATTTATCATTTTTTAGTACAATATTTTACTATTTATAAATTGCATGATAAGATACATGAGTAACCTTATTTCACGTTATTCACTGGACATGGTACACGTTGTTATATCTATTAATTTATCAAAAATTGAAAAATAATTAAAGATGTAAACCAACTTGATTTGTCATGAAAATTAGGCACTTTACCATGCTTAAAAAATAATAGTGAAGATTGAAAATTAACTAAGAACATAAATAAATTTATCCAATGAAGAATTAAATAGGAAATAAAGAAAATGATTATAGAAATTTAAGTAATTAAGCAACAATTTATTTCACGTTATTCATTGGACATGGTACACGTTCTTATATTTATTATTTATCAAAAATTGAAAAATAATTAAAGATGTAAACCAATTTGATTTTTCATGAAAATTAGGCACTTTACCATGCTTAAAAAATAATAGTGAAGATTGAAAATTAACTAAGAACATAAATAAATTTATCCAAGGAAGAATTAAATAGCAAATAATGAAAATGATTATAAAGATTTAAGTAATTAAGCAACAATTTGAAGGAGAATTTAGTAATGTAAGTACTTATAATGAATAATAAAATAATCAATAACATTAAATGAATTAAATAGAAAAAAATAAATTATATTAAGTAATTAAGTCACATTTCCTACTTCACAATTACTTTCACGTTTCCTTGCCTCTCTCTCCCACTTCCCAAGGTTTTTTTTTTCCTTTTTTTTGTTTGAACTTCCCAAGGTTGCAGATACATGCAACCTACCTTCTCTCTCTCTTTTGGGCATTCACCCATCTCTCCCTTTTTATTTTTTTTATTTATTCCTCTTCTTCCTCTTCGGTTTCACACTCCCACTCTCTCTCTCTCTCTCTCTCTCTCTCTCTCTCTCTCTCTCTCCCTTTCTTCTTCTATCTCTCCGTCTCTTTCTCTTCTTCATCTTCCCTCTTCTCTCTCCTCTATCACAATCCAAAACAGTAAAACATAAAGACCCACTCCATACCTTTTTTCCCTCTTCTTCCTTTCTCTCTCTCGCTCTCCTCTATCTGCTTTTTTCTTCTTTTTTTTCTTTCTTCTTCTATCTCTCCGTCTCTTTCCCTGCTTCCTCTCCCCTCTTCTCTCTTGCTTCATCACAATCCAAAATAGTAAAACATAAAAACCCACTCCATAAATTTTTTTTTCCTCTTCTTCCCTTCTCTCTCGCTCTCCTCTTTCTGCTTTTTTTTTTTTTTTTCAAATGAGTTGAGAGACAGAGAAAGGCTGAGTTTCGAAGGCTGAGGGGTTCATCTGAAGGCTGTGTTTAATTTTGTAAGTTCATATCGTGATATTATCGATAATATCGCGATATATTGTCCATTTAAAGCTCAACTTGAACGAAAATATCGTTACTGAAATATCGGCGAAATTATTGAGGAAATTATAGATAAATTGACGATATATATATGGAAATGTGCTAAAATATCGCTGCCCCAAAAAAAGGATAATTTCGCCGAAATATCGGCGAAATATCGATATTTTGTTCTATGGTCACACTTAAGTATGAAGATTTTTTTTTATTTTTTGGGTAAATAAATATGATATTTATAAAATACTTTTATAATGGGCCAACACAATCACAACAAAGCTAGATTACCATAATGGGGCTAGTCACACTTAAGTATGAAACTCAGAGCAAATATATACCGTCCTCATCATCCATGACATGTTTCCTTATTAGGAATGAGGGAAGTCATGAATCGAGGAACTTAAATAGGATAATCAAGGAATTTGAATTGAATCAACTGCTCCTCTTAGTTGATTTTATTCTTAATTTTGAGGGTATTTGATTACGAATTTTAACATGGAACCCGATAGTATTATGAATCCACTCCTACATTGAAATACTTCTAGGAACACAGTTTGCCATTATTGATCTCCCAAACGGTACTAATGTTAAGATTACCATCTTCCTTTACACACTTGTAATTTTTGTTTGAGACGGTCATTAAAACGTTTCCAGCTACTGTGAGAGGATTTTTCCATTACATATAAAACTTTCAGACTTTAGCTGACACTTGTTTTGAAAAAACAGTAGGAATCAGACTTATGTGCTCTGCATTGGTCGTTTCGCTTCCCATGGTTTTACAAACTGAATGTGCATATTTGAAAATTCACATGGTTTAACTTATTTTCTGTTTATCTTCCCCGAATTATTCTCAAATAAATCATAAATTTAAATTTTCACAGGTCAGTGTGTGTGCTCGTTCATCCCTCACTATTTCAGGTCATTAAATATTTCATCATGCTATGATTTTAGTTCAAGCTTATTAGTTAGATCAGTTGCTCCATCAAAATTTGCACAAATCAATCTTCATCTTAGATAGATCACTGAATTCTTTTAGGGTTTTATAATATTTCTATTTCATCGCAAAATAATGGCGTCGATCGATCGATAAGGTGAAGTTTCATGATCACTTGGTATAATTTTGGAAATGGAAATGCAAGAGTTTTGTTTTGCTTGATAAATTTCGTGAAGATCGGCCTGCCAGTGCCAAGATATTTTTAAAAAGAGCTAATGTTTGTGAGTTTTTGACTAGTTGATGATGAATGAATTATGTTGAAATTATCATGTTTATTTTCTATAATGATAGCTAGCCGTAAGGACCAATCTGTAATGTTCTTGCCAATCTGTAATGTTCTTTTCTTTTTCCCTTTTTTGAGCTTATCAAGTGTTCAATATATATATATATTTGAAGTTTTTCCCTTTTTATTGTGATGTGATTTCGTTTGCGTACTCATCATGTGTAAGATATTGGATTCACTCTCTGGCCGTATCCTTTTGAAAATTGCATTTATTTCAATTTGGAAATTCGGAATCTTCAATTTCTGCCCTGCCCCTTGTGTATATAAATCCTTGATTCCATTGACAAGTTTGTACGTAAAAAAAANGTTGTGATTTTTTTTTTCTTTCCGGAAATTCGGTGGTACGAGAGAAACTTTGTTAATCACCAATAAAAATATAAAGAGATATTAGAATCTGAACCGAATTACAAGCATTTATTAATAGGGAATCCCGAATAATATCAGGTTGCACCTCAAAACCTACAAGCAAACCTATGTGCCACTTCAATAGTTTGGAGGTAGGATTCATCGGTTCTTGGAATCAAATCTCCTAGTAGGATCCACTGGTATTTGCCTATGTAGCATTACTAGCATGATCAACTATTCTTGAACAGAAAATAATTGCTTATATGGTTAATTAAGTGGTCAATGATAGAAAGTCAACGATGCATGTGCATTAGTTATCAATTCAATGAGAGCCAATAATGAGTATGGGGGTTAGGAAACAAAACAGTTCATGTACAACTATTCTCCTCTTCAAAACCCCATAATTTGGAAGACAGTATGTTCTAAGTATTCCGACAATGGAATCAATTTTATTTGGATGAGAGTGAGTATATTCTTGCACATTTTCAGGCAAACTGAATTTGGATAAGGAATTTTTAGTGTTTAATAACGACTCAGAATTTTTTCAATATTTTTTTATAAATTTTAAATGATGTACCACGTGGATGAGTTGCATCTGGATTTATTTTTTATTGTTTATATTTTTGCGGATTGATAATAATGACAAATTATCGTTTAAAGAATTTTATATTCTTCTAAAATTAAAATTAAAGTTATCAATTAAAATTTATTTACCCCCAAAATGTTTTTTTTTTTAGTTTTTTTAAATGAACTGGTTCAATTGCAAAAATCATATATCTATATATGATTAGCAAAAAGCAGAGAATGATGAAATATTCAAAATACAAAAAAATGTCCTCGGTTAATTCAAACATTAAGAATTGAAATTATTAATTAAATGAGGATAATATAGTAAATTTATATTTTTTCATATTAAAAAAATTAAACAAAATCTAATAATAGATCCTACTTTTATGGAACATAACTACCCATGTTATCTTTTCTTAATTCTAAAAATAAAATAAAAAATAAAAAATAAAACCAATTGGGACATACGTGAGCATGTGCCAAGGGGCTAGTAAGTTATAACTAAGAATGAACTTTAAAAAATGAGCATGCAACCGGCTAGAGTAGACACACTGTTTCAAAATAAAGGGATCTCAATAGGGTTCAAATATGATGGAGTCGCTCTCTTGTTCATGCAAGGAGAGCCTTGACGGCTAGGGTTAGGGTTTCTTCAGTTTTCTTTATTCATTCTCTGCGTTCTCAGTCTTCTTTGATTGTCTCTCTGGGTTCTTCTTGGTGTATTGGGTACAACATTTTTGGCTATTTTGCTTTTCTATGGGATAGCTGCCCCAACTTCCTTTTTGAGTTCATGAGGAGGCAAATGTTGGTAAGGGGTCTCCATCTTAACGCTACAGAGGTGACCATTGCCTCTTCTACTCAAGGGGATGACAAGTATGCAGCACCAAGCGGGAATCAGAAGGGTGCAAAAACTGGTGTTAGGCATTTGATTGTTAGTGGCATGGATTCTTTTGGTAAGCATAGTTTTTGTATCGAGGATTTTGTTGACAAGGTGGAGGAGACCAGCCTTGAGGGGTCTCCATGGTCTCCCTAATAATTCTCCTATGGAACATTCGTGGGCTTGGCAACCGATGAAAGTTCCTACTATGAAGATCTCTCTTCGGAAATTTCTTCAGGCTAAGAAATCAATCTTGGTCTCCCTTGCTTATCAACTGGGGTTCTGGATTAAGAAAATTGGAGGTAGAGGTTGGTGTTTGGTTGGATCTGTTATGATGCTCACAATACATTTTTGACTCTGTACAAAGAACTATGATGCTTTCTTTATATCATAGGAGGCTTTCTTTGACAGTACCTGCGTAGTGATGAGATATGTTTCAATGGTTTTGCAGTTGGGTGATTGGCTGGATCTATTCTGATACCCATATTACGTTTTTGACTTTGTATGAAGAACTATGATACTTTCTATAGAGCATAGGAGGACTTCTTTGATAGTACCTACGTAGTGATGGGATGTTGTTTTAAGGGTTTTGTGGTTGTGTTTTAGGTTTGTCTGTTTCATATATGTTGTTCGACTCTTCTGTTTAGTCAATAGCATGGGTGGTACTCTTTCCTATCCCGAGATTTTGTTTTCTTTGAAAAAGGTTTTAACGAGGCCACCGTTCACATGCTAGTTCTTACCATGTAATGTTCCTTTTGGTTTAATGAAATACAATCTTTTCTTAAAATTAAAAAAAAACTCAGGTGATTAAGGGCATTTATCGATAGACCTAAGATCCTAATTTTGATTTCCCCCTTTCTCAATATCGCTTGTATCAATAGATAAAAATTAAGGGTATGGTTAATAATTAAGAAAAAAATTATTGCAGGATAAGTTCTAATAGGCAGTGTGCTCAGACCCCATGCCACTCTCATCCTACGTAACACAACAAATTGTTGTACATACAAACAACAAAACCAGCTCCTCTAGGGCTCCACGCACATGGACAATTTCCAATATGTAACACTGTAACTATTTATAATGTTACATTAATAAAGAATATCTAAATAGGCATGTTATAATGTATAGCTAATGGAATCTAATCCAGTTGCAGATCAATGCATATCAACTAACTTTTGGTCTAATGATATTTGTCTTCACTTATTTTAACTAGATCTCAAATTCGGCTCACACAAATGACGAGAACAATACATTTACTTATGATGAGTTCGAAATTTTGTGATTATCCTAGATTTGTTATGTGTGTTGCTCCGTTCTAAAAGTATGGTGTAAATATTCAATCATTCGGAAAAAAAGAAGATGTATAGCCTGCATGTTGTTGGAGAAACATGCATGCTAAATATTATATTTTACCCTGTAATTGGTGAAGCAAGTAACTCATAAACATCTACCAATGACTAACGTGATAAAGAGCTTGGAGGGAAAAGAAGAAACAGATTAGAAAAAGAAAGGTAGTACTTCCCTCATAAATGAGAAGTCTACTTCGAAGGTCCCAATCTCCAGACGACTCTGCTCTGCTCTGCTGCTCTTCATAAAGACAAATGGGCAAGGACAAGTGTGCGTGATTCAACCATTGCCTCTTAAATAGGTCATAGGAATTTTGCTTGTTTATGTTTGATTTCTTCTTTGACACGTTAATTTTTGTAATGGCCAGAGCAGGACCAATGCGTGAATATGTGAACAAACCAGCCAAAGCAATTAATTCTCAGAAAAAGCAAAGCATGGGTGAAAAAACCAACAAGACCACTTTTTTTTTTTTCCCTTAAAACTAGCAGTTTCTTTAATCAAATTAAACACATGAATGAAGTTTGAAATTATAAAAGAAATTGATTGTGAAAAAAGTGTTCGTTCTATTCACTTGTTTTAATTAGGGTGTGGTAGTGAAGTAACGTCACGTGATATAACTTGTGCACATATTATGATATAAGTCAATATTTATTAATATTATACTGTAAAAGTAAGAAATATAAATCATATCGTCCATTCATATTATAATACGAACACGAAATTACAATGCGTGTTTTGTATTTCAATACCATACAATAGTTTCTTGTATTGGGAACAGAGCATTCAACACTATTCAATTCAATTAAATACGGTCATGAAAAGGCCCTACCAGCACGAGCAAAAACCCATTTCCTCTCCATCTTGCTTTAAATTAATATCACTCCTCCTGTAACCACCTCTATCACATTAAATACCTACCAGCACACAAAAGCAGACATTCACAAACATCCCAAGTCAAAACCCAATTTTATAAGCTCATCAGATCTCTCTTTGGATTCAATACAATGGGCAAGAAAATGATGAAGCTGCACTCCCTCTTCAGGAACAAGGAAACACCAACACCAACAACAACAACAACAACAACAATGTTGGCAACGCTTCCATGGCAATGGCCTTCTTGCAAGCACCCCAAAACCCTCTCCTTCCGAGCAGGGGAGAACATGTTCAAAACCGTAAACTCCGTCTTCTTCGACAACGGAGGAGTCGAAACTCCGGAGTCTTGGTTTACCAACTCATCATCGGAGTCAACAAGTTTCACGACAGAGTCCGAGGACTACTTTGAGGGAGAGTCCTTGGAAATGGTGGTCCGGGGAGCAAGATCGGAGAGGCTGTTTTTCGAGCCCGAGGACACCAACTCCATCCTCGAAAAGGCGAAAGCCGGGGAGATCAACCCGTTTAAGGAGAGCGTGGTGCTGGCCATGGAGTCGGAGGATCCTTACAAGGACTTTCGGAGATCAATGGAGGAGATGGTGGAGTCTCATGGGCTAAAAGACTGGGAGTGCCTGGAGGAGCTTTTGGGATGGTATTTGAGGGTGAACAAGAAGAAGAATCATGGGTTTATAGTTGGAGCGTTTTTGGATCTTCTTGTTGCTCTGGCAGCTGCTGATTCTAATAATGCTAACAATTCTAGGTCTTGTACAGTTCATAATTATTCCACTTCTTTCTCTTCTGCTGTTTCTTCTTTTTCTTCTCCATTGTCATGTTCTTTTCAAGGTCAGAATGAGATTGGAGAGGAAGAGGAGATTACAATGTTTTAATTTCTTTCTTTTTTATTTATTATAATTTAATTTAATTAAATTAGTAGGCTATAAACGATTTTGATGATGGAAATGAAATGATGTAAATCTCAATATACTATCTCTCTGGGCTTGGTTTTTTTTTTTTTTTTCATTAATTTTGAGTCAACGGAGTTTTTAGTTCAGTTACCTGAGAGGAGATGTCTCAAAATAATAGTCTGGTAGACACATCAATTTTGGATACAGAAAAATTGAACTCTCCACAACTTTGATGTGCAAGCGATATCTAATCCCCATAAATAATTTATACAAAAGGACAAATACTGTCAACTCAAAAAGGTTCATAAGCTAGAATACTTTCCAATTTGGTCTTGTTCTTCCAAACGGGCTTGATGCTGTTAAACTTTAGCATTAATAGAATTTAAAAACGAGGTTAAATAAATAAAATAATGGCAGTTATTAGAAAAAATAAATAAATAAATAAATAAATTGGATGGCTATATCCAGAAGCTGTTTTCCATATTTGGTAAGTCTGTGCATGAGGAAACGGATTAGCATTAAATGAATACTTTTTATGATTATTTTATTCTCATTAATAATTTAGAATTACAATATAAAATTAAATATGAACTTTTATTATTTGATTTTATATGGATATAATTAAAAAATTAAATAAATTTTGTTTTACATTCCTACACAAACCAAACATGGGAAAGGAAATAAAATAGTATTTCTCCGTTATTTTCCCAACATTACCAAACATGGGAAATAAATATTCCATTTCCTATTCCTTGGAAAATGATTTATCTTGTTACAATTTTTGTTCACAAGCTAAAACAAAATCACAAAATACTAACCAGAATCCATGTTGTATATTTGAAAGAGGTTGACCCCCTTGCTTCTCTCATGTTAATACAAACAAAACAAGCTTGTTTACATTATGTAATTTTGATGTCATTGGCAAACAGTGACGTGCATAATTTATATGTCATTTCGGTACAGTAACCGTACTAAAAACAGCCCTAGTTTTAAGTGCATAGGAGTAGCAATGTTGTTGTTGGGGCCAGAAATAACTAAAGGCTGAAGCCCAATAAGTTCAAGGAAGTGATGCATGTCATTGTCATTACACCTCTTAACAGATTTGGGCTCCACGCACCCAAGCAACCAACGCCCATGTAAGTTTAGCAAAATTTTGCACACAACCTTGACAGACAAATCAGGAAAACAAGGAGCCCAGTTTGGTGGATCGGATTGAGAGTCTAAGTCCGTTCTTATAAGTTTCACCCTTTTAGGACCTGTTGTTCATTTTAATTGAAATAGTCCAATCCAGTTGGACCTACCAAACATGGCCTTTGATAAAGGGTATTCGGGCTGAGAGGCATAGCTTGTAGTGAAGAGTCGTTATTTGTGTAGGGGAGGCTCTTCTGCATGATGATTTACAAGTACTGGTGCACTGATCAATAAAAGCTTCGGTTGCCATTTTAAAAAATGAAAGAAAAGGTTACTACTAATCATAAAAGTATGGAGAGAGAGAGAGAGAGAGAGAGAGAGAGAGAGAATGTTTTGTTACATGGATTTCATGCAAGCTGGAGATACAACTCAATCAATCATCAAAGGCATTATTATTCCTCTTCTTCGAGAAGAGAGAAAAAGGTGAGCAAAACAGTTCCAAATCCCTTCAAACAGACAGACAGTCCTCTCTTCTTTTCCTCAGGTCCTCGAAATTGGCGGTCTACCATAGCTTGGCCTTTTGCCTTTCTCTTTTTCCGCATTCTTTTCTTTTTCTTTTTCTCTTTTCTTTTTTCCTCTTTTCCTCCGATCCTATTATCTAGCCGGTTTCAAGTTTATTATTCTAAAACACATCACTGATGTATAAAGAAGGAAAAGTGATTATTCCATTCATTGTGTTTAAAGCTCTTTGTGCTTTTTCAAGTATGTTTTATATACTTCCCACAACATTGAGAACCATTTGCTTTTATTTATCCAAAACCCCCTTCTTTATATGGAGAAAAAGAGAGAAAAAGAGATTGAGAGAGGCAAAAGTTGCTTCACATGCAGTCCACTTTCACATACAAAGCCAAAATTTCCCTCACTTACAAGAAAGGCACAAACCCACATATCCCATAATAATCTTTCTCGTACACACTCTTCTCCGCTCTCCTCATCAAACACAATATAAATCAGCTGAGCATGTAAACTACTTCAAATTAAACCAGCAACAAGGCCCCCAGAAAAATATTTTTATCCAAACGAAACCCATTAAGCCAAACCCTTTGGGAGTCTAATAGAGTGATCCTTATATATACAATCTTCCTGTGTACCTACTGGGAAAACTAAGCTAGAAAGCAAACATTTATATATAACTAGAGATCATGAGAGCAGGAATTTGCATAGTCCAGCAGGCTCTAACAGTAGAGGCTGCAAGCATGGTAAAGCAATCCATTAGCCTTGCTAGACGGCGGGGTCATGCCCAAGTGACTCCTCTCCATGTGGCAAGTGCTATGCTTGCTTCTCCCACAGGACTTCTTAGAAGGGCCTGCTTGCAATGTCACTCTCATCCCCTCCAGTGCAAGGCTCTTGAGCTTTGTTTCAATGTGGCCCTCAACCGCCTCCCTGCTTCAACCCCAAGCTCCATACTAGGAACAGGTGGCCCTCACTACTCCAATAACCCGTGTTTCTCCAATGCCTTGGTCGCAGCCTTCAAGCGTGCTCAGGCTCACCAACGCCGTGGCTCTGTTGAGAACCAGCAGCAGCCTATTTTAGCCCTAAAGATAGAGTTAGAACAGCTCATAGTCTCTATTTTAGATGACCCAAGTGTTAGTAGAGTCATGAGAGAGGCTGGTTTCTCTAGTCCCCAAGTCAAAAGCAGAGTAGAACAAGCTGTTTCTGTTTCTTTAGACATCATTTCTTCTACTCAAATAAGTCCTAGTAGCCAGTTCAAGGATAGCAGTGCTAAACAACCTCTAGAGCTCATTGGTACTCACCATCATGTGTCGTCTCCACCTGCACTCGGAGAACAAAAACACTTTGATCAAACTAGGCATGAAGATGTAATGAGTGTATTGAGAGAAATGTTGAACAAGAAAATAAGAAACATTGTTGTTGTAGGAGAGTGTCTGGCTACAGCTGAAGGTGTAGCTAGGGGAGTGATGGATAAGTTTGAGAGAGGAAATATAATTAATGCTGCTCAAGATCAGGGGGATTTGAGGTATGTGAAGTTTATATGTGTTCCTCTCTACTCTTTGAGGAACATCTCTAGAGAAGAGCTTGAAGAGAAATTTGCAGAGCTCAGGAGCCTGATTAAAAGCTACATAGGCAGAGGGAATGTTGTCTTGTACTTGGGAGATCTCATGTGGGTTTCTGAGTTTTGGTCCAATTATGCTGAGCAGAAAAGGAACTGTTACAGTCATAATTTGGAGCAAATAATCATGGAGCTTAAGAGATTGGTGTGCAGAATCGGGGAGGATGGAAGATTGTCACTTATGGGAATTGCAACTTTCCAGACCTACATGAGATGCAAAACAGGCCAGACTTCTCTAGAGAAAATTTGGGATCTCCATCCTGTCGCGGTCCCAGTTGGAAGCCTGAGCTTAAGTCTAAACTTTGACAGGTAAATTAATTTTCTAGACTTGAAGTTAAATTTAATTTTCTGTTACATTATTCAGTGTTCTTTTCTCCTTCAACCTATTATTAGGTTCAAGATGCATGTCATGATTAATATTATTTCTTCCCATCAGCAAGTGACTGATAGTTTTTTGTTTTTGTTTTGGGTTGTCTGTATTTTCTTAAATCCAGTTATTTGCAAGCTGATATGAGTACCATGGCACCAAAAGATCAGTCTGATCAGGTTTCCACCACTTCCACCATCTCAAGCTTGCCCTTGTGGCTCCAAAAGTGCAGGGAAGAGAACAGAAACAATGATAAGGTTGGCCTATATCTTGGCTGACACTTTATTATAAAGTAATATAAAGTAATGAATAAAGTTATTGTCTGCACTAGCACAAATTGATATATAATTAATTAAGTAATATTCCTTTGTGTTTATTCTGTTTGTTTTTGAGCAGGAATGTATTGAAGTCAACAATATCTGCAACAAGTGGAACTTATTGTGCAGTCCAGCGCCCCAAAAACACCCCCACTATCCAGATAAACTAACTTTCAATTCTTCTTCAAAATCTCTTACTTCCACCAAGCCACTCTCTTCACATGATTGCAGCCTAAACCTACATTTCAAGGATGATGAACCCAAAGACTCACCAAAAGAACACCAATTCTGGGGGTTTGAAGATAATGATGATGACTGTTATGAAAACCAAAATGAGACTAAGCCAGATCTCTTATCAAATCCTAACTCTAGTCCTAATTCGGCTTCGTCAAGCGAGGTAATGGAAGACATGGATGACGTCCTTGGAAGGTTCAAGGAGTTTAACGCTGAAAATGTCAAACGTCTATGTGAAGAAATAGAAGACAAGGTTCCATGGCAGAAAGAGATCATTCCTGAAATCGCCACAACGATCCTCAAGTGCAGGTCTGGTATGAGCCAAAGGAAAGGTAACCTCAAACACAAGGAGGGCAAAGAAGAAAGTTGGCTCTTCTTTCTAGGCTTTGACTCTAAAGGCAAAGAGAAGATTGCAAGGGAGCTGGCTAGACTTGTTTTTGGCTCTCAGAACAACTTTGTATCAATTGGCCTCAGCAGCTTTTCTTCACCAAGAGTTGATTCCACTGAAGAATATTCGAAAAACAAGAGGGCACGAAACGAGTTCGGTTGCAGTTATGTCCAGAGATTTGGCGAAGCTTTGAATGAGAATCCTCACCGAGTGTTCTTCGTGGAAGACCTTGAACAAGTTGATTATTCTTCTCAAAAGGGTATCAAGTACGCAATTCAAAGTGGAAGAATAACACTTGCTGACGGTGAAACTCATGTTCCTCTTAAGGATGCTATTGTGATTTTCAGTTCTGAAAGTTTCAGCTCAATTTCCACAGCCTGCTCTCCTGCAAGAAGCCGAAAATCGGATGAAGCAACCAAAGAGAAAGAGGATGATCATAACTTGGTGGAGAAAATCCCATGTGTCTCACTGGATTTGAATCTTACTATTCAAGATGATAATGAAGAGGAGCTTTCAGATGCAGACTATGCTATATTGGAAGCTGTGGATAGGCAGATTTTTTTTTAAAACTCAAGAATCACAATAGAAGACAATTCAAACTGATCTTTAATTCCTGAAGTTTTAACTCTTTCTTTTTTGGTTTTTTTTTTTTTTTTTTTTTCATTGATGGGGAGGTAAAGAAATGTTTAACTTAATATGGGAAAGAGGTAGGTTAGTTTGTAAGCATTTTTCATGATTGGAAGCTAGCTAGGATTTTGCTTTGTTTTCTTTGCTAGAATTTTGTTATGAGCAAAAGTTGTGTATGTAAATTTTCTTTTTTCCTCCATATTGTTATACTTATATGCCTAGTTAGTTAAGTTACCTAGGAGAAAAACAAAATATAGTCAAAGGAAAGCTTAGGGCTTGTTTGGTGATCATTTCATTTTTAGTTTTTTGTTTTAATTTTAATTTTAATTTTTTGTTAAAAACATAAGGAAAATACATAAGAGAAAAGAGGATTTTAGAATCTTGTCATATTTTCGTGCACGCTAAAGTGGGATACACTCTAGAACCTAATTGATTTCAATATTAATAAGAGCTTATTAATCTTGATGCAGTTCTTTAATCTTGAATATATATAGTGGGGAAGCAGAAAGCCTGTGCACATACTGCTACCAACCAACTTTTGATCTAATCTTCCAATGTTGGAAGCGATTCTTGATTGAACCCCCTAATTGATAAAACAAATATTCTTCAACAAATTAGTTATATATTAATCTAAAAATAATAATAATAAGTAGTTATATATTGGTTTTTTATTCCGTAATGGGGCGGGTTGGGGAACCCATTCCTCAATGAAGATGGGAATGGGGAATTCCCGATATGAATATTGCGGGTATAAAGACGGGGATGGGGAAAAAAGCTTAATGAGAAGGGGGATGGGAATGGCATACTCACCCGATATTCGACCTATTGCCATCCCTCGGCCTCCTCTTCCAGAACTTGACAGAACAAAACAAAATCATCAGCAAAAAATAAGTGAAAGATAGTTACACCCTTAGTGATAACTCGGTTTTGACTGTTCACATAGTAGGCCCATAGATGGAAAAAATTGAGTTGAGTTAATTTTGGTCCAAATACAAGTAAATTACATTGATTATCTCCTTACCTGAAAGAGTGAATGTTTGTAATGAATTACAAGTTCCTTGGCTCACACCCATTCTGTTGAATTTTGAATTTTGATGGGTGTCCTCGTGTGGTCTATAAATTTTGAAATCTAAATAGCAATATGAATGTTGCTGTCTTAGGTAAAAATATTTTTTATGAATTTTCCATTAATTCAGGACCTACCATTCAAGTTCCCTTTTTTTCTCCTTGATCACCATCATTGAACTTGTGATCCCAATGAGTTGAAAGGTTTTTTAAATATTACACAGAAGCTATTGCACTAGCCGTTTTCGACATATGATCTTATTACAAGTACATGATCTAGAAATCATTGCAATCGGCAAAAAGGGTGTTATTAGAAAAAGCAATGGGGAGAAAACAAATAAAAAGCATGAAGCCACTAATTGTGTATTCTTTCGAGGGGTCATTGATGGTCTAAAGTATTCAAAGGAACATACTTTTTGATGGCCTTTGCACCTTTTCTATTTAATATCAACTCTCTCTCTCTCTCTCCCCCCATCAAAGACAATATTCAAACCACCAAAGTTTTGATTAATTTTGGAAAGAGAGAGAGAGAGAGAGAGAGAGAGAGAGAGAGAGAGAGAGAGAGAGAGAGACAAAGTTTCTACAGCTTGAGCTTTTGTAGTCTCTAGGGAAAAGCAAGCAACGGCCGTCTTTTTTGTCTCAACCATTCAAACTTTATTGAGACTTGTGAAAATGGAAATTTGAACAAGTTTTAAACAAACTCTCAACAAATTTTGGCAAAATATTTATGAATATACAATTTAGGCTTAGGACATAGAAGATTAATCTATGTGCATTCAAACAATTTCAATCAGATTTCAGTTCGATTTATGCATTCAAACAATTCTTAATTGTAAATGATTACTTTGGTTGAAGCCAATTTGTGAAAACAAATCTTCACCGATTGGTTTTAACAATTATTTTTTGCTTTGTTTTTATAAATTATGCAATGCAATATTGGATATCCAGTTTAATTGGTATTGTTTGGCCAGCTTAATTTGTTTCTCCGACTAAATCTAGTGTTTAATATTATAGGGGGAGAGTTTAGTCAAAAAGAGTTTTCTGTGCACAGAGGGGACTCCCAAAACAAACATTCGGCAGCTACACATGGATAGAAGAAACTCCAAACAGAAATTGCTGGTTCAAATAGCTTCATTTGAGATATTATCTAATCTATATATGATTTACCAGAAAATGTGTGCCTCATTGTGGCAGTGCAGAACACATGCTCTCTCTTTTTTTATATTGTTATCTATACTATGTCCATAAAATTTTTTTTCATGAGCCGCTAGAACTTTGCTGCGTGCCCATGTCCACCCAGGCCATCTTCTTCAGCGTTTCGTGCCGACTCCGGCCTCAGCTTCTTTGGTGCTACATTTGACTCGCTGGGTAGAAAATTGCCTAACGTGACCTGATATGCTCAAGGATAGGAAGGTAAGAGATATATTTCGAACCTGCTAAGGTAACTGATATCAGGCCAAACTTTTATGACAATATGAAATTACTCTGGCAAACATGAAATGTTAAAGTGCCCGCAGGAGTACCAGGTTGAAGAAGCAGTGTGACATTTCAAATTACACGTTGCAGACATAGTATCCAAATTGCTCTTGGTCCTTGTTCAGCGAGTAATATATCTTCCATGTAAATGTCCTTCAACCCAAGAAAACAAAACAAAGAAAACAAAAAAGGAGGAAAACAGAAAAAGAATAAAGCAAGGCTAAGAGGAATATCTTTGGAGGAAGAACCTTCAAGAATCATCTCGCACTACAAATGATGAGTTGCATCCCCAAATCTTCAGAACACTCCAAGAAATTGATGCTTTAACAATAAGACGATGGCTCTTAATTCCTCACGTTGATTATTCCACACAAAAATCAACGCCACGGTCGATATTCAACTCGTCTCAACTACTATCAAACATTCAAAACAAAGAAGTTGAGGTCGACTCCAAAATCAATTGGCAACGAGTGAAATAGCCCCAATTACAATCCAAATGTGGGAAAATTATACCATACATATGTGATTCTTTAATGTATATTTTCTAAATGTTATCGATTGCAAAGTTGTTTTCAACTTTTGTATGTGTTGCATTTTTCCAGCTTTCAAACATTGTCTTTTTGTGTGGTTCGTCGACTTGAATCATCATCACACCATAACCTTGGAACATTAGGAAGAAAAATGTATGGAAGCATCTCCAAATCGCTAAAGCTCAGATTCAGCAATAACTTGATCTTGCATGGGAGAAAGGCTTCTATGAAACAGGGATAATACTATTTTGCTATCCCTGACCAATAACGTTATGACACGCGTGATAACACTTCCACAAGGAATAATATTAGGCAAGGATAGCAAAACAATGTCATTCCCGTTGCAACTAAGTTTTTCTCCTTGCATGGGCTGCTTCAGTTGTTGGCTGCCCGATATGGGTAAACATTCGGCAATTAAAACAAGAAAAGAACTATTTGATCTATCAATGGGATCAAATTCAAAACTGTGTCATGGTTCCAAAGAACCATTTGATCTATCACTTGTAAATTAGAAACAAGATTTTTTTTTATAGCAAATAGGCATATAACTTGTTAATTTACTATACTTTGGCTCGACCATTTCCAAATATCCAGTATCAAATCATGAAGCTGACATAGAACTAAACATTACATATAAATCTGACTCGAGAGAGTCAGATTTTCATTTTTAATATCAGTTTATCAAGAGCAAGCATAAGCTAAAAACAAGATTAAAATTGTGGAAAAGACATACACAACCCAAGGGCGAACTATACTAACATCAGTCTAGATATCGGAGTTCATTTTATACCCGTGGATGGATCCTTTCCAAACCCCATCAAAACATGAGTTGCCAACATTGAACCCCGACGAGTCATTTCCACAACGCGGCCAATCAGCGGTATCTTAACTGTTTCTCTATTCCAAAGAGGCTTCTTGTCCCACCTACAAAAATTTCATCTTCACTTTCATAAATGATCTGACAGAAAAATTTATGTCAAAAGCATTGCAGTTATAAGAATAAATTCCGAATAACCCAAACTTGAACTTCACTTTAAATCAGGCTAGAGGTCTATGCTCTATGTAGAATTTATGTTTACACAAACCTTATGCTAAAATATTCTGGGACTTCTGTTTTAAAATTATTCCCTTAGGCACTATTTTCTTCCAATAGTTGGCTAGTCTAAACTAGCATCGGATGGAACGACACAGACTTGGTTCAAAGCTGACAAAAGCATATACGATAATACACTACACCATCATTGACCCAAAAACAAATATATAGTACACCATCTGTCGGTAAATTGATTGCATCTTACTCAATATCTACCATAATATCTACCATAAATTTAACACAACACCTGGTAATCAGAACAAAACATATTTGGTTCCAAACTTCGGTTAAAGGGTATTCATCAGAAATATAAGGCAGGTTTTTAAATTTAAACTAGAACAAAACATACCAAAAGACAAATGGAAGAGAGACACAAAAGAATGTTAAAGGTTTAAGTACATACCAATCTTCATGGCGAACAACTTTTCCTTCCAAAAGGTGCAATTTGATGAGTGATATCACATCTACGTCTTTCCCCATGAACTTGTAATGTTGTTTGTTATCAATCAATATCTGCACTCAAATGACAGGGACATCTAATTAGGTCTTACAACATATCGACCCAAACAAAATATGTTTTCAAAGAACTGAAAAAACTTTGACGAGAGTTGGAAAAGAAATCACCTCATGATTTCCTGGTGAAATCATATTTTCTGTGATGTCGTATTCCACAATTCTTGATTCACTAAAGATCTGATAAATAGGAAAAAACAAACCAAAGATGCTGTAAAGCTAAATAAACACGTCAACAGCGATAGTAGAACAAGAAGAAAAGCACCACTTCCAACTCTACCGTATAAACTCATTTAAAATCATAAGCACTGAAAAGAACTCTCTTGCGTTAGTCATTCATAGGGAAGTAACTTTTATGATCTAGAGTAGATAATACAACTTCCCATATTCAAATTATGTTTATTTGCATCAAACCCAAGTTGCTTCAGGATCGAAAATTCTACAAGCTGAAGGTACACAAAGAATTCATGCCATCATGTTATGATGGGGTTTGGGAAGGCATAGTCTGGGTTTCCGCAGAATCTTCAAAATATTGACACTCTAAAAAGAAATTTGAAACTTAGTCCAACTATCCCAAACAGTTAACTTATTCCTCCTATGTCAATCCCTTTGTACAGTTACCAATACACCACAAACCACCATTTAATTTGACCCACTATAGAAAAAAGAATAAACAAAGGCAGAAAAGAAGAGAAAGACAAGACAAAGAACCTTGACATGCTCAAAGGCTAATAATTTCATTACATCAACTGTCACTATTGAATTCAAAACGAAACACCAAAAGCATTTCACATATGATAAAAAATGAACATTATAATCAGCATGGATAGAGGACCTTGGGAAGTGAATAAAACGCTGATTTGATCTGCTTCAACCTACCAAAAGAAAAGCTCGTGTCATACAGAGATTCTCATTTATAAATTCAGTCTCACAAAGCTAATGAAGCAGAATGATCTAACAAAAAAGCAGGTTATATAAAAGGTGATCTGTTAAGCTTCTATTGACGCTCATACTTTGGTGGAAGATTGGTGTACCAACAAGGGACATTCTCTCCAACTCTTCAAATTGGGTATAACACACAGTTGTACCTCCAAGAGCAATAAAATAAGGAAAAAAATTCACAACAATCTTGTAGATGAAGTGCATGGCATAATCAAACTTTGAAGTAATGCATAAACTGTGTACCTACGACACTTCTGTTAGAACCAGAGATCTTAATGTTGTGTTTAATTCTCTTCGAGAGGTGCTGTTGGCACTAACAAAATGTCAACATGTAGTCCTCACTATCAATTTTCCTCAATTGTCCCATTTCCTTAATGAGAACGAATATTAGCTAACATGTAGTGTCAAGTTACATTTTGGAAACGGCAGTTTTGGCAATTGAGTATCTGAGTTAATAAATGAATAAATAAAAAAACAAATGAGGGATGCAGGACGACATTTAAGAGTGCCAATAGCTCCTCTTTTATTTTTCTTCTCCTCTAAGAGAGCCTCAACTCTAGTGATTACAGGAGAAGGTTTTAAGTGAACTCTGTCCTGTAACAACTCATCTTCAAAATGATGGAAACCGGCTTTGGTTCTATATGGAAATTTCAAGGAAATCAACTACAACCCCAAACCCCCACCCAACACCCCTCCCCCCCCCCCCAAAAAGCATCCGGCATAAAATAATAACCTTAATGTTTTCTTTTTTGTTTTTTACGTATAATACTTTCTACTAGAATAGGTAAATTTATCCTCGTACGTTGCATCTTAAAACAGAAGCAAAACAAAAGCACTATCTTTTGAAAGGAAATGAAAAATTGAGTGCAAGACTTTACAGGAGGCAGATGCATGGTTTCATCCTGAGTGAGTAGACTAAGTAATGTAATTCTAGAGTAGTTAATTGAAACACGCCAATACATACCCACGAGCACACATCAGTGGGTCCTCAAAGGAAGCATTTGGACTGTAGATTTGAAAGTCAGAGGCCGTTGCACATGATCCATATCTGAAATGATCCAGCACTAAAATTCTCATTAACTTTGAAGAAACAAACTGAATTCAATTTGGCACGGTAACTATAAAGGTAAACATATGATCACCCCAATTTAATTTTTTTTATAATTAATTTGATTTCCAGTAAATTGATCAAGCATAAAGAGAATGATTTGTATGGTTTGCCAAAGCAATAATTTTCAAAACATTAGCCTAAAATTGATGTTCCTCCATTGAAGTGCAAGATGGTGATGGAGACCCAGTTAGCATTATTGAACTTTATCTATTATAAAACAGACCCCTTATAAACTGAAGAGTAAATAAATACATAAATCTTCCATATCCATCCATTTCAAAGCAAGATAACTAAAACCCAGATAGCATTATTGACACTATCATCTGTAAAAGAGAGTGCCAAGGAGAATGAAACTTACAGGTTAAGAATGTGAGGCATTATATCATCAGAAAGGTGCTTTCTTGAAATAAATTCGCATGCTCCTTTGCAGCCCGCTTCCCTTTTCTGATCCATATACTCTTCCTTATCTTCAATTCAAGATAACGTAAATGTAATGCATATGAAACCGTAAAACCATACTAATATGAAAAATCCAAAATCCACGGAAAACTAGAATCCACAATTTTTATTTTTATTTTTATTTTTTTTCATGGGAATGAAAATTTTGAAAATCCCCCAACTCAGACAAGATCATAAATTAAAAAGAAAGAGAAATGAAACCTTGTTGGTTTTTCTCCATGGCAGAAGATGATAATTTGTTGCGGGCAAAACAGGTCCTGAATCGTAAAGAATGTGAGAGACTGAGTGATGGCTTGGCTAAGCTTCAGAAGAAAAGGAAAGAGTAAGAAGAACTCGTGGCTTTATGGCGCGCAACGTGGCCGTGCTTTGTCCATTTCCCATTTTACATTGTCAACTTGGTTGTAGCTTCATGGCGCGCAACAAAAATCTATACAACTTACAAATATCAATAATTATGGAGTTTTCTTAGCCAATATCTTATCATTTAAATGTTGGAAAATAGGGTCTAATTGCTTCACATACACAATAACAAGTTAGGTCATCTCCGATTATAGAGTTAAATGTAGTCCATGACTATAAATTTAGTCTTCCAAAATATTAATCTTTTAACGAATATTGGAGGGCTAAATTTTTTCATATGTAGCCATGCATAGCTATATTTTAGGGTCCTTCATATTTATTATTTTGAGAAAAACTATTGTACAACACTCATATATTCCAGAATTATGTCTTTTTTAATTTAATTAAATTACTATTTAGAGATAATATTGTTTAATTTATATATATAAACAAAACGAATTTAAAACATATAAAAAGGTTTTAAATAAAAAAATAACTTTTCAATCAATGGTTCTGACCTCCAACGGTCAGAAACCTATATATATATTACAACAAAACGAATTTAAAAAGTTTTTTTTTAAGGAAAAAAAAAAAAACCTAACGGCTAGCTGACATCAACGCGCCTTTAATATTGGCTGTTGGATCTGCAGTTGCACGAGATGTTTCGTGCTCTTGTCCACACTTGATACTCTCTTCTTAGAAAGCACATGTGCTGGGCCCATAAAAAAATTTGACCTAGGTCAAAGCTGGGATACGTGTGGCCTGGTTAGAAGGCTAAAGGGCCAAATGCGGCCCTCCAAATTTGGCCAATTTTTTTTTTTAGCCTATTAATGGAGATGAATTTTGCATTATGTTAGGCTAAATTAGGCCTGGAGATGGCCTTAACCCACATTACGTTGTTTATGGTTGAACAGTGCTCATCTCCCATTACGATGTTTTTTATATCGCTCCAAGCGAGGCGTAAGCTTTCCTTGTATTGAGTTATTATAATTAAAAAATATAAAGTATAATTGAAAGAAGTTTTTAATTTCATTCTTGCACCAAACAAGAAAAACATTCATTATTTGGTTAGAATATGGATAAAAATATATTAAGCTGGGAGCTATGGAGCTACTCAATTCTTTGAACTAAAACAGAGAGCAGAAAAGGTAGAAAGGTGGCGTCCTTCATTCTGTTTTGGATATTTTGGTTCAATCTGGTGGGAGGGGAAGAACGTATAGGGAGTCGAGTTGTTTTGGTTTGTTTTTTGTTTCTAACTTTTAAAACTGCACAGTTTTCATTAAAGTGGAACTAAACCTTGAAAACTAATTCAAGAAACAAAATGAAGAAAAAAAACAAGAAATAAGATGAAAATGGTGCTCTGTTCGTCTGTTGGTGGAAAATTCTGTCCAAATAAATCATTGGCATTCCACAAAAAATTTACAAAATACATTTGATAATGAATTGATAAAATTGAAAACCCTACTTGAGGCTGCAACAGCTTCGCTAGGACTACCCCCACTTGTATCAAATTACAAATATAAACTCGGAATACCAGCAGGCCATGAAGGCAGGACTACACAAGCATATGTGCAAAGATAGACATCTCTTATTCAGTATGTCATTTAACACCAAACCAACATCTACTGATCTTTATTTTCTTTTTCCCAAGCCATTCCAGCAACCAGAAGACTCAGAGATGCTGAGCTCATCACCACCTAAACAGAAATACTTTGAGACCATGCATGCAGGGATTTAGCCTCTAACCCCCCCGGCAAGGGCAACGAACAGTCCATACAATACCAGAGCCGATCGTACACATCATTGGGTTAATCATCAGAGAGAGAGAGAGAGAGAGAGAGAGAGAGAGCAAGACAGGGCAAAACTACCTCTTGGGTTCATTCACGTTCTTGCCCTCAAAGAATTCACCCAGCATTCGTTCAAGATCCTCTGCTGTGTATCTGATATACTTTTGGGGGTTCTTCCCACTCTCAACTAGAGGCCTGTCAGAAAAATAGAATATATACAGATTTTGTTACCGGCAGATACAACCAGCACTTAAACCATATATGAGAACGTGAAAGAACCATGATAGCAGTTGAATTACAAGTCCAAAAATAAATAATTGTTAGATGTTATTCAACAGGGCACGACTGAAGTGAAGTCTTGCACGTTAGGTTCATTAGATAAAATTGCTAAATATATAGATCTCAACATTACTTTGTATAATAGGTCAGATTTTTTTTTTTTTTTTTGGTTGGCCTTGAATGTTTGATTTAGATTTTTTGAGGTCTAAAACTTTTCAGAATTTTATGAGAAAAGAGAGAACAAATTCTCTATATACTGCATATGTGATGTGTGCATGTAAAACCACAGTCAATAGAGAAAACACACCCATAACGTTTTATGAAAGATCTGTAGGCAGGCAATAAGACTTCAGCTACTGCAAGTCTCAGTGACTCTCGCAACTCAGTATCAGGAACTGTCCACTGAGATTGTTTTTGATGAAGGTCCTCAAATTGCATATTGAACGTCTTGAACCTGATTTGGAATGCATTTAAGCTAGGTCAAAATGTTCCTCAAATTAAGTATAACGTATTTTAAGTTTGTCTGATAGGGATAGAAGTTGAGATCAACCTATCTTTAACAATTGCTCGTGAAACTCCACTGCTACTTCCTCCATCACCAGCTACTGAACTACCACCACCAGATGAGGTCAAGCCTTGAATGGAGAGGCACTGCAGAATCTGCACAAGGGAAAGCACCAGCATTCAGAAGGTAGCGAAAAACAGAATTTTTTCGAGAAAAATAGTTTAGTGTGAAATGAGCACTGAAAGTGTTGTGTTAAACATATGTAAAGCATGTTTCTGCATCACTGTAATATTGCAAGAGAAAATATTTTCCAAGAAATAAATGCAGATAGGTTGGTGATTGAAAAACTAACAGGACATAGAACGGGTATATCAGGCAGAATCACCCTATTTTCGGACCTTTTTTCTCTATCGAAATGGTATATCTCTAAGAACAGGGGATACCAATGCCCATAAAGAAACCCAAAAGACTCTACATATCACGATGGTTACAAAACCTTCATATTTTAAAGGACAACGACGGTTTTAAGGTGCAACGTCGTATATTTTGAGTCGTAGTCTAACTAAAATGTAGTCTACCCTATAAAGATTACACCACATCTCCTAGCCTTTATTCAAAGAGTCTAGCATTCCTCTAACCAACACACCAATAACACCTTTTTAGCGCTGAATTAAATCAACCCACACCCAAAGTATACCATAAGTAAATAACAAACAAGTTAATTACCCCTTTGTATTCAACCCAAAAACCTTTGCCTTATTCTCTTTTTCTTTTCTTTTTTCTTTTCTACTGTTTTCCAATCTCTATGAAGTAGAATGTAACTTTCTAACTATAATGAAATTGTACAAATTGAGACAGTGAATCTTTGGTATTTACTATTTGGCTACAGCAACATGAAGACATTAAGGGTTTTCATTGTGCTTATATAGGTAATAGTCACTTAGCCAAAAAAAAAAAAAAAAATTACAAAACCCACAGAAAGGAGAAAGAAAATCTTGAAAACAAAATATTAGTAAATATCTAATAAAAATCTGGCACTATCAACCTAAATTTAGAATATGCCAGGTAAGGTCATCTACGTCACTTTCACTGGTCATGACTGATATTTGAACATGCTTTCAATTATTAAAGGAAAACCATAGTTTGTGCAAATGTAATGTGTTTTATAAGAAATATAAAACACACAGGTCATGGATTTGAGAAGGGTAGCTATTTCATAGTAGGATTCAACATGCCAAACTAATGATTGAACATGCCAGCCCACACATGACAAAATCAAGGCACAACACCACTTTTAACAATTTATGTAAAACTTTACATTATGTAAACTCTCTTTGGACTATTAAAAAAATCTAATATCACATTCACAATATAATATCAGTTGTCTCCAGCCTGGAGATAACTTTCATATCTTCATCAATTTTTCCTTCTTATTTGTGGATTCTGAAGGTCTATAAACAAATTTTCTGGCCCATGACTAACATATTTGAAACCATAAAAGAATTGCTAAAAGCTTTACTTCGATCATAAAGGTAAATAGTAATTCTCCAGAAAGTAGGAACCAAATACCTATGAAGAAAATGAAATAAAGCAAAACAAAACAAGAACAAAGGTAAATTTATGGTGTGAAGGTTTAATTAGGTCAAGAAAGAGCACCTTCCCCCAAGCATTTCTTTTGTATTGATTTGCATGCTGCTGCACAATCCTCCGGTGTCTTTGCACCCAATCATCTCCTAACAAATCTTTGGCTTCAGATCTGAAAACAATATGAAACAGGAGAGCACATAAAATAGACTTCCAAGGTTTTAACTAAAAAGTCAAACAAAACACATCTGAGACAAACCTGCGCACCGATCTGACCATATAATGAATATTGTTCATGAGAAATAGGTGAGTTAAAGAAGGATCTCTATACTGCTTAGATTTCCCATCCAAATTGGTCTGAAGAGCCTGCATTATTTGCATCGTGACAGAGGCTAATTGTGAACCACCTTCATCTCCATTTTCAAATTCTTTAAAAAGTTGCTTCAAGGTTGATTGGTAACTGTGAAATAAAGTGTCGGTCAACTAAAAAAAATTTAACAAATTAAGAAATAGGCATACATAAACCTATATAATAGTTAAAACTTAAAAGTCTAATTGAGAAACATGTAGCTGTTGACCAGCCTAAAAAAGTATGTACATATGCATGAGTGCGTATATCCGTATGTATGCATGTGTGTGTGTGTGTGTGTGTGTGATTAGGGACACATGACCCTTCCTAACGAAAAATTCATATTCACAAGAACTAAAAGCATGCGCATGAGAGAGAGAGAGAGAGAGAGAGAATGCATGCATATATATAATTGAGAGTAACATGAGTGTGAATGCATACATACGTATAGAACTAACATTCCTTTGCCAGACAGTTTAGATTAGAAAGTTATGTTAGTAGCGCCTAAACCAGATCCCTTGATCAAGTAGAATCATGTCTAAACATGTGGTGGGTTGAAATAATGGTAACATAACTTGTCTGTTTGGAAAGAGAACATTACCATCCATAGTAGCAAATAAGGATCTAACAAGTAAAATAAATAGCTAAAACAAGTAATCATCTTGAATTCTTGGATCTTTCTCTTCTAGATTAAACAGTTACAGGTGAGATTGTTCCAACCTTGATTGTTGGAGTATTTTCATACTTCTAATTGTTCCAATCTCTCTCTATATATACAATTATACTCTATACAGGACGTCCAATATTTCTTAAAGACAGGACATGTTGAGAGAACCTCACTTCCATTCAATTTTCTTCAACTTTGATCCCATTTATTGACATGGTTGATTGTTTTCAGGTGTAAAATCATAATTTAGAGCTGAGACTTTAAATTTATATTCTTGAATTGGTTAGCCTCTTTGATTTTAGGTTTTAAAATTGTGGGCTTGATACTTAAAACCTAAAATTTAAGCTCTAAAGGACAATTCTATACCCTAAATAGTAAACCCTATCAATAGATGGGATCAAAGTTGAAGAAAATTGAGTAGAAGTGAGGCTTTCCCAACACGTCTTTATGACATATGAGACGTCATGTATATCCATATGCATATATATACATATATAAATTTAATCATTATATATAACGACAGAGAAGAATGTAAGAAAGATTTCAAGGTAGAAAATAAGAAGTCTGTTGGAATCATCTTCCAACCATAGACCACCAGTTCAGGCAACAGGAAGCCTAAATATTTAAACCTTAAAATTAACGAAACTTACTCAAAAAGAAACTTCACATAGTTGATCACATAGCTTGTCAAAGGATGGAC
The DNA here is from genome assembly GCF_902201215.1 of Prunus dulcis. Lineage (NCBI taxonomy): Eukaryota > Viridiplantae > Streptophyta > Magnoliopsida > Rosales > Rosaceae > Prunus > Prunus dulcis. The sequence goes on from NC_047651.1 coordinate 8,313,137, forward strand.
AGTGCCATCAGATACAGCAGTTTTTGTTGCATCCCTTTCAACTGCTTCTTCAAAATCACCAAAGGTCTTTTTCGCGGTCTGGGCAAGCCGTTTTGTCAAGCTTGACGCTGATTCTCTAATTTCAGCACAAGCTTTACCTATGAAGATCATTTCAATCTGCAAATGAATTCAGGCATCAACTTAAAACATGAATCTGTTGCACCATGCCAGCAAATGACTTACTTTCTAAAACACACAGGCAAGGCAGATGCGAAACCTAGACACCAGGCAAATGCAAAATGGAACATATCAAATTAAGTTTAATATCCTAGATATATTGCATTACAAGCAATCACCAAGGGTACATTCTAACGTTATGAAATGAAGAGTGAAATAATTGATTATACTAATTCCTGAAATTAAGTAAATAATAGAAACAAAGCATCATGGAAAGAAACAACAGAGTACAAAATTTTAACACCAAAAGGCCTTAATTCTCAAAATAAAAGTTGCCTGATATGCCTAATTATCCTATGTTCGCCAAACTGTGATGAATTCCTAATGTTCAAATTGCTCTAGACAAATCAACATCTTTACAAATTTCAGGCTATCAAGTGATGAAACTGCACCTAAGGGGAAGACCCACTTATATCATCTCCTTAGGCCCAATTTGTCCCAGTGCATGCTTTATAAATTTGTTAGATTATTCAAACCTCAGAGTGCAGCTCCCGCATTATCTCGTACATGTCTAAAAGTACGAATAACTTTTCCGGGGATCTCTTGCTGTTAGCAATCGCCTCTCCAAAACTAAGTAAAACTGAGACACTACTTCTGGTAACTTCAGCAAAACATTGGTCACCGAGAGAATCAAAGGCTTCAAACATTTGATCACAAACTTTCCGTTCACCAGCAAACAGTAATTTGACCTGTTCAAGCCCAGTTAGATATTGAGGAAAAACACAGATAACCTAAGAAGTTGAGCAAATGCCACAAATTCCTTACAGCTATACGCATGTAATGAATCCAGTTCCCAATCTTGGCCTCCAAAATCTCCCATTGCATTTTCTGAACATCATCCTTGCTAAGTTTTTCGACCCCCAATTTGTGAAGGCTTTCTTCCAAAACTGAAGAACGAGTATCCCTGAAAACATAAAAAAAAGGATTGATAAAACATATTTTGAATAAAAGCAAAAACAAAAAAGACACAAACAAAAACAAAAGGTACACACGTAGTCAAAGAAGCGCACATAAGTAAAGCAGTGATGAAAAATAACAGTCCAAGCAAATACTGCAACCATGCATGGGATCATAAGTAGACTTTATGTAACCAAAAAATGTTCAAATATAAGATCTGAAGTGGACCAGCTAGAATCAATATAATTATGCCGTCAGGACACCCAAGGACGACAGAGAAATTACAAATGAAATTGCAGAATACAGCCACCTCTGCACACTGGAGTTTCTTTATTATTTGAAAACTCAATTCCTATGATATGAGAGCACTGGGACAAGTTTTTGTGTGCCCTACGCATTTTCCAAAAATACTGAAACGAGGACGTCAACAAAATTGTGAAGTTCTATATATAGACATCTATATATGCTTTCGCAAACCATTACTTGTAAACGAACCAAGTTCTATATATAGACATCTATATATGCTTTCGCAAACCATTACTTGTAAATGAACCATTATCAAAATATTATGACAATAATAACTAAGTGCAGTTTTCTTGACAAAAAATACTCAACACCGAAACTTACTCAACACCTTCATAAGTTTCGGCTCTTTCTAGCAGATGAAGCTGCATCATATATAAGAATGCAGAGAATTGTGGACACAAGTGTCACGTCCTTGGGAGTCCAGCACGGAAAATGTTTTATGGAAGTGTCCCATGCACATAGGTCAGTTCTCTTGTGCTCAATAAAAGTTGAGCTTGTCCAACATCAAAGAACTTTATTCACTTATGAAATAGCTTCTCGTTAGAAATTTTTATCTGAATACAGCAATAACTATCTGACTTTTTCCATGGAAGTCTTCAAATTTATACTTTAACACAGTAACTGTTTAACAAATCACGTGCCTTTGACGTAACATGAAATCTTGAACCTGTTGTCATGTAGGGAATGAAAAAACCAACATTCTACATAAGATAACTGAAGACCAAAGAATGACCCCTTCTGTTACCTGTAAATTATTAGCAACTGCTGTTGGTGACCAGCTTGAAACATTTGCTGGGCTAAATCATGCAACAGTGGAATAACCCGTGGTGGTATTAGAGTAGGAGGTGTGTAAATAGCATTTTCTAAGCTACTGTTGTGGTGTTCAGCATGATTATTGGATGGATTCTTGCCACTGTAATCACCAGGAGACCCTGAAGATGGCCTTAATGAGTTTGGGAGGCAATCAAAAAGGCGTTCAGGCTCCACAGGTTTGCTGAAAATAAAAATAAAAATAAAAAACAGATAAACAGTGTAAATGGAGCACACTTGCAACTCTAAACAGGGAAGCATTCGTAGGATTTTCTACTCCTCTTTCGTAAGAGCTTATAGCAAGAAGGCAAAGAAAATGAAAAAAAGGGAATCAATTCTTATTCACCAGCTGAATGTCGATAATAGCGCTAGGTTCTACATATATGGCCACAATTGGTAGGTGGGACCGGAAAAGGACAGAGTCAATTGAAATGGACAAACAGTCCTGTCCCATCTTCGCTGAACTTAACAATAGTGAGACTAGATTATTACAATGGACATCTGTCAAAGAAGTCCCCTCCCAAGGGATGGGTCTCTATGGGACTGGACTGGACTCAGTCTCAATCCAGTCCAGTCACAACTACCAAGCATGATCAACCCAAGGAAAGAAGAGGAAAATGTAGTAGTGTGCCGTGACATGTCGTCACTAAGGACTAACATAAAATGGGAAATTCTAAACATAATGCATAATAGACAATATCTACTAAGCTCTGGACTGAACAGCTGCAGAAGAAAAGCCCAAGAGGAATTTGAGAGGTGGATACTGATATGGCTCACATTGTTTCTGGAAAGCTTGTTCCAATATTGACATTAAATTACTAGTGCTTTCTATATAAGCAGTAGCTGGAACCACGTAGTGCCCAAGGGGGCCCCCTCAATGTTGTGGTTTGAGGGTGCCCCCTATGAACTGAATTTGTGGCTCCGCCCCTGTACATAAAGGGATGAGTAGGAATTTGTTAATATATATTTTAGTAGTTTTTAGTTCCATATCACCATATCATATAATATCGCATATCTCATATATGTGTCCATGCGACATAGGTTCCTGTAGTTTCAATTGTTTCAATCAAGTCCTCGTAGTTAACTAGTGGTTGCAATCAAGAAAATGGGTATGGGATTGAGCTAGTTAGATTCAGGATTGGGGTGATCAGGCTGGATATAATTCTAGAGTTGTTGGAGAAGTGGATAAGGGAGAAGTGGATAAGATGGAAGACTTCCATGGTTTTTTTTTCTTTCTTTTTTTTCTTTTTTCCAATTTTTCCTTTTTAATATTTTAACATTATTTTGTTCTTGGATCATATTTACCATGCACTAATGAATCTACCATCTAAAAAATTGACGGAATTCTTTTTTTAGACTTGATTGCAGGCAATAATTAAATTACAGAGACTTGATTGAAACAATTGAAGCTACAGGTTCTCCAATGTCAATACAGGAGCATTGGTTGATTTTTGGAGAAAAGGGGGGTATTTCCCAAAAGAACAGGATAAAAGCATTGTTGAGCATTGAAATACAAACCTGTAAGACAACAGCAGCTGCTTGAACTCATCTTCAAGCTTTAAAATAGCTTTAGCAAGCAAACTATTTGCTTGACTGAGAACCCCATCGCTACTCTTAAAGCCTTTGTTGCTACTAAAGAACCGTATATTGCTTCTTAGCTGATCAATTGCTTCTAGATAACTTTCCAAGTCCTCACGTGGCCCTCTAAGTATTTTGGACTCAGCCTGCAAATTGAAAGGACAACAATATCAACAAGCATAATGGTTAACATGCATCATAAGACACAAGACATATAACATATATATGTTTAAGTGAAATGGTATAGAGACAGGCAAGACAAGGTTAAAATATCCCAGTTGTTACAACTCTAAAGTTCTCAAATGAAAAGCAATTTTACTGCTGGAAAAGATTAAAGAATTTATGAATGAGAGGTAGATTATTGAATATGCAAAGACTAGTAAAGAAGGAGAGGTAAGGTAAGATAATATCTTGCAAACTATGAAGCGTGGACAACCCTAGAAGGTGGTTGTGTCAGACACCAACATTTAAATGACTCGCCTTATAAACATAAAATAACATAATTTTCATATGTCAGTGCCTAGGCTCCATTGCTTGCAAGCACCATGACTGCTTCACAACCATTCACCAAACCCAAAATATTACATGTCAATGGTTAGCTGGATATAATTCCAAAAGACACAATAATCCTACATACAAAGCACATTCAACAATCTTGTAATACATGATCGAATGATTGAATTTGGTCATGTATGACAGCTTTGTCTTTTCTAGATCTTTTCCAAATATTGTAATTAGCGTGTAAATCCCTCTTTATTTGGATAGAGAGATTTGAAATCTAAGGATTTTAATCAATATTATACAGTGAAATAGTGTGACTTAATTATTTGTAGCATTTACATGAAAATAATAAGAAGAAATGCATGGATGTCAAATGATTCGGGGATCTAGTCATTTCAAATTCAATAAATTATGTGGTACTAGTAATTTCAAATCTACTTAAAAATACATTTTATCCAGTGTTTTATAGTTTTGTCAATTTTTTTTTTTTTGGGGTCAGATATAGTTTTGTCAACTAATCTAGTCATATTCTCATAAATTCAAATCCTTTCTTCTAAATCATCCCGTCCAAATGGAACAAAAATTAAACAATTCCCATGTTCTTTAAAAGCACCAAAAACACGGGATGAACAAAACAGGATTATTTTGGCCTAAAGGTAAAACCTTAAAATCGCAAACAAACAAACGTCAACAAATAAAATCCAAGGAATTTGAAATAGCATTCTCTAGATATAAATTAATCAGCATGGTAAACAAATGCCATTTCACAAAACTAAAAACATAAAATAAAGTGTTAAACTCACCCCAGAGTACAACCACTAACAATGATCTCATGAATTTCCTAAACGCAAATGGATAATACCCAACTTCAAATTAATCAATATAAATTCAATCTTGTTAAACATTAAACAAATTTAGAAATCCTCTGACTAACCTGGCGAGAAAGATCGAATTGTGCCAGTATAACCTCAGCAGCCTTCAAGGTCTTATCAATGTTCTCATGTGCTTTCCGGATAGAATGCGTTCTAATCTGTACTATCCAAAATTCAAACAAACCCAATAAGAAAACATGAACAAAAGCTCCAAATTGTGAAAGAAAATCAAAATCCCAACAGTTCCCGAGAGATCCGCTTTTTGGTCACTAAGATATTAAAAGAAAAGCATATCAAAATTCTCTAAGACCCATATTTGGTTCTGTTTAAGAAAAGTAAAGGCCAAGTCAAACTCTAAGTGATCCAAGCTTGGTTCCATTCTTGTTGAATAAGATTTTCTGGCGACCCAAACAGAAAGTTGGGAGAAGAAGACCCACCTGGGTAGGACGCATGGCGGTTTCAAGGGCGGAGAGGCGGTGGTCAAAGGAGCCGAGAATGGAGACGACGCTGTCAGTGATGGTTTGGCTCTTTTGCAGTGACTCTCTCATCATGGCTGCTTTAAGGCTCAGTGAATCGCCGCCCATTCCTGTTGTCAAAACACCCATCTTCCTCTTCCTCCTCCTTCCTTCTTCTTCGTTGTTGCTGCAGAGTTAGAGAGAGAGAGAGAGAGAGAGAGGGATTGAATTTTTTTATAGTTTAAAGTTGGCGAGGTGGAGATGATGGGCCCCAGTGACAGGTCGACGGTTCTTCTTTCGGGGCAGACGCGAATAATAATGATAAAAAAAATTTCCTGTCTTCCTTCGGACACGGTGAATGAGCAATCTACCAACATGAAACAGATTTTTCTCAAGGAGAATTCTATTTGCACCCTATATTTTTGCTGATCCCACCCCACGACACAACAATACTTTTAGCCTTCGTTTAAACGTGGAAAAATAACTTTTTTAGTTAAAAGTTGGAAATTTAAGAGATAAAATTGACAATTTCCTTGTTTGACAAATTAAGTATGAAATTTATTTAAAAAATGATGGAAATTGGGCATCAAATTCCCGAGTTTAATTTCCACCAACATATGAGTCATTTCACAATTTCCATAATGTCATTTACAAGTTTTGTCATTTACAAAATTCGATATACATAAATTCAAACACTGAAATCTTCAATAGTCGGAAATTGACATGATGGAAATCTAAATTCCATCATTTTAGAATTCTATATAATTTTCAAATCATTCATCCAAACGGAGGGTTAGGTATAATTCATTTATAAGCATTTACAAGAATGTCAACCACTAGATTAATCTAAAGAATTTTAATCAGTCCATATCAACATAATTGTACTAGACTCAAAATCACTCGTTGCACTTTCACTTCTTTTTTGTTTTTTGTTTTTGGGAATAGATGCTTTATTAAATAATAATAAGCATCATAAGAGTGTACAAAAGATAGCACTGAAAATAGTCAAATTATCCAAAATTCAAACATGAGAGACAAGAACAAATGCGTGATCTTAAAAAAGACTCGCTCTTGAACAACTCAAGGGTAAAATAACAAGAAAAGAGAAAGAAATAAGAGGAAGCCTGAACATCTCTTCAATCTGTACATCAACAAAATCTGGACAGCACCCGAAACTTGCAGCCCAACCAGCAATGATCCTGAAAAACATTTAAATCAAAATCAGAGACATCAAAGAGTAATTCAGTTGACAACCACATAGCCCCTCTTCAATCTAAACATGAAAATCTGAACATAACAACGCACGCCTAGCCAGACGATGTACTACTTGATTACAACTACAGGAAGCATATTAACAAATCACAACATGAAAAGCATTAGATAGGCTTGCGCTTCTACTACTAATGCACTATTGGAATCCAAACATTCATGTGAAGCATTCAAACATCTAATTACCTTGTGAGCATCCATTTCTAGAACAAGATACCCATAACCCATCTGAGATGCCACCTCTAGACCCAAACATGCTGACATAAGCTCAGTAGCCTTAGGCGTAAAATTTTCTCAAACTCGTTTGGAAGCCTCCACCATAAGTTCCCTATTACAATTACGAGCAACCATGCCTAGACCTCGAAAACTCTCCCGTAAATTAATTGCACCGTCCACATTCAACTTCACAAATGGAGCACAAGGCCTTACCCAACGACAATCAAAGACAGGGATAGGCTGGTGAAGTGATTCCTTTTCATTTGCCTGCTGAAATTCAGTAACTAAAGCACAAGTACAAGTAATTAGAGTTTATGCAAGGACATATGTACCATGAAACCAATACTCATTTTGATTATGCCAAATACTCCAACACAAATATGAGATAATGATCATTTCTTGTTGATAGAGAATTGTTGTAGCATATTCACCAACCAAAGAAGACAAAGAAGAAAGTAGCCAAACCTCTTTTGCTGACGAACAACACCATAAAGCATGTATAATTGTCTCTGGCTTTCTAGTACAACAAAAACAAATCGGATTAGGAACAATTTTATGATAAAAAAAGATTAGCCATACAAGGAAAGAGACCATGCGAAGATCGCCACAAGAAAATTTTAATCTTACTAGGAATTGGCAAAGACCACACAGAGGTCCAAAGTGTGTCCCTACCACCATGAGAAGTTCTTATACCCCCATCAACACGCAATGTAGCATCCTACTCGGCAGCCACGTTTGACACTATATATACCATTTTTTTGAAAATGCCAAATTAATTTGTCTGGGATAGCAAAGCTCGATAAAGGAATGGACATAATAGCAACAGCTTCAGAAGCCCAAAAAACCTATTGAATTAAATCAAAATCCCAACAGTCGTCAACATGTATAAGAGCGCTGACAGAAGCATCAAGTGAAAGAAGTGGGTAGAAGAAATCCATAAACTAGTAGAGCACTGTAACCAAGCATCTGAATATATTTTAATGGAAAGATCATCCCTAACCCTGCAATGAAGCCCGCTTACAAGCAACTCCTAACCCCACAAAAGAGAACTCCATATATAAGACGAATTTCATCCTTTGCCCACCTTTAAAAAAGACTGATTGGGAAAATAACGTCCTTGATAAACTAGACTAACCAAAGAACTCGGATTGGAGAGAATAGACCAACAAAGCTACAACTGGAATACCAAGCGCAGCGCCTACAACATCTATAACTTCCTGAGAGGCATTGGGACTAAAAGATAAAGCCAATTTATGAAAATTAATTTGCTGACATGAAACCTCTTCATAAATGCGGAAAATCTCCTTTAAGGTAAGACACACAGCTTCTGACATTTCAAGAAAAAGAAAACTGTCATCTACAAACAAAAGATGTGAAATCCTTGGAAGAGAATGGCCGACACCTTCACTTACCCTTTCTTATGTAGCTTATCATTTTATTAATTAAAGGGAGTGTATCCAATCTATACTTATAAAGACTTTTTTTGGAGGACCTTTCCTATTGAAAGGGGCGATAGCATATTAAACTCACACACACAACACGGATGCTAGGATTCCAACCCAGGACCTTGCCTGAGGGAGTAAATACTCCAAACCACTACACTAGTGGGTCCTTTGCTATAAAGACTTTTTTAATTGAGTGATATTCATAAAGTTGACAAATTCTTAAATACTTTCATAGAGTTTATAAAAGTCACTAGTAAATTGGCAAAACTTTTGCTATTAACACTTAGCCTTAAAAGTATGCAAAAGTCATTCATTTAAAAAGCTTTTTATAAGTCATTAAGCTTTTGGATACCACCAAACTTTTAAAGACTTTTTAAAAGTCATACCTAGATACCACCAAACTTTTAAATACTTTTTAAAAGTCACAGTTGGATACCACTAAACCTATTTAAAAGTCATAGTTGAATACCTCAACGGAGGCGGCAATGGATTCGTAATGGAGGCAGCAATATATTAGCAACGGCAGCGGCGATGGCTTCGACATAAAGGTGGCGATGGATTCGAAATGGAGGGCGCGATGGATTTGACACGAAGGCGGTGATGGATTAGCAACAAAGGCGACGAGGGATTAGACACAAAGGTTCACAATGGCAGTGGCGATGGCTTCACTACTACAATATTTGGCTTTAGGCACCTCTATTGTTATGTGCTCTTTGACCTAAAAAACAATTATTCATGCTATATGATAATTGTCATGGTGCAACCACAATAAATAAGTCAATTTCCTGTATAGGAGTTCCCATTGGTTAAAAAACACTTTTTTTTTCTTTTTCGTGCCCTAAAACTCAATGCTTTTGGGCACATATATGACATTGTGTGGCATTGTTCCGACAACATCGATTGTTGCTTCTGATTTGACTTTGCACATACACACAAATCATTCATTCATGTCCAATGTAATTATTTTTTAACAAAATAAATTATAATTGCAAACAAAGAAAAAAGGAAAAACCTAAACTACCTATTTTCTCTCTCTCCACCACAACCACCTTAGATTGCAACCTCAATACCCACCATATAATCGAGCCTTATAACCATCAGCCACCTCCAATTGCCTTCTTTCCTTAAACTAGCCCAATACTTGTGAAGGTGCATATGCATGTGGGTGCAGTCGTCAATCTTTCTGATCTGTGTTTGTGGAGGCGACTTTGGATGGTGGCGGCATCACAGAGAGAGAGAGAGAGAGAGAGAGAGAGAGAGAGAGAGAGAGAGAGAGAGAAAGGATGATTGAGAGAAAGAGGCATGGTGTCGATCTCATATATGTGTTGGCGAAGGCAGCATGGAGGTGGTGAAGAGAAGGAAGTTTTGGTTGTGACTCAGAGACAGAGAGGGGAAGGGAGAAACGACTTCAAAAAAGAAGAGTTTTGGGAGAGATATTTTTTTAGGGTTTAAAGTTTTAAGCTTGAGGTGGAGGATTGCCCCAAAAAACACCACCAAAAAAAAAAGTACAAAAGAAACTTCATATGGAAGCCAATTTCAAACTTTTGCTATGAAAATGAAACATTAAAAGAGTTTGAAAATAAAGTAAATTATTATAAATTATTGGGCACAAAATGGTTTTTGTGTCTAGTTCTAATGTCACATTTGTCAGATAAAAGCATAGTTTGAAAATAAAAAAATTACTTCCCATGTAAATTCTAATAAATATTAGGCATATAAAATGGTTTGTGTGCCTAAAATATGTCAAATATGTGAGTTAAAGACACAAATATTTTATGCTTATTCAAATAAGTTCTCTTCTTTTAAAAAAAAAACAAAAACAAAAACAAAAGCAAGAATGTGTCAGATTGTACTTACATAGTACATAGGGCACTGTTTCTTGTGCCAAATGTAATATTGTGCCTTATGTCCACAAATTTAGCACAAGTATTTGTGTTTTTTTATAAAAAGAGCACACATGTAACTTATTTGTGTCTAATAATAGAAAAGAGAGCACATTATTGTATTTGTGCCCTTATGCTCGTAGTTTTTGCTCAATTTTGTAGTAGTGCTTCGACACAAGGGTGACAATGGATTCGCAAAAGAGGTGGCAATGGATTCAACACATTAATGGATTCACAATAGCAACGAGGATGGCTTCGAAACAGAAGCAACAAAGGAGGAGTCGTCATCATCATCGTCAATAATAATGTTAAAATTGATTGCATCCAAATACTTCATTTGGAAGCCAAGAATGGAGGACATCCTTTACTGCAAAGATTTGTATGAGCCCCTTCAATTGTTGGGACAAAATCAAGAGGGAAAGTCATACAATGCATAGAGCATTCTGACCAGAAAAGTTGTCAGACAAATCCAACAACGAGTGGATCAAAGTGTACTCAATCATGTAGAACAAGAGACAGATGCATACATATTATGGACAAAATTGTCATCCATGTACGAGGAGAAGATCGCTCAAAATAAAGTCTTGACGGTTTGTAAACCTCAAGCACATAGATGGTCAAAGAGTGACCGAGCATCTCATAGATTTCCAAGGTTTGATCAACTAGTTGATGAATATGCAGATGGTCCTCGATGATGAGTTACAAGCATTAGTGTTACTCAACTCTTTGTCTTATAGCTGGGATACACTAGTAGCGTCATTAAGCAATTCAGCTCCTTAAGGCGTTCTTACATTGGACATAGTTAAAGACAGAATGTTCAATGAAGAAGCAAGGAGGAAAGAACAAGGCGTAGCAGTCGAATCAAAAGCCCTCGTCTCAGAGTGTCGTGAAAGAAGTAGCAATAGAAAACTCCACAAGCGAGAAAAGTCAAAGATAAGGTCAAAAGATGATTCAAGGGGTAGGTCCAAGACAAGAAGGGACTTAGAATATTACCATTGTGGAAGGATAGGCCACATGAAGAGGGAGTGCATGTTGTTTAAACGAGAGAAAGATAGAGGTAACAAGAGGAGTGATGCCAGGGACACGACCGCAACTACCTTTGGTGGAAATGAGGTAATTATTCTATGTGGTGATGGCTTCGTTAATTTTTCCTCTCAAGATACATGCTGGTTAGTGAATTCTGGTGCATCATTTCATGTCACCTTACGAAATGACTTCTTTACATTTTACACCAATAGAGATTTTGGTAATGTGAGAATGGGAAATGAGAAATTGTCCAAGATTGTGGAAATATGAGATATTTCCCATGAAACCAACACAAGTTGTCCCTTGGTACTCAAAGATGTGACATATGTTCCAAAAATGTGTCTTAATATGATCTCCACAGGATTACTTGACGATGAAGGATACATTAATGTCTTTGCTGAAGGGAAATGGAAGCTTAGCAAAAACTCTCTTGCCTAGCACAAGAGAAGAAGGAAAACACCCTTTACATGACACATGCAAAAGTTAGTAATGGGTATACAAATGCTCTCGCGCAAGACTCGATTCAGCTATGACATAAAAGGCTCGGTCACATGAGCAAGAAAGGGTTGTAGATTCTAGCCAAAAGAGATGACCGGGATGAAGAAAGGCATGCCTCTAAAATCATGCACGCATTGTTTAGCTGGAAAGCAACATAGAGCTTAGGTTCAACATGGACCTGCACAAAGAAAACCCAATGTATTGGATGTTGTGTACTCTGATGTTTGTGGTCCTATGACTACTAGTACTCTTGATGGTGCAAGATATTTCGTTACCTTTATTAACAATCATTTCAAAAAGGTATGGGCCTACGCACTTAGAACAAAAGATCAAGTGTATGAAGTTTTCCAGTGGTTTTATGATAGCATTGAATGAGAGACTGGTAGAAGCTTGAAATGTATTCGCACTGACAACAGAGGAGAATATATTAGGGTATTTAGAAACTATTGTAGAAGTAATGGAATCAGGCATGAAAGATCTGTTCTGAAGATTCCTCAGCATAATGGCGTAGCTGAGCGAATGAACAAAACAATTGTTGAAAGAATTAGAACAAGCTATCTCATGCCAAGGTGCCCAAGAGCTTTTGGGGTGAAGCTCTAATGACTACGGTTTATCTAATCAAACTTTCTCCTTCAATACCTTTGAATGGTGAAGTCCTAAACAAGATCTAGTCGAGAAATGATGTACCTACAATCATTTGAATGTGTTTGGTTGTAGAGCTATTTTTCATATTCCCAAAGACGAGATATCCAAACTCGACGAGAAGTTGAAAGAATGCATCTTCATGGGATATGGAAATGAAGAATTCAGTTACAGGTTATGGGATCCTCTAGCTAGAAAGATTATCATAAGTAGAGATGTTGTCTTCTTTGAAGATCAGAACATTGAAGACATGCGAAGAGGTGATAAACCTGATAATCTTAGAGAATATCCAGCTAAATTAGATCCAATTTCTCATCCCCTAGAGTGCAATGACGGGAGAGATGAATCCAATGATACTGATGATCCAACTAATGATCCTATTACTAATGAACCAGTTAATGATGACATGATTGATGGTCATATAGCTGATGGTGTAATGGATGATGTAGCCAATGAGGGGCAAGAAGCACAAGCCCATGAAAGCTGCCGAATTCCAACTAAGAAGATCGACAAGGGTACGAAGACCTCCGAGTAGGTATTCTCCAGATGATTACGTTCTACTAATAGACGGGGGAGAATCAGAATACTATGAAGAAGCATTGACTCATGATCATAAAGATGAGTGGTTGAAAGCCATACATAAAGAGATGTAATCTCTGCATGAGAACCACACATATGATCTGGTGAACCTACCAAAAGGTAGAAGAGCACTAAAGAATAAATGGGTGTATCGACTGAAGACCGAAGAAAACAACTCCAACCCAAGGTTTAAGACAAGGCTAGTTGTGAAAGGTTTTAGCTATAAGAAATGAATTTATTTTGAAGAGATTTTCTCACCCATAGTGAAGATATTATCCATACGGGTTGTACTTGGTTTGGGTGCCAGCTTGAATCTCGAGATCGAACAGCTATATGTGAAGACTGGATTTCTTCACGGAGATCTTGATGAATAAATTTACATGGAGCAGCCAGAAGGATTTAGAATCAAAGCAAAGAAGAATTGGTATGTCGTATGAAAAAGAGTTTATATGGAATGAAGTTTGATTCCTTCATGATTGAACATAGATATTGGAGGACTACTTCATACCATTGCGTAGTTGTGAAAAGATTCGATGATGGTGAGTTCATCATACTTCTTCTATATGTCGATGACATGTTGATTGTAGGACAAAACAGTGACAAGATTAGCAAGCAGAAGAAAAAGATAAGCAAGTTTTTTTGCTATGAAAGACTTAGGACCTGCAAAACGAATCCTTGGTATGAGTATATTCCGTGATCGAAAAACTCGGAAGATACAATTATCACAGGAAACCTATATCGAGAAGGTACTAAAGCGGTTCAACATGGATAAAGCAAAACAAGTTACTACTTCATTTCCTAGTCACTTCATGCTTAGTTTGAAGCAGATTCCTACATATGAGAAAGAAAAAGAAGATATGGCTATGGTGTCATATTCCTCAGTTGTTCGTAGTCTGATGTATGCAATGATTCGCATGAAACCAGACATAACGCATGCAATTGGCGTTGCAAATAGATTCATGTCAAAACCAAGTTGAGGGCATTGGAATGCTATGAATTGGATTCTTAGGTACCTCATGGATACTTCGAATGCTAAGTATGGAGATCTCCAATCTTATGCAAACGAAATGGTGAAAGATTCTTCCGTGAAGGGTATCGTACAACACATGGGACAATTGGATTGAACTTCAGCTGCATGCTTTTTCATTTCTGGCCAATAATAACCCTTGCGTTGCAGGCACCGATACAAACTGATCACTGGTTCCAAGCTGCAGGTAGCGCCATATACTTCTTATAACCTTTTTCGTGCTTCTATCACTCCTATACACTGGGTTAAAATACCTCCTGGGAGACGTCTGTAGAGTTCCCCAAAGATAATTATATTGTCTTTCAAGTCTTTAATGCTGCTTCCTGCCCTTAACTTTTTCTTCACTGGCTTTCTCCAATCGTCCCCTTCTAGCAGTTCCCCCTGGATCATTGCTTCGACCATCGGTGTATCCCTCCTTATCACAGTGATATTGGGCTGTTCTTGGACAAACGGGAGCTTTGACCCCAACGTAGCCAAAGCGTCAACATACCTATTGGTGACTCCCGGAATGTGCACCATCACAATTTGCTTGAAAGAATTAATGAGTCTTTCAGCAGCTGTACGATATGGTGCCAAGGTTACTTCCTTGTAATTGACTTAGCACTAGATTTGAATTGCCAATGATCTTCATCCTTTCTACACCCATTTCTCTTGCCGTAGACAAACCCATAATAAAAGCTTCATACTCCACCACATTATTTGTGCATGGGAAATCTAGTTTGAATTAGAGAGCCGTAGTTTGCCCTTCGGGTTAATGAGTACTACACCTGCTGCTCCACCATTGGTTGTAAAGGAACCATCAAAGTGGAGTATCCATGGTTCCTCTTCCATAGCAGCAGCAATAACTTCTGGTAGCTGTCACACCCCGGACCGGCTCCGCCGTAGCAGGATATTGTCCGCTTTGGGCCTGGCTACATTCTCACCAGCCCGCACGGTTTTGTTTCTGGGAGCTCACGAAGCAACTTCCCATGGTGGTCACCCATCCTGGGATTGCTCCAGCCTCCAACTCGCTTAACTTCGGAGTTCCTACGAACCCGAAGCCAGTGAGCTCCCAAAAGGCCTCCTCTAAGTTCAGAGTGGCGCAGCGGACTGCCCAACTCCACCTAGCCAGATATCGTCCGCTCTGGGCTGGGACGACGCCCCCCCTCACGGATTTGTTCCTGGGAGCTCACAGAGAAACTTCCCAGGGTGGTCACCCATCCTGGGATTGCTCCAGCCTCCAACTCGCTTAACTTCGGAGTTCCTACGAACCCGAAGCCAGTGAGCTCCCAAAAGGCCTCACGCTATGAGGATGCGAAGTGTGCCATATAAGGCACATCACCCCCTCTCCGTTTGGTCGATGTGGGATCTCACAATCCACCCCCTTAAGGGATCCGACGTCCTCGTCGGCACACTCGCACCACACGGCAAAGTGGCTCTGATACCAAACTGTCACACCACGGACCGGCTCCGCCGTAGCAGGATATTGTCCGCTTTGGGCCTGGCTACATTCTCACCAGCCCGCACGGTTTTGTTTCTGGGAGCTCACGAAGCAACTTCCCCGGGTGGTCACCCATCCTGGGATTGCTCCAGCCTCCAACTCGCTTAACTTCGGAGTTCCTACGAACCCGAAGCCCGTGAGCTCCCAAAAGGCCTCCCCTAAGTCAGAGTGGCGCAGCGGACTGGCCCAACTCCACCTAGCAAGATATTGTCCGCTCTGGGCTGGGCCGACGCCCCCCCTCACGGATTTGTTCCTGGGAGTTCACAGAGCAACTTCCAAGGGTGGTCACCCATCCTGGGATTGCTCTAGCCTCCAACTCGCTTAACTTTGGAGTTCCTACGAACCCAAAGCCAGTGAGCTCCCAAGAGGCCTCCTACTAGATGGATGCGAGGTGTGCCATATAAGGCACATCACCCCCTCTCCGTTTGGTCGATGTGGGATCTCACAGTAGCTCTCCTAACACCTCTTCGGACAGGGTAGATCCCTCTGCTTCCGGGAATAGGACTAACATGTCGATCACAGCCTGACCTCTGATAGCTTTTGGGGTTATACATACGATCTCAAACTCAGATAGTTGTAGCAACCAATGTGCAAGGCGTCCTGACAATACTGGTCTTATGAGCAAATATCTCACAGGATCTTATTTTACTACGAGCTGCAACTTGTGAGCAAGAAAATAATGTCGCAATCATTGCGCATCGTAGACAAGGGCAAGGCATAAGAGCTCTGTTTTTGGGTACCTTGTCTCAGCTCCTCTTAATTGTCTGCTCACATAATAAATGAGGCTCTCCTCCCTGTCATGACCATCTTGGGCAAGCGAAGCTCTAATCACAGTGTTTGTCGCAGCCAAATAAAGCTTGAGTGGAAGTCTCGGAATGGGTGTCCTCATCGTGGGCAGCTTAGTGATCAATTGTTGTACTTGCTGGTAAGCTTCTTGGCATTCCTTGCTTCATATATATGGTTTGCCCTTTTTGAGTAAAGGCGTGAAAACACTCATCATGGCAGCAAGGCCTAGGATAAAGAGTTGAATGCATGACAATCTTTCCATGAAACTTTTCAATTCCTTTGGATTCTTAGGCGGTGCAAGAGAGCATATGGCTTTGGTTTTCTCGGGATCCACATCTATGTTGTGCTGGTGTACTTGAAAGCCGAGAAACGTGCCGGACGAGACTTCGAATGCATATTTCTTTAGGTTAATCTTCAATCCATAGAGCCGACATCTTTCCAGCACTCTCCTCAGAACTTCTTGATGGCTTCCTCTGTTCTTTGACTTCACCACAAGGTCGTCCATATAGTCTTCTACTTCTTTTCCCATCATATCATGGAATACCGCCGTCATGGCCCTTTGGTAGGTGGCACTGGCATGACTATATAATAGAAATTCCCACATGGTGTTCAAAACGCTGTCTTCTCAGCATCTTTTGGCGACATCTTTATTTGGTTATAGCTACTAAACCCATCCATGAATGACAGCATGCCTTGCCCCGAGGTTGAATCGATTAAGATATCCATATTGGGCAGTAGGAATTCATCTTTTGGATAGGCTCGCTTAAGATCACGGTAGTTTGTTCATACCCTAATCACACCGATCTTCTTTTCACAGGGACAATGTTTGCTAGCCATGTTGGATGCTTGGTTTGATGAATTCAGCAACTAATAGCTTCTCAACCTCCACCTTGATTTGCTTTTCAATCTCGGGATGAAAGTTTCTTTGTGGCTGCACAACAGGTTTCATACCAAGCTCAATATTCAAAGTATGACTCACTAAGTTTGGATTTAGGTCGAGCATTTCTTCATGGCTCCAAGCGAACACATCTCAGAATTCCTTTAACAAGGATACCAAAGCTTCTTTTTCTTTTCTTGTCAAATGAACGCTGATGGAAATGGGCCTTTGGACAGAGGGGTCATCACTCAAATTGATTGTTTCCAATTGCTCAGAGGCGACCCCTCCAACCTTCCCGGAAAAAACCTGGCTGTAATTTCAGAGACACTTAACTGGTCATCCTTGAGTTGCTCCTAAACCCATGCCATGCCATGCCACTGCATTTTATTTTTGGGCTAGAAATTGATTATTTGGGCCATTTCAATACACATTCATGGCCCCAATAATCAAGGGGGCTAATGTTGAGGCCCAAAAAAATCCACACTTCGGCCCAAATAAATGCTCAGCCCAATGCAATACCTTACCCAGAAGAAACCCAATTTGGGCACGCGAAAGCCATATGCGCTTGTACACATACCACGCCAAGCAAATAAACAACGCGCCATGCTACAAGCTTAAGTGGGCCCAAGCCACGCAAGATGCCCGGGGCTTGCTTGAGTGGGTTGTGGTATGGATGGTAATAGGTCGTCATGAGGCCCATTGATGGGACGAGAAATGGAGGTTCCAGGTTGCTTGGGAGCCTCGGAACCCAAGCCCATTTCTTAGGCCCAAATATATGGGTGAGCAAAAAGGGGGAAAATAACCCAACCAAAATAACCCAATCAAAGAATTAATAGCCCAACCAAAAGCCCAATATTTAATAAAACAGCCCACTTGCTTAAGAAACCACTTTGGCCCATACAAAAAAAACCCAAGATAAGCCATAAAAATCTCAGCCCTTTGCTGGAAAAAAGATAGAAGCCACGTAGAGATCTGCAGAATCATTGAACAGAGCTGCTGGGAAGTGACAACACATGGGAATGGATCAAGTTCCAAAAACAAAACATCAGAGAAACCAAGGGATGTTAACATGCAAGCTGCCAGGAAGAGAGACACTCTTTAAACCAACATACACATCCCAACTCCTTCCCTATCAAAACTGGTTATAGGAAAGAGTGAGAAAGAAAGGAAGAAAATGGCTGGAAGTAGAAATCTTCTACTGAGGCAGCCGTAGGAAAGGAGGCCTTGAGCTCCAAAATCCCTGATTTTGTGCAAATAGATAGAGAAAAATCTCACTAAAACAGGAAAAGTCAAGAGAGGAAAGGAAAAGGGAAGGAAAACCTTGCTAAGATGGGGAAGAGACCATTAGGGTTTCTTGGGGAATGAGGGTTTCCCGCAGCTATAAAAGGAGGTCCCCTCCACCTAGTAAAAACCAACCCAAGCTGAGAGAGCAAGCTCCCTCTCTTACTAGCAAAATCCAGTAGCCCTATTCACTCTTCTTCTTCGTTCTTCTCTGTTAACAGACTATTTTCAGAGTCTGTCAAGCTGCCGGAAGAAGTAATGCCCTTCTTTTACCCCTTCTCAGCCAAGATCATCATGCAAACCTTGTCTCCCTCATCTTAAACACTCCCATTTCTCCATCGGAAGCCTTATTTTCCTCTTTGGTGCTCAACTCATGCTGACCTTGCTCCCATGCCACAATCTCCTCATGCTAAGCTAAAACTTTATCTGTAAGCAAGCATAAATTACCTATAAGCAGCCATCATTTTCGTTGGGGAAGATAACCAGAACACTTCCTAAGGCTTTACTGCCCTTTCGAAGTGCTTTTGGGGCTTAATTTTTGAACTCAGGCACAAGGGGGCAATTCCAGTAATTTCCGCTTTACGGCAGCCCAGCCCATTTGCAGCTGCCGGAAGAAAAAGACCCCCACATAAATTGGCGACTTCACTGGGGATTAAGCCATTATCTTCATCAATGCCTCCAAGGAAGAAGGACAGAGCCAAGCTTGTCATCCAAACACCATCGCTGGAAGAGCTGCTGCTAGAAGCAATAAACCAGAGAAAATAAAGAGATAAGAACATTCCTTCCTGCCTTTTCTTTTTTTTGGCTATCTGCTTTGCAGAACAAACATGATATAGATTGCTCACATGCTCCCTTTGTTTATGCCTTAGATCTCCATTCTCAAGTAAGACAAGATCTTGTAAGAGGGCTGGGGGCTTTGGCAAATTCATCATTCATGCATTTGAGTGAACTACACATGCAAACTCCAAAATACTTGGGGGTTTCGTGCCAAGCAAATCTGTATAAGAAGAAAAGAGGAGTCAAAATTCAGTTCCAAATGACTTGGGGGCTTCCTGCCAATTAAAAAAAAAAAGGTCAAGCACAAGCACTTCAAAGTTTCTCATGCTAAACTAAGGTATGCCTTGGTTCCAAGAGCTGTGTGAACATTATTCACATCAGCAAGTCCAACTATATCATTCCAAGCCAAGTTACATTCTTCCAGCTCCTACTCTACAAGCAAAGAATTTATGGCACTTGCCTCATTTCAAATCTTCTTAGCCCCTGCCCCATTTCAAACATCATGCTAGTATATGCGCTCCTTAACCCCCAAAGCTCAATTTATCCATGCAACTCAAGATTGAACAAGTCCTCTCTGGAATGCTGCTTGCATCACCTCCATCTTTGGCACTGCCCACAGAATGCCCTGACTTTCTATGCCATTATCGGCTCCACAATCCACATGCTCTCTATTGGAAGCCAAAGATAAGAAATTCTTTCTTTTTCTTTCCTACCTTTTTAGATTTCACAATAAAATATATATTATCATGCCACATGCCATACTTGTAAAAGCAGCACGAGCATGTCATCTATTCAAATATAAACATGTAATGATAAATTTTTTTATTATATATATATAAATCATGTTTTAGGCCAATACCAACAGAGTGAAGTTGGGCTATTCAGCTTCCTTTATCTCTTATCTTTCACTTTGAAAGGAATACAAACACTAGACATTTACACACTACTCAAAGCACGAATATCATCATGTGCTTTAATAATTGCCAAAGCATCACATGCTTGCATATTACTAAAAGCAACCTTTGTTGGTTTAATATTGATGTGTGATTCATTCATTAGTTAATGATGTTGAATGACATTCATTTGAAATCGACAAATATCAATTATATTCATTTACAAGTTGCAACATATGTATTATTTTAACCACCATCTGCTTTGGTCATGCAGAAATTATATATCTATCAAGCACTTTGTTCTTTTAAAGATGATGAGTACATTTCTCTACACCTCAAGCCTCAAGGAGCATGGGACCCTATGTTCCTGTACCGATCAGCATCTCAACACGCTCAGCAGCGCCAAGCCATGCCAACAACAAAATTGTGCCATAGGAGATGGTCTAAAGAGGAATCATGCCAAGAAAAAAACAATCCATCTCCAAAATCATGCAACTCAAGCATTTCACTTGGTGTTTCTAGCTGCCGGAAGCACAGAGAAGAAGCCATGCTATCATGCCAAATTGTCAACATTGCAATAGAGGGATATCCTAAGTTCATCTTGCCATGCAATACCCAAAGCCATCAAAGGCTATTTGGGAGCCTTATGGAAACATGGAAAAAGCTCACAGGTGTAAATATTCAAAACCTTCAAGTTATAGCACTCCATGGCCACTTACTGATGGACGGATGAATGGTTCCAACAGCGAAGTATTCAAATTGGACATGCCGGAAGAACGCCACTTGGGGGCTTCATTTAGTTAGCAAGATTATCAAGAGACAGCTGCCGTAACCTCTCATAACCTCACAAAAGTTGAAAAAAGTACAATGAGTTATGAGCTGCAAATCACTCCTTGATTAGTTAAGTTATGAGCTGCATGCAGGTAAAGCAGTAGCTGTGGCTCTGTTAAACAGAGCATGACAGCCTACTACAATACATGCAAAATACATGTCAATCTAAGCCACAACCTTTCATGCTATTGCAAGACATGCACACTCCTTGGTCCTTTCATACTTGGGGGCTTGATTTGATGGGAGAATTCATTAATGCAAAGTGGCTCAAGCTTTACTACAGCTAAGTTAATCTTATGTCAAGCACGCCACTTAGCAGTAGGACATGCCAAGCAAAGTCACTTGGATGGGGTCCGAGGCCATCAACAAGTTGCACGCCAAAGCAAAATAATATGGGGCATGCATTCTTGAGCTGCTGGAACAACGAAACCATTGTCCTCTTTTGATGAGCAACCAGAATATGCAAAACATCTGGGAATTTTACAAAGACCATACATACACTAGTCTGACCCTTTTTGGGTATGATAAGAGGGTGTTTTTCAGGCCTAGTGGTCAGACAAAATTTTGGCAACATATACCTTGTTTTTAAGGATATCCAACCTGTCAAAGAATCTCCAGCAGTTCATAAAAACAAATTTTGCCAACCAAGCAATATATATATATATATATATATATATATAAGACATGCAGATTACAACATGCCTCAAGCATTCAGAAATGGATACAAGCTCCAGTAATTCAACATTACATTACAAAGCCATAACGACATGGTCGTTAGAGTGTCTAAAAAAAAAAAAACTACAGTCAAAGCAAGATAAAACTACACATGCTAAAGACCCATGCAGCCTATGGTCTTCAAGGGAACAGAACCACGCGCCAAGATAATCAGTCACCAAGCCAAGAGGTGACAACTTGCAAGAAGAAGATGTGTGTTAAGACCAAGGGATGCTGGAAGGAGTAGCCCGATAAAAAAACAAGAGAGGAATTATATACCTTGAAGCTGTGAAGAATGCCCAAAAAGAACGAAAGAAGCACTAGGAGATGATCTGGTTGTTGCCTCCGTCACACACTCAGCATTGTCGGCAGAAATACCCTTAGCAAAAAAAAGGGCATGCACTTCCCGGCGCTACTTGTCCAATTCCTGTTGCTTAATGATCAAAGTGTCGACAACAGCTTTTACCTCACTGGAACCATGTGATAATTTCATGCTTTGAATGGCCCGCACTCCAAAGACAGCACAGGCTAGGTTCCTCACAAGGTTGATGAAGAAGTCCACATGAGAGCCCAGAGTTATGGCCTCACATATCTTAAGCGCCACCATCAAAGAAGGCTTTGAACACCATGAAGGAATTCTCCCAATCTTGCCAAGACATGCTTTTCTCCGATAAATGCCCTACGGAGGTTGAAACATCACCGTCCTTATGGTTGTCATCAATAATCTCACCACAAGGCGGCACTGCTGGAAGCTGTGGAGAGGTGCCGGAAGTTGTGTCGGATGTGCTTAGGAAAGGAGGCAGCACTGCCGAAAGC
>NC_047651.1:8335821-8412400 GCF_902201215.1 Prunus dulcis
TGAGACATTTATTGTCCTCCACGACAATAGAGCAAATTGGTGTCCGTTACAACCCATGAGATCCATGACTTCTTATAATGTATTATTTTTGTGCTTGAGATAATTTAGTCTGAATTGTAGAGTAATATCTTTAGTTTCTTATGCAGTTTTAGAGATGCTCAACAACAGAGCATAGAATGTAGGTGCTGTAAGTTCTTCATCCAATCTTCATATTTGACATGAGTTACGCTATAGAATTTCATTGATAAAGTGACTGAAACTGATTAGTGATCATTCATACATCATTTTCATGTTCATATTCAAAAGATAAACAATTGATCATTGTCTCTTAATGCGTCTAATTCTTCGACTTGTGAGCCGTCCACCATCACAAATGTGCTCCTCTGTTTCCCAACTTTTTCTCTGCATTCACAAAAACAAAAAACAAAAATGCTATCATTGATGTGAATTTATGAATTTGAATTTATCTTGTTTTATGTATGAATTTGAATGTGTGAGATGATTCTCATATTATATATATATGTATATATATATATATATATATATATTTGGCAATGTGTGAAATCATTGAACTCTCTGGCCTTCTAGGGGTTGATTTTAGATTCTCATTAGTTCATATTTGTAATAGCCACTTATCATCCAAGACCATCTTACAGTATTTTGGAATTGGTTAGCTTAGTCTTCAACAAATCTCTTGGTATTGAAAATGTAATCTTCATTAGCATGAACTGAAAGTACTCGGTACTGGCTTTTACATTGGGGAGAATTCATAATATTTTATTCGATAAAAAAATACCTTGTGAAATACAATTGAAGCTAACGAAAAGCTAGATAAGTAGACTTAGATTTATAGTCTAAGTATTCTATTAAAAAGGAGATGTGCGCCTCTGTATTCAGTTCATCCAGCAATTCTGTTAGAAAAGGGATTTCTTGTAGCATCTCTTGTTTTAAGTCTTTCAAGTGCTAAGAAGAAAAGAGTCAGTGTAAACAAATGCCTATGCATCATAGGGTTAGTTATATATATATATATATATATATATTAAAAGAAGGAAATGAGAGCAATGGATATTCAGGTTACAATACAAAACTACATTTGCTAGCTGATATACTCTTACTTAAGTTATAAGGTGGTATTGCTTAAGTTATAAGGTTGTATTGCTCTCAAACCTGAAAATGTTGAGGCACTAACTTGTACACGAGACTGGATATTTATTTGTTTCTTTTTATCATCATCTAAAGTCTTATTTGGGCAGTTAGCTATAACTATTGTTTTATTTGGCTTGTATATTTTCATGTTTACAGGCCTTCCCAACCCATTGAACATGAAACTTCACTGCAATCAATGGTACCATGCATATGAAGAGTCCTAATTTACACGACTTCTATATCTTCTACATGGGAAAGGGACTTACTCTTCTTCTTGTGCTTCTTAATTTCAAATTGGTTTTGATTATGTTTTTCAGTTAGGTATTGTTTTGATTATGATTTTGAATTTGCAGGTATTCCAACTAGCGGCCCATCCACCCTTCCCAGCATCTGATAAGGGTAAATAATTTTTTTTTCCTTCAAATTTATCTCTCTGTCTCTGTCTTTCATTTTGGTGAATGGTTGAGGATGTTATTTATTTATTTTAGTAATGCATGAGGAATATATATATATATATGAACTGCATGTTAAAAACTATCATGCTACATTGGAAGTGGTATTATTTGCCTAATCTTGGCATAGTGCTAAGAATAGTTAATTTTGGAATCACAAAATGAGGACGTAAAGACAAACACCAGGCCATTGTACATTGCATTGGAGATATGGTTGAAGCTGGTCCCAGCTTTTGGCTGCTTTCGTTGCACTTTTTTGTTTGATATTCAAAGCCTATAAGATTGATGATCGTTATACAATCCAACAAGTAAAAAAAGGAAAAAGAAAAGAACAAATCTCTACCCCAAACTGGCATTTTGCTTTCTATTCAAGTTAATTATGTTGTAGGTTTGTTCTTTTTTTGTTTACAATGATGAATTTCTAATTGTTTTCATATTAGCATATTGCTTTATGTTTCCATTCATTTTATTGATAGTTTCGTGATTGTTTTTCAGGTTGGGGTAAAGAATTAGGCCAAGTACAATCCTAATATACTATTTTGGAGTCTATTTATTTGGCTACTTGAATTTGTAATATTTTCATTGTATCTGGAGATTGTATTTTTTTATTATAAAAATATACATAATGACTTAAGATTTTAGATTTATAATTATTGGTTATGTAGAGTGAATGTATTGAACAATACTTTCAATTACATGAATGAAGTTTATGTTGGCTTTGATGAGGATATAGTACCATTGAGAATAAGCTTTTAAAGTAAATTTGACTGTTATATCATAGTTTATGTGCCAATTGAAACAATCTTCCCATTAGCATTGTGAATGGGCATTGTACCATAAAGTTGTATTATGAGATTAGTGTATGCATGTTATTGGCAGGCTTTTTTATTTTAAGAAAGTAAACACAAAATGTGATTTGTCAATGCAATTGACAAACAGGTAGTGCCATTTGCATTCCAGTCGTGCAATTGACAAAAAAAAGTAGTACTATTTGCATTCCAGTCGAGCAATTGCCATTATCTGTGCACAATTAATTGAAAATTTAAATTTAATATGTGATATGTCAATGCAATTGACAAACAGGTAGGGTAATTTGCATTCTAGTAGTGCAATTGAGAACTAAAGTAGTCCCATTTGCATCTAAGGCAATATTAACAGCTCAACGACATTGAAAATAAGCTTTTTACAAAGCAAAAAAAGCTCCCAACCCTCCCCCCCCTCTCTTCTAGGGCCGCTAGGAGGGGAAGTGGTCATTGACCCTTCTCCCCTCCCCTTCTTGCCTCCTTGTTCCTCATTTCCTCCCTTCCCCCCCTTCCTTCCTTCATCTCCCTCTTTTTGGTTCTTTTTTTTTTTTTTTTTGCTTTTTCTCCCTCTTCTCCCCCTTTATTTCTTCTCTGGTTCCCTCTCCCCCTCTCTCCTTCGTCCCCCCTCCTCTCCTTTCTTTTATGTTCTCTTTCCCAAATCTCTACCTCAAATTTTTTTTTTTTTTGGCTTGTGCTTTCTTTTTCTTTTTCTCTCTCCTCCTTATTGAATGACACTCGATTGAGACCCAAAAAAAAAAATTTATATAAAAAGGAATATAAAAAAAAAGGTAGCCCATTTGCATTTCAGTCTTGCAGTTATTATTATCTTTGCTCAATTATGAAACGTAGTATTTCTCACTAATGATAAATCCTTCATAATTAATTGTATGTTCAAAAGATTGTAATCCATGACCAAAAAACTTAGTAGAATGCATAAAAACGTTGCTTAATAGAATGCAATTCGTAATTTCTGTCCTTGCAATTGAATTTTATGCACATTTTTGCAAATGTGGTTGCAATCATATTATACATTATATTCCTAGAAATGCATGCTTTATAAGTTTAACATTTTATTCCTACAAATGCATGCTTTATAAGTTTATCTTGAAAATACAAAATAAAATTAAACTATATATTTGGATAAGTTTATTTCCGAAAAGGAACATTTGAATTGATTAAGGGTAATTTGTCTCATGTTTGACAATTGCTTTTGATACCATAAAAAAAGGAAAGAAAAAAAAAATATGTATGATTTACGAGGTTTTGCAGCATGATTACAACTTTAAGGTTCTTCTTAATCCCTAATCTTGTAATGTGGATCCATAACATTGTAAAATGGTGATTTACAATATTATGGATTTGGTGAGCCCTAATGTTGTAATCCAGGAGCAAAACCTTGTAAATTGTTACCAAAACTTGTAAGTTAGGAGTTTAGGGATTCTTTTTACGACGTTATGGTGGCCTCAATCTTTAATCTTGTAAAATATTTTTTTTTACTAGAATAAGGATCCATTTTACATCACTAAGGTGCACCATTACCAATTCCTTGTAATGTGGATCCATAACATTGTAAAATTGTGATTTACAACAATATGGATTTGGTGAACCCTAACGTTGTAATCGAGGAGGAAAATCTTGTAAATTGTTACCAAAAACTTGTAAGTTACGAGATTAGGGAATCTCCTTACGACGTTAAGGTACCATCGGTCCTTAATCTTGTAAACTATTGTTTACTAGAATAAGGACGGATTTTACATCCCTAAGGTCCACCATTACCAATTCCTTGTAATATGGATCCATATCCTTGTAAAAGGTTGATTTACAACATTATGGATTTGGTGAACCCTAACGTTGTAATCCATTAGCAAAACCTTGTAAATTGTTACCAAAAACTTGTAAGTTACGAGTTTAGGGATTCTCTTTACGACGTTAAGGTACCGTCGTATCCCAAAATTGTAAAATCGGCCCTTAATCTTGTAAACCCTCATTTTACTAGAATAAGGACCCCAATTTACATCCTCATGGTCCGGACTTACCTGTAAACATTTGTGTTTACACGTATAAGGACCCAATTTACTTTCCTAATGTCCCTAGTTACCTTAATATTGTACTAGAAGTCATTCTCTTTGTAAATGACAATATTACAACATTAAGGATGTGTTTTACAATCTTGTGGAACATAACTATCCATAAAAAAGTAATACGAGACCTTAATATTGTAAACATCCGAGTTTACAAGTAGAAGGACCTAGTTTACCTTTCGAAGGTTCTCCTTTACCCTAAAATTGTACTACATGCCTTTATCTTTGTAAATTATGATATTACAAGAGTAAGGATAACTTTTACAATGTTGTGGAACATGATTGTCCTAAACAGAGTAATCTAAGACCTTAAAATTGTAAAAATTTGTGTTTACACTTATAAGGACCCAATTTACTTTGCTAATGTCCCTAGTANACCTTAATATTGTACTAGAAGTCATTCTCTTTGTAAATGACAATATTACAACATTAAGGATGTGTTTTACAATCTTGTGGAACATAACTATCCATAAAAGAGTAATACAAGACCTTAATATTGTAAATAGCCGAGTTTAATGACAATATTACAACATTAAGGATGTGTTTTACAATCTTGTGGAACAAAACTATCCATAAAAGAGTAATACGAGACCTTAATATTGTAAACATCCGAGTTTACAAGTGTAAGGACCTAGTTTACGTTTCGAAGGTTCCCCTTACCCTAAAATTGTACTACATGCCTTCATCTTTGTAAATTATGATATTACAAGAGTAAGGATAACTTTTACAATCTTGTGGAACATGACTGTCCTAAAGAGAGTAATCTAAGACCTTAAAATTGTAAACAATTGTGTTTACACTTATAAGGACCCAATTTACTTTGCTAATGTCCCTAGTTACCTTAATATTGAACTAGAAGTCATTCTCTTTGTAAATGACAATATTACAACATTAAGGATGTGTCTTACAATCTTGTGGAACATAACTATCCATAAAAGAGTAATACGAGACCTTAATATTGTAAATAGCCGAGTTTAATGACAATATTACAACATTAAGGATGTGTTTTATAATCTTGTGGAACAAAACTATCCAT
The DNA here is from genome assembly GCF_902201215.1 of Prunus dulcis. Lineage (NCBI taxonomy): Eukaryota > Viridiplantae > Streptophyta > Magnoliopsida > Rosales > Rosaceae > Prunus > Prunus dulcis. The sequence goes on from NC_047651.1 coordinate 8,341,340, forward strand.
AAAATTGTAATACGAGACCTTAATATTGTAAACATCCGAGTTTACAAGTGTAAGGACCTAGTTTACGTTTCGAAGGTTCCCCTTACCCTAAAATTGTACTACATGCCTTCATCTTTGTAAATTATGATATTACAAGAGTAAGGATAACTTTTACAATCTTGTGGAACATGACTGTTCTAAATAGAGTAATCTAAGACCTTAAAATTATAAACATTTGTGTTTACACTTATAAGGACCCAATTTACTTTCCTAATGTCTCTAGTTACCTTAGTATTGTACTAGACGTCATTCTCTTTGTAAATGACAATATTACAACATTAAGGATGTGTTTTACAATCTTCTAGAGCATAACTATCCATAAAAGAGTAATACGAGACCTTAATATTGTAAACCCTCATTTTACTTGAATAAGGACCCAATTTACATCCTTATGATCCGGAGTTACCAATTCCTTATAATGTGGATCCATATCCTTATAAATAAGTATTTACAACATTATGGATTAGGTGAACCCTAATGTTGTAATCCTTGTTCAAAAACTTGTAAATCGCTACTCAAATCTTGTAACTTATAAGTTTTAGGATCCTTTTACAATGTTATGGTACTCTCATATCCAAACTACTGTAAATCACTATCTAATCATATGCCAATTGCCAAACAGAAAAGGCATAATTGCATGACCCTTGTGCAATTGCATTTTCAAACAGTGAAAACTTGCTAACTTGTATAACCGGTAACCAATTTTTAAAAAATTTTGAAAATATCAGAAAGGACAAATGGTGCATCGGTGCACCTGGTGCACTATAGAAGGTGCCGTGCGACACAGGCCCCTTTTTATTAAAAAAAATATATATTTCATCACCATTTTTATTTTTTTTTATACTACGTTGCCCCTTATTTTGTCTCTTTGCAAACAAAACACAAGAACAAAGCCGGCCACCATTTTTCACTCCATTCTCTCTTCTTCCTTACTCTTTTTTTCCAATCTAAGCAGACCAACAGAGGGAAGGAGGGTTTTGCGACACAGCCTTTTTTTTTTTTTCCAGCTCCTCTTTGTTTTGTTTCTTTGCAAACAAAACACAACAAGCAAACCCACCATTTTTTTTCTTTTGCTCCATTATCTCTTCCTCCGCTGGCTCTCCTCCTTCTTTTTTTTATTTTTTTATTTTTTTTGTCTTGGTGCATAGGGAGGCAATTCAATTGTCGTGAAACCCTTTTATTTTTAGATGCTCCATACAGAGGTTTTTACACGCCCTCCTTTGATTTTGATTCCATGGTGACCACCATATCCTCCTTAACTCTCCATGATTTGAGACATCCCTTGCGTTTGGAAGCATTTAACCAGAGTTGCTTGTTGGAAATATGATGACTAAAATCATCATGGAAGACAGTCTTCCCTTTTGGTTGTGGACTGAAAACATTGCTGGAATTATTTTAGCGGAGCCAAACCTTGGAGATATTCCTAACTTTGTTTATGATGATTGAAATCATCATAGCCAAGAATCTATGTGGACTGATCAAAAGCTAGATGCAGAACATATCCTCGGAAATACTTGAGAGGAGCCGTCCCTTAGAGAGAGTCCTAACCCTTTTTATGATGATAGAAATCATCATGGCCAGGAACCCTCGGGTTGATCGAAACCTGAAGTCTTGAGCAAATAAGAAAATTATCCATGAAACTAAGATTTTACCTTGAGATGACTCTTGCTCTCTTTGGCGTGCTTGCTATCTTTCCTGCGACTGTTATCTTCTCTGCTCCTTTTTTTTTTTCTTAAACGCAGGCGTGTCTCTTTTATAGGCCATGAGTCTTGAGGAGTTTGAGATTGAGTAAATTATCACTCCTTGGCCTTAGTGTTTGATACAAACACTCTAAGTACAACCATTGCATCAAAAGAACTTTTATTCCTTTTAAACACATGTTGGATGAATTATTTTTGTGGTCACTCACTATTAATAAATTTCCACATAGACAGCCATCCCTTTTATTTAATGAAAAAAAATGTCATTTAAACAGTCTCTCCTCTCTCTCCTATTTCCATCAACTTCAGTGCAGGATCAACTTCAGTTTGTTCCTGCACAATGTAGGTAACAACTAGCCCACCAACATTTAACTTACTAGTGCTGAAACAAGAATACATTCCCTCTACCTCTGATTCAAACTTCCTAAGATTGTCATTAGTGTACACTTTGGAGAGTTGCAACTCAAAATGGCATCTTGATTTCAACATAGAACTCAAATTTCTTGAATCCAAATCAACCAAGGCTTCCAGCTGATGATGCGTTTGCAGAACTTGATCATACTTATCTAAAAATTCCTTCAAAGGAGTATCTTTATGAAGAAGTTCTTCAAAGTACGAAGAGACAACCTCACTTGGTTGCACAGGGAACATTCTTGCCAAAAATATCTCCTTCAAATATACTGGAACCCATCGCTTCCACTCTTCAAATAATGCTTGAAGCCATTTATGATCTCTAGTTCCATGGTGCTGGACCATATACTCCCAAGCTGCTTCGAATTGCTCCACCCTTAGAGAGTAGTAAACTGCTATATTCTTTAATTGCTTCATACTCTAAAAATCCTCCCAAATTTTCTGGAACCCTTTGCATTATATGCGATAAGCAAAGACAATGAGAAGCTTTAAGGAAAACATCAGAAATGACAGTTTGCAATGTTCTGCATTGGTAAGTAATGATGGGGTGTGGAGGGCGTACCAATATGCCGCCAAGCTCTAAACAACCATGTACAGGATTCAATTGTCTCGCTTGCAAGTGAACCACAGATTGTCTATGATGATTTACTCCAATAAATGACACCAGCGGGACTTCAAATTTTTTTCCAAGCATGTAGTGTCAATGGAAACCACATCACAGAAATAACTGTAAGCAACCCCCATTCTTGCATCAACCCAAAATAAATTTCCCAAGCATCCTTTCTCATTTAGATCCGCCACATAAAAGAAGTTTGGATCCATTAATTGCAAGCGAGAAAAATAATTCTGAACTGATTGGTCATCTCCTTCTTTAAGCTTCAATTGATTGGAGTAATAAACTCTATTCCCAGATTCTCCTTCATCAACATCTACGTTTTCATTACCCTCAAAATTAATGATCACTGTTCTAAATAGCTTGATCTTTTGTGCTTTTTCAGAAGTATCTAACTGCAACGCTCTTTTGGTGTCAACTGTAGAATTGTAAGTAGTGAGCGTGATTTTCTTTTAAGCCTAGAGTGTTAATTGTGTATTCACTTAGTCCTAGAAGATGACAAGTGTAAGGCTTCAAACATGTAAAAACTAAAATAGCCAAGAACTAGAATTAAGACAGATGGATGGCTGAGATTCACTGATGCTTGTGTGAATCCAGCTCAGAGCTAACGGTCATGTAGTACATGCCGTGTGAGCTCATTTTTACTTACATAGAGAATATACAAAAGCCTTGCACACAGATCTTGTGAGCAAGCAGAGCAGTTATTCAACAGCATTCTTCATTTTTCTTCTTTTCTCTCTAAACAAAACTATACACCAAAATCCAGGTTGAACAGCAAAACATTAACATGGCCTCAGAGCCAGGTTGGATCGATTGAATCTGGGCGTTTTTCAAATCTGTGAAATCAAGCTAAATCGGTGCTCACTCAAGCTCGTGGCAATCGATTGGAGCTCATTTGATATCTGAAACAAGTTGGTTGTGGTTATCTGAGATTAGCAATGTCTGGATCTGGAGGCTCATAAGTAAGAACTCCGATCTTCTCCGGTGAGAACTATGAGTTATGGAGAATCAAAATGATAACCATCTTCAAGTCATATGGGTTGTGGGCTCTGGTGGAGAAAGGAATTACGATTCCAGAATCGAAGAAGAAGAAGGCAGCTGAGGAAACATCTACAGAGGAAGATGATGAGAAGATGGCTGCGATTCTTATGAAGGATGCAAAAGCTCTGGGGATTATTCAGAACTCAGTCTCTGATCAGATCTTCCCTCGCATTGCTAATGCTGATTCAGCTAAAATGGCATGGAATCTGCTATATGGAGAATATCATGGTGGTGACCATGTCAGGTCAGTCAAGCTTCAAAACCTTAGACGTGAGTTTGAGTATACTAGGATGCATGAAAATGAATCTCTGTCTGCATATCTTACCCATTTGAATGAGCTGATTAATCAAATGAAAACATATGGTGAATCTCTATCTAATGAAAGGCTCGTTTAGAAGGTTCTAATTAGCTTAAATAAGGTTTATGATCCTATTTCTCTGGTGATTGAGAATACAAAAAGTCTGGAAACAGTAGATCTATAGGAAGTCATTGCCATTCTAAAGAGTCAAGAGCAACGATTTGAGCTGCATAATATTGATACGGATGAGAAGGCATTTGCCTATTTTTCTGTGAATCCCAAAAGCCAGAACAAGGGAGGATATCAATCTGGTCAATCTAAGTCTCAAAAAAATTGGGGTCCAAAAGGCAAACCATGGCAATCAAACTCCAAGCCTTAGCACACCAATTTTGCACAGAACTCATCATCAACAGTGGGTCAAGAAGGTTCAAAACCACAGTGCAAAGTATGTTCTAAATTTCATTTTGGAGAATGCAGATACAAGGGAAAGCCTAAGTGTTACAATTGTGATAAATTTGGACATTTGGCTAGGGAGTGTACTGCAGGCAAGAATGTGCAGAAAGCAAACTGTGCAAATCAAATGGAAGTGACTGGAAACCTATTTTATGCCAACAGTACTATTGCTGCCACAAATGTTACTGGAGAATGGTATATAGACAGTGGGTGTAGCAACCACATGATTGGGAATGGGAGTTTGCTAATAGATATTAGAACAAATGTGGTAGGCAAGGTGCAAATGCCAAATGGTGAGCTTGTGAATGTAGCTGGAATGGGCACATTGGCAATTGATACTACCAAAGGAAGAAAGTATATCAAGGAAGTGATGTATCTTCCCGGATTGAAAGAGAATTTACTAAGTGTAGGCCAAATGGATGAACACGGTTACTACCTAGTATTTAGAGGAAAATTGTGCAGCATCTTTGAAGGTCCTTCACTAGAATGTCTTGTAATCAAAGTAGAGATGAAAAGGAATAGGTGTTACCCTTTGGCACTATTACCTAATGATCATATTGCACTAAAGGCAAGTGTGTCTAACTCTACTTGGACATGGCACAAAAGGTTGGGTCATCTGCACCTAAAAGGACTAAGTCAACTTAAAGAGAAGAATATGGTGCATGGACTGCCATTCATGGAAAAGGTTGATGGAGTCTGTGATGGATGTCAGTTTGGAAAGCAGCATCCAGAATGGTTTCCAAAGAACCAAGCATGGAGAGCAAGCAATCCTCTTGAGCTAGTTCATGTGGATTTGTGTGGACCCATGCAAAAAGAGTCCATTGCTGGCAACAAGTATTTCATGCTCTTTATAGATGACTGTACAAGAATGGTTTGGGTCTATTTTCTCATATACAAATCTGATGCACTGAATTGTTTTCAAAAATTCAAGTCCATGGTTGAATTGCAAAGTGGTCTTAAGGTGAAGTGTTTGAGAAGTGACAGGGGAGGAGAGTTCACATCTTGTGAATTCAACAAGTTATGTGAAGTTGAAGGGATTCAAAGACAACTCTCTATGGCCTATACTCCACAACAAAATGGAGTGGTGGAGAGGAAAAATAGGACTGTGGTGGAAATGGCAAAAGCAATGCTTCATGGGAATGGATTGCCTTACTATCTGTGGCCAGAAGCTGTGCATACAGCTGTCTACTTGATAAATAGGTGCCCTACTAGGGCACTTGGAGATAAAACACCATTTGAGGCATATAGTGGGAGAAAACCAGGTCTGGTTCATCTCAAAATATTTGGTTGTGTGTGTTATGTACACATATCAACTGAAGTGAGGCAGAAGTTAGATGCAAAAAGCACCAAGGGTATTTTTGTGGGATATGCAATCTGTGAAAAAGGTTATAGAGTGTATGATCCTGCTACTAAGAAGATTTTACTCTCAAGGGATGTTGTGTTTGATGAGAATGCAGCTTGGGTTTGGAAACAAATGTCTGATGAACAAGGAAGTGTGATCAATCATATAGAACAATATGATATGTCTAATGATTCATCTCAAGTGACACCTTCTAGAGGTCATGATCACTTTCAATCACCAAGAACAAGTGATATAAGCAGCAGCATGAGAAATACTCAAGCTTTTGATCACACTCCATTAAAATGGAGAAATCTGGATGATGTTCTAGCTCAATGCAATCTTTGTATTATGGAACCAGAAAAATTTGATGACGCTGCTAAAGATGAATCTTGGATGAAAGCAATGAAGGATGAACTTTCAATGATTGAGAAAAATGCAACATGGGAGCTGGTGGACAGACCGACCGATAAACCTATAATTGGAGTTAAGTGGGTGTTCAAAACCAAGCTAAACCTTGATGGTTTAGTACAGAAGAACAAGGCACGACTGGTTGCCAAAGGTTATGCTCAGAAACCAGGTGTCGATTACAATGAGACCTTCACACCAGTGGCTAGACTTGATACAATCTGCACATTAGTTGCATTGGCAGCTTAAAAGAACTGGAAATTGTATCAACTAGATGTCAAATCTGCCTTCCTAAATGGTGTTTTGGAAGAGGAGGTGTATGTAGATCAACCGGATGGTTTTGTGGTCAAGGGGAGTGAAGATAAGGTGTACAAGCTTCATAAAGCTCTCTATGGCCTAAAACAGGCACCAAGAGCTTGGTACTGTGAGATTGACACCTACTTTGCTCAATATGGTTTTGCCAAAAGTCCAAGTGAGGCCACTCTCTATACCAAAACTAGAGGAGAGGCAGAAATTCTAATAGTGTCCATCTATGTAGATGACATTGTTTATACAGGGAGTTGTCAATCAATGTTAGAGGAGTTCAAGCAAGACATGATGGTGAAATATGAAATGACAGACTTGGGGCTCTTGCATCATTTTTTAGGAATGGGAGTCATTCAAACTCACACTAGCATTTTTCTTCACCAAAAGAAATATGCAGCATCTTTGTGGAGCAAATTTGGCCTACGTGAATGCAAACCTGTCTCCATACCTTTGGTTACAACTGAGAAGTTAAGCAAAGAAGATGGAAGTGGTCCAGCAAATGAAAAGCAATATAGGAAGATTGTGGGAAGCTTGCTATACCTCACAGCTACAAGACCCGATATAATGTATGCATCTAGTCTACTTGCTAGATTTATGCATTGTCCTACTAATAAGCATTATGGGACTGCTAAAAGAGTTCTCAGGTATATTCAAGGGACACTTGATTATGGGATGGAGTATGTGAAAGGAAGGAATGCAATGTTAATTGGCTATTGTGATAGTGACTGGAGTGGCTCAGTGGATGACAGGAAGAGCACCTCAGGGTATGCTTTCTCTTTTGGCAGTGGTGTTTTTGCTTGGGCATCAGTCAAACAAAACTGTGTTGCCCTTTCTACTGCAGAGGCAGAATACATCAGTGCTTCAGAAGCAACTGCACAGGCAATTTGGCTCAGATTTGTTTTGGAAGACTTTGGTGAATTTCAGGCTGAAGCTACCCCACTACATTGTGACAATACAGCTGCTATTGCTATCACAAAGAACCCTGTGTTTCACCAGAAAACTAAGCACATTGATCGAAGGTATCATTTCATCAAGGATGCCTTGCAAGAAGGAATCATTAACTTGATTTACTGTCCTACAAATGAGCAGCTGGCAGATATCTTCACAAAGTCATTGGCTAAAGATCGATTCTGCTATCTCAGAGACAAACTTGGTGTGAAATCAGCTCAAAACTTAAAGGGGAGTGTAGAATTGTAAGTAGTGAGCGTGATTTTCTTTTAAGCCTAGAGTGTTAATTGTGTATTCACTTAGTCCTAGAAGATGACAAGTGTAAGGCTTCAAACATGTAAAAACTAAAATAGCCAAGAGCTAGAATTAAGACAGATGGATGGCTGAGATTCCCTAATGCTTATGTGAATCGAGCTCAGAGCTAACGGTCATGTAGTACATGCCATGTGAGCTCATCTTTACTTACACAGAGAATATACAAAAGCCTTGCACACAGATCTTGTGAGCAAGCAGAGCAGTTATTCAACAGCATTCTTCATTTTTCTTCTTTTCTCTCTAAACAGAACCATACACCAAAATCCAGGTCAACCCCTACGCTCTTGTGAGATTTATAAAATTTTCCACTTACTGGACTAATCAAGTGGTTTTGCTCAATCTCAACTTTAATAACTCTCCACCTGTTGGAGTCCATTAACCTAAACTTTATCATTGATGGACAACCGGTTCTAGTTTTTGGCCTTGGGCGATTACTTCAGTTTCTTTTTTTTCTTTTTTTTTTTTAAATTTGCACTATTGTAGCTTAGTTTTCCTCTGTATCTTTCCTTACTCTTTCTATACTAAGTCTTGCTCACCTTAACTCCAAATCCGTGTTGCTTGGCATAGCAATTGTAGAAGTAATACACATCCTCATAAAAATCAAATTCCATTCCACCAACAGTAGGGAGAGGGTTCTCTCCTTGAATAATGCCAGTTTGACTGATAAAATATGTCATTGCACAATCTCCTTCAATCTCGAATTCATCAGCATCAACATCGCCTGCTGGCTCAGTGTTCAGAGAAACTTCATCCATCTCTAAACAGACATAAAACCAATTAACAAGAAAAGAAAAGCTATATAAGGAAACAAAACAATTGAGTTGAAAGCCAAGTACAATTAGCATAAATCCTCCACTTTCCAACTCTCAAAAACTCTTTCTCAGACGATCACTTAATAGAATCAGCTACCTTCATTGAACATTTGGACTGAAGTACCAGACCCTAAAATCTGTGGTTTTGTCCTAAAAAAAGAGAAACCCAAGCACTAATCTTGAATTCTAAAATCTGCATTATTATTATAAGAAAATGTGGTGAATGTTTTCTGTATTGATCAATGTACAAAGATTATAGATATATAACAAAGCTTAAGGAATACAAAGGGAAAGAAATCTCTAGATCCTCTGTCTAAAGTATAACAAGAAAAAGGAAAATAATTGTTGTCCAAGTAAGACAGCTATACAACGTTAACTTCAATCTAAAGTCTTCCTTCAATTAAGCCTTGATTTCTAACACTACCCCTCAAGTTGGAGCGTGTATGTCTAAAAGATTCAACTTACTTTTTAATCATAGGAAAGTTCCTTGCCCAATGCTTTTGTAAAGATATCTCTGATTTGATCTCTAGAAGGAAGGAATGCAATACATAATGCTCTGTCTTGAATTCTTTCACGAACAACATGGCAATCAATTTCAATGTGTTTGGTTCGCTCATGATATACTCGGCTTTTGATGAGGATCTAGATACAGTGGACTGTTTTTTAGTTTTCCATGAAATTGGACTTGTTCCGAGAAACACACAATAACCAATTGTTGATCTTCTTGTCATTGGGCAACTTGCCCAATCAGAGTCACAGAAAGCTTGCAATTTTAATTCATTATGAAAAGATAATAGAATACCTTGATCAGGTGATCCCTTTAAGTAATGAACTAAACATGTGGCAGATTTCATATGTGGTTGGTGTGGTTGGTAAATGAATTGGCTGAGGATATTAACTGCAAAAAGAATATCTGGTCTTGTAACAGTCAGATAAATAAGTCTTCCAATCAAGTGACGATATAAGGCTAGATTATTGAGTAGACTGCCATAAATATTGTTGAGCTTTAGATTTTCTTCCATGAGAAAAGGCTCAGGTTTAGCTCCCAATAAACCTGTCTTTCATAATATCCAAAGCATATTGTCGTTAGTTCAAACAAATGCCTCTTCGTGATCATGACACTTCAATCTCAAGGAAATATTTGAGGTTGACAAAGTCTTTTAGCTTGAATCGTTGATGTAGGAAGTTCTTAAGCTTGGAAATCTCATTAGCATATGAACTTGTGATAATTACATCATCGACATACACTAGTATAAACACTGAGGAGATACCTTTGTGTTTATAAAACAGAGAGTAGTCGGCTTTGGATTGAATGTAACCAATGTCAAGAATGGCTTGTGAAAATTTGGCAAACCATTGCCTAGAAGCTTGCTTAAGTCCGTAGAGCAATTTATGTAACTTGCAAACAAGATTCTCCCCCTTACGGACATAACTAGGCAGAGGCTGCATATGGACATCTTCATGTAAGTCACCATGCAAAAAAGCATTGTTGATGCCTAATTGATGAAGAGGCCAATCCTCGGAGGCCGCAATTGTAAGAAGAGCCCGAACGGTGACCAATTTTACAACGGGAGAGAAAGTCTCTTTGTAATCAACACCCTTAATTTGAGTGTAACCTTTAGCAACTAGGTGAGCCGTAAATTACTCGATAGTACCATCCGAATTTTGTTTGACTTTGTATACCCATTTACAACCAATGACGTGTTTGTTAGCAAGGAGAGGAACAAGTGACCAAGTGGAATTTGATTCGAGAGCGTGGAGTTCATCACGCATGGCTTCACACCAATGGGGAAAAAGAGAAGCCTGTGAATAGGAAGTAGGTTCCTCAATAGAAGAAATAGATGCTAAAAAAACATGGTGAAAAATATTACAATAAGTGAGGTAATGAGAGAGAGGGTAACATGTACCTCTGTTAACCGAATGAGAAGAAGATGAATGGACATGGGCATTGTAACAGTGGTAATCAAGGAGCTTGATGGGTGGTCGACGTATACGTGGTTCAAGATCCACTGCTAGAGAAGTCGGCGAAGGAGTGGGAGGATTAGTGGTTGGATGGGCAAGTGGTGTTGTGGTATTGTCCGTAGTCAATGGTGTGATAATATGTGATGGGGTGGACATTGGCATATTTGGAGGTTAAAAAATGGTGTGATCATGAATGGAAGGTGGCAGGACCTGACCCAAATTTCACTTTGGAATTCAAGTCGAACCCCATGTGTGTCCGACACCTGACAGGTGTTGGGCACAAATAACCAAAATACCATTTTCTCAACTTTGATTCAAGCTCCCCGTCAGTGAATTGGATTGGGTTTTGGGTGGGTTTTGTAGAGGAGGACGAGAAGAACATTTTTTTCGTGAAGGTGGCACAGCTAACCAGTGCATACGTAACTCTTGCTACATTGTTCACCTTCTCACCACCTTCCAACGAATACCTTAATTCCTACCAACCAAGTCAACACATCGTACCTCAAATCCTCATAACCATGTCACTTACCAGTTGTGCCAAACTTTTAGCACTATAGGCACAGTCATTTTCATAAACATGAAATGCAAATGTCCCAAACAGTCGTTATTCTCCACCAGCCTATAAGGTCAGGCAGATCAAGAAGGCATGACAACATAATAGGACATCAAACACTTCACCACGATAAGGAGGCACAAAAGGTGCAGAGTCCACAGGAATTTAACCCAATGCTCTAATACCAAGTTGACAGGACCCGACCCAAATTCCACTTTGGAATCGTGGTCAACCCCATGCGTGTCCAAAACCTGGAAGGTGTCGAGCACAAATAACCAAAATACCCTTTTCTCATCTTCGATTCAAGCTCACTATCAACAAATCGGATCAGGTTTTGGGTGGGTTTTGTAGAGGAGGACGAGTTGACTTTTTTTGTGAAGGTGGCACAGCCAACCGGTGCACGACAGTGTCGATTGGTGGCCAGGAAGTCGAACAGTCATTGCTGCTACAATGATTGTTGCAAAAGAAAAGAGGAAGAAGAAATGTCAGGGGGGCGGGGGGGAAGAAAGGAGGAGAAAAATAAAAAGCAGCCTCGGGAACTGTAGTGGGTACTGTAGCAGCAACAAATTGAAAATTCTCATTACGTCCTTTTCGTTTCTAGACCTATACTCATTCATTACAACTTGAAATTGAGCTTGCCACCTGTTTATGAACTCGTATCGTCGAGCTCTACGCAATGGTGCCGCCTAATTCCCCAAATTCCTTTCCGAACAAAAGTGACTAAAGTGCCCCTACACCCAAGGGCAAAAATGTAATTGAACAATGATTTTTGGGATGGGATGTTACAAAAGGTGTTGTTTCATAAGGAAAATGGGTTTCAAAAAACTGGACAATTTGACTAATAAAAATTTTATGGGAGGAATAATCATAAATTTTGTAACCTTTTTTATTATGGGGATAACCAACAAAGATTCCAAGCGTGGCTCATTTCTCAAATTTGTGTGCTTTGTATAAGACATTGTTGGCAAACCAAATACAACGAAAAACTTTGAAGTGTGTATATGTTGGTGGTTTACAAATAAAATTTCATAGGATGTTATACCTTTTAAAACCTTACTTAGCACCAGTAAAAGATGTAATAGTGAAAGGGCAAGTGCAACGGGAATAGTCATCAATAATGGTTAAGAAATACTTAGCACCAATAAAAGATGAAATAGTGAAAGGGCCTCAAATGTCACAATGTATTAAATCAAAGCATTTGGAACTGGAAATAGTACTTAAAGGAAAAGGAGTTCTAGCCTTATTAAAACAAGAAACACAATATGAAAGGTGCGAAATATGTGATTGAACCATATAGGAAGGATGACCTAAACACCAATGCCAGAGATTAAAGGTTGTAGATGTGACGATGGAAAAAATGGGAGCATCTTCGAAATCCAAGTAGTATAGACCACTACGCACACTACCCTTGCCAATCCTGTTCTTCGTAACTAGGTCCTGGAAAATGCATTCGTCACGATAAAATATGACAAAAATTTAAAGACTTGGTAATCTTATGAACGGACATTAAATTGAACTGAAAAGAAGGTGCAAAGAGTACATTTTGCAAGGGTAATGTGGTGGATGGATTTGATGGGCCTATATATGTAATAGATGTTGTTTGGGCAATGGGTAATTTAACTAGGGCACAAGTAATAGGTGTTTTGGTATGAAGCAATTTTGAATTTGAAATCACATGGTCAGTGGCATCCAAGTCAATAATCCAAGTAGAGGAATTGAAACTAGAGGTAAGGCCACATGAAATACCTGAAAAATTATTAGCCAAAGGACTACTTTTACCATTGGAAACCATGGAAATAAATTTTTGATATTCCTCTGGAGTAAGAGTTACTCTGGTGTTGGCTGGTGATGGATTGGCATGCATAACAACAGTGAATGAAGGCTTATTCGATCTATTTTGATGATTCCTACTAGGTGCATGTTTCCTATTCAACTGATTTCCAGTGGATTAATCTCTGGTGGATTGATTGCCTTATCTCCTTTTGTAGAGACAATGAGAGTCGGAGTGCCCATCCTTCTCACAGAAATCACAATGATATTTTGAAGGATCTTTATTCCTGCAATGAGATTTAGTATGACCATATGCTCCACTAAAATCACAATGATATTTTGGTTTGGATGATGAACTAGAAACAGCAGCCAAGGCAGATTGATCTTGAATTTGTATAGTTGGTGAACTCAATGAACATTGACATTCATCCTGTAAAATAAGAGCATGGGCCTTAGTAACTATGGGTAATGGTTCAATAAATAGAATATTGCTTCAAATAGTATAATAAACTTCATTAAAGCCTGTGAAGAATTGCATGAGTCTCTGCTCCTCTAAGATATCATCATTACAAGAATTGGTGGCACCACAAGAACAAGGAGCTACAAATGTTTACAATGAGAGTTCATCCCAAAATCCTTTGAGGATAGTGGAACAGGTTGACACAGAAGACGTCCCTTGGTGGTGATTATATATACTCCAATGTATCTCAAATATGTGTGGAGTATTTTTTTTTTGTGAAAATTGTTCCTTGAGATCAATCAAGACATCAAGCACACTCTCGATATAAATGACGCTATTAGAGATCTCTACAGAGAGTGAATCAACAATCCAAGCATTCACCATACTGATGCAGCGAATCCATTGGTCATAATATGGGGATGCTTTTGCAGCCATGGTCAAGCTTTCATCAATGAATCCAAGTTTATTCTTAGCTTCCAAAGCTCTGCCTATAGCTCGGCTCTAGGTTGGATAATTATCTCCAATAAGAGGCTTGGAGACAATAATAGTGTCAGGGTTATCTAAATGATGAAGGTGAAGTAGTAAAGAAACTGCATAATCGGGTATTGAATTAGTTTCTTGGTTGATGGGTTTTTGTCTTTTTGGTGTGATACTGCTTTCTTCGGTATTTGTCATGATGAAGATTGCAGGAAGATCAAAGGAGGATCAAATGTTTTACTCTGATACCATATAAGAAAATATGGTGAATGTTTTCTGTATTGATCAATGTACAAAGATTACAGATATATCAAAGCTTAAGGAATACAAAGGGAAAGAAATCTCCAAATCCTATCTCTAAGGTAATTACACAGAAAAGGAAAAGAATTGATGTCCAAGTAAGACAGCTATACAACATTAACTTCAATCTAAAGTCTCCCTTCAACTAAGCCTTGATTTCTACCAATTATGAATAGATCACTTCGGCTTCAAGTTTTGGGAATTTTTCTCACATTGTTTAAAACACGAGTTAAACTTCAGTGAACTTGAAAGTGAAAATTGATTAAAACAAAATGGAACTAACTAAATAACACTCTGCCAAGCTGAGCCCATTACATAACCAAACAAATTTGAGAACTAACTTTCAGAATTTTGGCTTCTTTTCTCGAATTATTCATTTTTCTCGCAAAACAAACAGAGAACAGAGTAGGTGAATCTTTTGAAAAATTGAATTCAAACTCAATGGGTCTTTAGGGTTTACCTGATCAGAGAATCGTGGGAGAGTTTTTGAAGAAGCGGTGAGTATACTCGCTCAGCACTAAAAGTGGCGCATGACGTACAAAGTGGCTTAGTTCGATCGAACTCAAGTATAATATTGGGGTAAAATATCATAAATGCCCCTCTATGGTTTAGGGTACGCAAAAGAAAACGATACAAATATCTTGTTTTTTTTTTTAATAAAAAAATAATTGATAAAAATGATATTAAGAAAACATAATTTAAAAATTAGAAATTAACTGAGAAAGATAGCCGTCAAGCCTCTTTTAGAAGGTGCTCCTACCCTTTTTTTTTTTCTTTTTTTTTGGTGATATAGGGGGGCCTAAACGCCCCAGACAACAAGCAAAGTTAAATTGCAGAAATCAAGCGGGGTCTAGCAATCCCCAACAGATCATCAAAAAGGATATTTCCATCTAGGTAGGAGTCTCATCAAGTTACTCCAACTTTTTTCCTCTTCGTGCTCCCCATATTTTATTCATTTCCCTATAAATTTAATTTAATTTACAATTATGATGGTTTTGTTTAATTGGTTAATTGCAATGCATGTTAATGGGAGACCCAGTTAAGTAATGAGCCATCTAGCAATGTTATTAGTGACAACTTTGGTTGTAGGGGATTATTGAAGTTAGAGTTGGAAAGAGCAACAAAGACTTCAAATTTTGACTAAGGAAGGAAAATACAAAATAAAAAGAAAATCAGTGGAGAAAAAAAAAAAGAAAAAAAAAGGGCACTTTCGAGAGTTGATGCCGACATAATAAATAAATAAAAAATATTTGACAACTTAAAAAAAGAGGGCACATGTCACTTTGTAGTTGAGTAACAATAAAAGGGAATAAGAAATTCCCCCTTATGGGCAAGGAAGGAATCATTGTCCAAAGAAATGGGTTCAATTAACAATAATAAAAGTGGAATAAAAATGTCATTTTAACAATTAAAAAGGATGCTACTTAATTAGTTAGATGACAAAGGTCGCTCTCTCGTTTATACCAGGAGAGAAAAATCTTGAAGGCTAGGGTTTCTTCCTTGTCTCCCACGGGAAGAGTATTGGTCCTCTACATTTTCTAGAAATAGTCTCTCTTAGTGCTCTCCGGATTGGTATCGGGTATATAGATCTCGTCCTTTCCTCCTTTGATTTGGTTTTTATCGCTTCGATTTGGCGGTGGTTCTCGGTTTTGTATTGTGTCTGGTATGTTTTGTACTGAGACTTTGGTTCTTCGATTTTTGGCAGCGTCTGTCTCCACGATACAAGTTTTTTGCTCTCAGTCTTTCTCCAGATCGTACGCCGACTATTTTTCTAGATTTTGGTCCTGCTTGTATGGGGAAGATGGGAACCCTGCTTTCAGTTGGGGAGCCGACCCTCGCCGAGATTGGGACTTCGCTTGAGTGACAACTTGTGCTCACAGCTCGGGAAAAGGTAGGGGTGGTGATAGGGGCTTCTGCAGTATCCAATTGATTTGTGGGTTTTATTTATGGCCTTGTTGCAAAAGTGCTAATGCTGCAGGAAGTCAATCATGATGTTTTTATCAAGAATTTTTCTAGCTTATGGGAAGGTAAGGATGTTGTGCGGAAGCGTCAACCAACTGCGAGTGAAAAATAAATAACAACAGGCAGGAGAAAAATTGAACAAAATAAACAACAAGAACAACACCAAGATTTATACTGATTCGGCAATTGCCTACATCCAGTTTGGAGACGACGGAGTATTCCACTATAATCAATGAGAGAATACAATAGTGTTTAACCACTCAAAAAACCCAAGCCCCAAATATATACCCAAGCTCACACACTCAAGAATATAAAGGGGATACAAATTGAGTACAATTTAGAGAGGGAAAAATAACCAACAGTAGCAACAAAACTTAGTTGCCCAAACTATTATTTTTCTCTCTCCCAACTTCTTTCTTCTCTCATCAACTCTCGGTGCTTTCCGCTCTCACATTTTTCCCAAATGCATGTTCCCTTTTATAAGCCAAACATTTGCTCTTCAACCACCCAACGGCAAAAGCAAAACACACAAGTCAAAAGGTAAAAGTAAGCCATCAATGCTAGCCATTAATTTGTCTCCAATTTGTCTGCTGGCCGAAAGCACCGAAAGCAGTTTTGCTTTTGACTATTTTTGAGCCAATCAAGCCGAAAGCAGTTTTGCTTTTGACTATTTTTGAGCCAATCATCAACAAAGGAGGATGTCTCAACTAAGGAAATTGCACATAATCGGTTTTGGGTTTAGTTTGCATGTGACCGTGATCGCCGCCGAGTTCTTGGTATGGAACCATGGGCTTATTGGAGATCCATCATCCTGCTAGCGGAGAAGCCAGATGATGGCTCTATCCATACAAAGTCATTACGTTATGGGACCTTTTGGGTTCAATTGCATGGCATTCCGGGTTTTTGTATGACAGTAGCTATTGCCCAAGTTGTTGGGGCCATTTTGGGTGAGTTACTATAGGTGGACAATTGAGATGGGGATGATTGTGTGGGTTATTTTATTCGTATCTAGGTCCGTTTTGATGTTGATTTACCTTTAATAAGTCGAACACTGGTTACTTTTCTGAAAATTGGAGAGAGACTTATAGAGTTCAAGTACAATATCTTCCGGAGTATTGTTTTGCTTTGGTAGACTTGGTCACTTGACTCGAGCTTTTGTCAGGGCACATGAAGAGGTGCATGGCCGGTTTACTGTTCCCTCCCTAAATTAGTTCACAAAGGCATTTGTGGGATTTGAAGCCGATACCAACCTGCTAGGAAAACCCATTAGGACTTTGGCTCGTCAGCCCCCCTACTGCTATCACCTTCGCGCGGTTGCTCTTGTTTTTCACCGAATGATGGGCTATGGTGGCGAGTCTCGGCGAGCCCTACTGTGCGCCAGGAGCAGTGTGGCCGTGAAGAGATGGTTGATTCTGCTTCTTCACCAAGCAAGTGTAGGTGGAAAAAAAAAAATATTGGCTGCTGTTGAGAATTTGTCAGTTCAAGTTGATTTTCCAGAACGACGTGTTCGGCATTCTACCCTTCTTGAGCTGCCAGTTGAGGGTTATGTTGCCTATGAGTTGAATCCTCTGTTGTCCATGGAGCTGGAGGCACAATCAGAGCAACCAGTGGAGGCCATGACCCTTATGGTACAGTTATTTGACATCCCTATACACGAAAGCTATTATGCAGGGTGGAATGGGTGACGTCCCTGTGCAGTTATCACTATCGAATTCTGATTCGTTTAATTTTATGCCTCTTATTAAGCAGTCAGCAAGACTTAGTATAAATCATGGTAGGGGTCGCCCCAAAACAATATTGGCAGGAAAGATGGGTTTGCATGGGTCAGATGGTGACAAGGGTGGCGATAAATGAAAGCAAATGGAGGATATTTCACTAGTTTTGCCAGTAATTGTCAGTGCCGACCAAGGTGGTGGCAAGCATCGGTTGTGTATTAATGGTTCAAATGGACAGGCAGAGGAGACCAGCCTTGAGGGTTCTTCCAAGTCTCAATGTTAGTATTCAGTTGGAACATTCGTGGGCTTGGCAACCAATGAACATTCTGGGACCTAAAGAATTTTCTTCATGATAAGAGGCCAGACTTGATTTTTTTTGCTGAGACTCGTATTATTGCGGTTCAGATGGGAGGATTGGTCACAAGATTGGGTAGTTGTGGGGTTGTGTGTGTACCGCACCATGGTTTATCTGGTGATTTGTATGCTTTGGAAACAAGGTTTAAGTGTTTAGTTGATTTCCTCTTTTGTCATGCATATTGACGTGTGGGTCACTTTTCCTACCTCTTAGGTTACTAGAGTGACTGGTTTATACGATCACCCTGATTCCGATCAGCACCGACACTCATGGGAATTACTCCGACATCTAAGTTGTATCACTACGGCTTCATGGTTGTGTTGTGGTGACTTTAATGAAGTTTTATCAGTTGATGAAAAAAGTGGTAACAAACCCCCTTCTAAATCCCATATTGAGGATTTCAAACGTTTTGTTCTGGATTGCCAGTTATTATCTTTTGACTTTGTGGGCCAACATTTTACGTGGACGAATAATAGGAAGAATGAACACAAGGTGCAAGCGCACCTTGATTGGAGTTTTGGAAATCTACAGGTTTTGTCTCAATGGGGTAACTTTACAATTTGTCATTTAGTGGCGTTTTCTTCTAATCATTACCCTCTTCTTATTGTCACAGATACTCAAGACTCCCATGTAGGTTGAACTCCTAGAGGGTGACGCCAGTTTCACTTCGAAGAGCTATGGTTTAAGGATGACGAATGTGGTGTGGTAATTAAAAATTCTTGGTCATCTTCGGCTACCCTTGTAATAACCCAAAACAAAATATCTAAAAAGAAATAAAATATCTAAAAAGTAAGGATAATATCTTCTAGCAAAAAGACAAGTTTGCCCTTGCATATTTTAATGGGGGAAAATTTGACTTTTTAATCAAGAAAGAATTTGGAAATTCCGCTTGCGCCATTGCGTAGAGCGCGGCGAAACGAGTTCGTAGACACGGAGTAGACTCGAATCGGAGCTGTAACAAAGAAGATATGGTCTAAATACCGCGAAGGGCAAAACGGTAATTTGGGAAAAAGTCAGATTTTTTATCCCTTCTCTCTCCTCTCCCCCGTCACTTTCTCTCTCTTCTCTCTTTCTCTCCCGTCGCACCCGAGCAGTGCGACTCTTCGCCTTCAACACGACGGCCCGGCCACCACAGGCCGAGCCGATCTCCAGCAAGGGTACCGTCGGCTCCATCTCCCTCTCGCCGTCAAAACCTTACCGGCCTCCACCCTTGGGCCGCCCGGAGCTGATCGGAAAACCATATTTTCCGACGGATGTTCGTCCGAGTCCATCCGATCTTCCAGCACGAATTTCTCCTTCGTTTCTCCACCAAATCAATCGAGTAAGGTATGGTTTCTCAGCTATTTTTCGTGTTCTAGCTGATGGATGTATGGGTTTCGATCGATTTTAGCTCTAAAGCGATCAATTTTCGACTTGAATTCTGGCCAAAACTTTGGCCGCCAAAAACTACTGTTTCTGATCACTTTTTGGGGTATGTCCAAGAACAAAAGTGACTCCAAATGGGGTGTTTTACCTAGGATAGGAGTTTGGAGTCTTGGTTCCGAGATTTTTTGGCCACCCGGTATCGCTTTAGACACCCAAATCTGCCCGCGCTTGCTGGGGGGCGTGGGCTAGGGTGGTGAAGTAATTCTGTGCAGTTTTATGATCCTCGTGTCGTCACGATCGCGTAGGATTTTGCGGATCTCGATTCGGAGTTCGTTTGAGCCCCGAACGGATTTTCCATATCGCGCGATCCTTGGGTCTAGTGTCGTCAAATCGTCGGATCGTGCTGAATTTCGGGTATGTCGGTCTACACGATTTCAAGATCGTGTAGGATTCGACGGATTGCGAATCGGAGTCCCGGATACTCCGAACTCGCGAACCCTGGGGCTAGGGTTTGGATTTTAAGCGATAACGCGATTTTGGCTAATCCGACCGTCCATTTCGGACCCAATTCGCGGAACATGGTTCCTCCTCTGTGAGGAATCTTCAGAGAAGCCCAGATTGGTCATCGGAGATCGTGGACCCCACTGGTCCTGGGTCGGCCGATCTGAGAGTTTATCGCTTAACTGAGCGTCGGATCTTCCAAAACTGATTTAAATGTCTGAAAAGCTGATGCGGGTATAAGAGTAACTTTAAGATGAGTGCACGTATTTCTAGGAGTCGGGGGCAGGGTGTTTAATTTAATTCTTTTTATTCAGCAGTTTATTGATTTATTATTCATGGATAATCAGGCACTAGAGGTCCAGTCGGCCTGCAGGAGGGACCTTCGAAGGGTCCAATTAGCTCGAACCATCAGTGAGTGGACTTTCTTTCATAAACGATTTTATATGCAAGAGTTATATCTTAAAAGATTTTATATGCATGAGTTATATAAATGATTTATATAAATAAGGTTTTTAAATGATTTTATAATGGTTTTCTACTAATAAGCTTTTATAAGTCAGTTCATATGAGTTAATTTCATTATTTGGTCTTGAAAACGTTTTATGAACTATTTATTTCGAACGTGATTTGAGCAGTACAATGCCTTGCTTTACGTGTTGTCTAGTTACTGAAGCTCAGTAATATAAAAAGCAAAGTTTGAGAACTCTATCAGAGGAGATAGCAGCAATATTTCAGTTTCACAGCAAGGCAGTGAGTTATTAGATTTTTCTTCTAAAAATAGTTTATTTTAGAACCACCATGTACCCACCCTTTACTTGGTGATTACCCAGAGTTGGACCGATGTCTACGGACATCCAGTCCGATTTCAGTCTATGTCAGTGCACTTGACTTTGCCTCACGAGTTACGGGGACGCTCGGACCGTGAGTGCCAGGATTTGCGGCTCGGCAGACTTGGTGTCCCGAGACCTGCCAGGATTGCGGCTCGGCTGACTCTGTGTCCCCGAGACCTGCCAGGATTGCGGATCAGGCTGACTACGGTCCCCTGTATCTTGCCAGAGCGGCTCGAGTCGACTTGGTGTCATCGAGACCTGCCGGCAGATCAGGCTGATCATAGTCCCCTGATTTCGCCAGTTTGCTGCTCGGGTAGACTGCGTGGCGCCCGAGACCTGCCAGGGGAATTGACGGATATGACAGGGGTACAAATAGGTGGTATTTTCAAAGGATTTTGAGTTTTCTTTTATTCAATTATGACTTTCAGTTATTTTATATCGGTTTCTTGATATTCGCACCATTTATATCTTTACATATTTGTTCAGTTATACGAGCACTTCATCAGTAGGTCTTTACATACTTATTTGAATACCTTGTATTGAAATATAGACAAACCCTCGATTTAGATCCTTACTTAATTTTTAAATGGGGGTTATTATGTTTATAAAATTGTTTTCAAGAACTTATTTTTGTCCACTCACATTTTCAATCTGTTTTTCGCCCCAGGCCGTAGAAGTGCGCAGGATCCACCACCGGGCCATTCTTAACTTCCACGCCTCAAAGTCAGGTAGAGTGTTGTAGAAAATCCTTGAAACCCTGAAAACTTTAGAAAATGCTCTGATATCTAGTTAAAACTGAGAAATTAGAGTTGAGATCGGTTACTTGAGATATTCTGGCAGTTGGTGTGAATTTATTGATTGTTTAACAGGTGGAAAATTTTGGGATTAGTCAAAATACAAGGGAGACTCTGCCGAATTTTCGGCAGAAGTCTAAGGGAATATTAAAAAAGAATTTGAAACGAGAATGGTAAAAAGGTCTTTTGTGCCCGACATTCGCCAGGTGTCGGACACGCACAGGACTTAGCTCGAATTCCAAAGCGAAAATTGGGTCGGGTCCTGTCAATTTGGTATCAGAGCATAGGTTTTACTTCCTGTAGACTTCGCACTCTGTGCATTCTTGTTTTCTTTTCAAGTTGGGCCCAAATGGTGGTGGTATCCGTAGGGAAATTAGACAGAACTCCCGATGTAAGGGGATGAGATTCCCAAGTCAGACAGGAACTGCACCGATATCTGAACCTGCAGAGTAATCTTTTGTAAGAGGCTCGTTAGGAGCCGTACCTACTGTACTTAGTAGGCCGGGAGATCCTAACACTCAGTAGACCCTGGAGGTGTTAGCTCAGGCTTTAGTCAGGCAGAGATCCATCAGTAAGATAGGTGGATCCAGTAAAAAGGATTGAGAGTTATAAATTGGGATAATGGTGGTACCTAGTAGTAAAAAGAGGATTAAATTGAATGAGTAGAGTAGATTGGGGAGGTTCTGGCTGTTTCACAAAAGAGTAGAGTATTGATGGAATTTGGTTAAGAACGATACTAGAACTCTTTGACTCGTATGAGACAAGCATTTCAGAGCCGGATGTGATAGTCAGTCCTATTTACAAGTCTACAGAAGGTGTGAATGCAGCAATTTTTGCAGCAGAATAGAGGATAACGACTGGATCAGAATATGAGAAAAAGATTTTACGTATGGTTTTCTACTAATAGAGACTGGGAAGTAAGAGGTAGTACCTAGTTGCGATAAGGCTAAAAGCCTCCATTCAAGGTATTGTGATCAGTGAGTAGTTAATCAATTTTGGTACTATGGTGATGTCTGCCCCAGCTAGATAATGGGTAGACCATGGGTTGCACTCTGTGCGCAGTATTTGGATATAGGTAACGCTGATCAGGAAGAATTTAAAGAAGGTATCTACAATAGCGATCACAGTTTTCGATCATCGAATGGCCGTAGGTATGGAGGCTGCCGACCTAGATCTAGTTCCAGTGAAGGTACCAGTCAGGGTAGTAGTATTGGAAATCGTTCTGGGAATAGTATAGCCAGGAGTATCGAAAGACAATTGTTGTCACCCTAACAGGAGAAGGTGCCCTAATGTGCCAGGTGTGGTAGGCATGAATCCGGGCCCTGCTAGAGGAGTACTACTAAAGGATAATATTATGGACAGTCTAGACCTTTCAAAAAGGATTTCCGTTGTTCCCTTAGTATAAAAAGACCATTGCTGCAGCAAAACAAGTATGCAAGGTAAGTTACAGGAAATACCACCGTTGATGGGAGCTCTGTTTAGCGATGGGCCCAGATCAGTATGGCTAGTTGAGGAAGCAGTCAGCTGAAGGGACGTAGTAACAATTTTAAACTTGCAGATAGACAGTATAACATGACTCAGTAGGAAGCATGAGCATCATTTACTGCAATTACAGATTGAATTCCTCTCCGGCATGGTTGACTGGAGATCATTCTAGGGTTGGCTTGATTTGACCAAATACCATTTCGCAGAGTTACCTTTCATTGGGAGATTGGGTTTATTCTTGAGCTCATTCCAGGAATAGAGCCTATTTCTCGGGTGAAGTACAGAATGACACCAGTAAGTTGCAAAAGCTAAAGACGGAATTGCCGGAATTGATAGCAAGGAGGGTCAGGTAGCTTAGTGTTTCTCTCATTAAGGTGTGTTAGTGTTACTTAAGGAAGGAGATGTCGTCATGAAATTATGCATGGACTCAGGGTAGCTGCATAAGATTTCAGTACGGAAATAGGCGTCAATGGTTCCACAGTAAAGAATTGTTTAATAAGCTAAGGAGTGTTAAGGGATTTTCTAACAAGTGATTTGAGGCTTGGATATTTCCAGTAATGAATTAGAAAGGAGTATGTACTTAAAGCAGCGGGTTGAATAAGGTATGGGTACTCGAGTTCCTGGTCATGATATGAAGAATTAAAGAATGTACCAGTTGTATTTAGACCCCCCTTGAATAGGATGGTCTACAAAATAGAATGCCTTTAGCGAGGGTATTTTGTGGTCGCAAAAAGCCTTTTGCCGTCGGAAATTCACTTTTTCGACGGCAAAAGTTCATCGGAAGTCGTCGGTAAAACGACGGTTGCAAATACTTTTTTCCGACCATTTCGTCGGAAATAATGTATTTTCGACACCCATATTTTGTCGATATTGCTTATATTTTTTTATCGGAAATAGATTTTCAAAACAACCATACAAATTCATTTCCAACAATAAATGTGGTCGCAAATACTTGCGCACCTGTTGGAAATAATTTTTTATCAAGATCTTTTGTTCTTGCCATACTATTTTTTCGGCCAATGACTATTTGTCGAAAAAAGTATTTCCGACCCTAGATTACTATTTGTGATAAATATAATTCGTTGGAATTGTGCTTTTTCGACATGGAAGTTTGTTGAAAAAATGTTTTTCCAACTACATTTATAAGCATTAAATGTACAAATATTTTGTCAAAAAATCTAAATAATGTTTCAATTGAAAAATTGTTGTTCGAAGAATAGTATATATCATCATTAACAAAAGACAAATGTAATAAATTACAAATATTCATTACAATCCTAAGCTATGTCCTATATCACTAGTCCCAAAGTCTACTTCCAATCGAACATTAAAGAGTTCGAATGCATGCTTCATAGCTTCCTTTGAATCTTCGCTAATGGTGGGCTGCTGCTATTTCCCATTAACAATAACATTGTTTGTTTATCCTGCCAAAACAAGAACAGAGCTAGCTCTGTTTCCAAAACAGAGTTTTAGTCAATGTGTAAAATCAAATATATCAAGTAAGAAGACAATACATGACAGACAGTAATGAAATAAGAACATAAAAATAGATACACACACGGTAGGTGCCTAGGCGAACCTCCTTTGCAGATACAAAATCCTGAAGAGACACCCTTCCAGATAGAATCTGCTTCCATTGACGCTGTAAATATGCTCTAACCTGTGTAAAAAACAAAGGTGATCATCTAACCGTGGAAATCAAGTCAACCACCAGTAAAAGCTATTTTAAGGAAAAAAAAACTCAGGGCAAATACAAGATATCCATGAAACTAAAGAGGTAACATGGGAACATGGATTGACCCACAGGCAATTGACATAAATAGACCACATACAACAGTCTAAACTCATGATAAGTCATTATGCCTAATCAAACACACAGTAATGAAAAAGAACAAATCAGAAGAATTTACTGTATCCTATTGTTACCTTATAGGATGACCATGTATAATTTGACTAATGCAAGAACTCACCAGATGGATCCCAGCACACAGAAAGGATAGGCTTGGTATGTCCCTGCATTTCAAAACCCGCATTCCAAGTAATAAGTTTGAGAAAATATATGGTTAGGATACCATAAGGAAATAGTTCAAGAATTTGTAGAGGAACATCAAACCCACATTATATCAGTACCTAATACAACAGAAATACATACTATAAGAAATTTTCTGAAGTACTTACTTTGAAGCCCTATTTTAGGTATTGCTCTTTCGAGAGTACATTACAAACCCAAATATTTTAGCCATTAAAGCAGAGCAACAGAAAATAAAACATGAAATAAAGAACCAAGACCATTAACAATCAATCCAAGTATGCATAGAATAAATGCCCCTTCTTCACACATGCTCGCATGCACGTACATCCATTCGAAAACTAAGCTTAGTATTGCAGTGTCAAACCAAGAAAGGTGGTGTGTGCACATAAAAGGGTATGAGCTTTGTTTCGAGAGAGATGAGACAAAGACAGAGAAATTGAGAGTGACATAGGCAACATAAAAAAGTTTAAAGAAATCTAATGTAGACCATGGTTATGAAAATTGTTTGTGGGAATAGACTTATGATATTTGTAGAAAACTATACAAACTTTGAGTTACAAATGGCTGCTGATGTTGTTCCATTTCATAAAAATCCTGTATACAATGTACAATTTGGAGAAATATATGGCACCTGACTGGAGGTATGTTGCAGGCACAATGCCT
Source organism: Prunus dulcis (assembly GCF_902201215.1). Lineage (NCBI taxonomy): Eukaryota > Viridiplantae > Streptophyta > Magnoliopsida > Rosales > Rosaceae > Prunus > Prunus dulcis. Next base: position 8,367,247 of record NC_047651.1, read on the forward strand.
AGAAGCATTGGCAATTACGAATGTTCAAAGGCATGTTTAAGTCCTGTTGGATGCCATCCTCAGCTAATTTTTATGTTTTTTTGTTCATCTGACACTGCCCTTGCTGCTGCAACTTGGTAATTCGATCTCACATTCTGGAAAAAAGAAAACAGGTTAACAAATTACAATGAGATAAGGAGATATTACAACAAATAGTAACTTACAACTAGAGGAATTAACAACTTACAATGAGATGAGGAGACATTACAACTCATGGAGATAATGTAAAGGGAATTAAAATAGCCCCTACTTCCCTCAAATACCAAATTGAACCACCAAAATATGACAAATTAACAAATAACATCTATAAGTTCGACCCATGAATGTACCTCTAGCAATGTGATGTAGTAAAAATCTTCCATGTGCTGCATAAGTGCAGTCCCATCTCTAATTGAACTGAATATATTTATTTCAGTCTCTAATATTTTCTCGATAAGTTCCATCTCACCCTTCATCTGTAGGATAAAATCACCCTTAGTCAAACTTCTGATAAAAAAACCAGAAAAGCTTCATCTGGAGACAAACTTTAACTCATTAAGAATGATTTTTTGAACAGTGGGAAGACTGTTAAAGAAAAACACACTGGAGCAGGCATTCAAAAGATATCTTAACATCAAATTGAATCCTACTTGACAAGGATGGTCCGTGAAAAGGAGACCTAAAAACTAGACGTCAGATCATGACTCATGACAGCATCTTGTGGGATGGGTTACAATTTTCCTAAATCAAGGCAAAGATCTTAATAAATCTGGAATACCAGAAAGGCTCAGTGAAGTATACCTCATCATAGTTGATGCTTCATGACAGAACCTGCACAACCAAATCGCCGCAAGTAAAATGCACAATTGACAAATATGCATTTTCTCTGCTACCCAAATGAAATCTGAAACAAAAAATGACAAATTAACAATAGGAAAGACCACATGCCTTGAAAATTGAAAGATATTTACGAAATACCAAAAACCCATATGATAAAAAAACAGAGACATGAAAAAGAGAACTGAAATCTAACTAATTGAGACAGAGGACAGAGAGACAGAGCGGGTGAGATCGTGAGAGAGACGGAGAGGGTGAGATTGTGAGAGAGAGACAGAGACGGTCAGAGGCAAATGAAGATGGATGAGATGAGAGAGAGACGCAGAGGGAGAGACAATGACTTAGTGAGAGAGGGGGATGAGAGAGAGACGCATAGGGAGAGTGAGTGTTGGAGGCGGCTGCTAGGTTTCTGAAATTGCCCATTTTTCACTTTTGCTGGTAAAGAAGGGGGAAATTTGAGTTTTGGCTAGAGTTATTTGGCGGTCAATGAAAAATGAAAGAGCTCTTCCCCACACCAATTCCCAAATAAATAAAAAAGAGTTTAAGTCAAATATCCAAAAATATATATATATAATAAATTAATTAAAAATCAGAAAAATATACTGAAAATTCATAGTAACTCCTTGTGATATTCTCTTCTATTTAAAGCTCCAAAATTATTTTAAAAAAAATTCTTCATCTTATGCGTTTTTAGTCCAAAACCTACTCTTACCTTCTCCAAGTAAGTTTTTGTGAAAAAAAGTGCATAGAAAAAACAAACTTGGGCAGAAATTGGCAAAAAAAAATTAGGGAAAATAAGTAAAAGGACAGGTGCCGCATGTAAGAAGCTGCCACTTGTCCATCAATTCAATTTAATATAAATTTTATATGATTTAACTCCTAAAAATCATAATGAATACATTATATGATTTAACTCCTACGAAGTCCTAGTGACATTCTTTTCGTCCCAAGGCTTCAAATTTTTATTTTTTTTTTACTTATAAAAATTTAGAGTGACAACAAAAACTCAAATTAGTTTGTGTAAACAAACCAAACACTAGTTAATGTTTGATAACCTAACACTCTTGCTTCTTTGATCCAATAATTACCATGAACTCAATTATGTGGAATCATGATTTTAGCCTCTAAAATTGAAGGATTTATTGTCATGAGTGCATAGCTTTTTTCGGTGTATTTTTCTTATTTTTATTTAATTTATTATGAATTTTTTAAGATAATCATTTCCAACGGTCCCTAATTCTTCTCATAGAAAATTTATTACCGACGACCATATGTTGCTCTCGGAAATAGGTTGTGATTTCCGACAAAAGTGAATATGCCCTCGGAAAAAAGCACAACTATTACCATCAAGTATGAATTTGGTTGTAAATATAACGGCATTTCCGAGAGGACATATTTCTCCTCGGCAATAGTCAAACAATTCCAACGTAATGAGAAAGCCCTTGGAAATAATCATCATATTTCCGACAAACATACTTTTTGTCGTTAATAAAGTTGGTCGGTAATGACCCTTTTTTTTGTAGTATTGAGATCGCCCCATGATCGCGTAACTAGATAACCTGTGAGTGTATTCTAAGAAACAGAAGGCACAGGTGAAGTATTTAAACATTGGGTGGTGGACTTTGAGAAGGTAGTAACTTTATGCCAAGTTCAGTATGTGTGTATGTTGGATGGACAGAGTGAGTTTCTTGGAACACATAATTGCGGTTAAGAGTATTTTGTTGATTTTCAAGGATTGAAGCAGTAATAAATTTAGTTACGACCAATCAATGCTACAGAAGTACGGGGTTTTCTAGGTAAGCCGATTTTTACTGTCACCCGGTGGAAAGGTTATCCACCATGGCGACACCCTCATCTTTTTAGCAAAGAAAGAAGTTCAATTGATGTGGTCAAACTAGTGTGAATTTCAGTACCGCAGGAGGTTAGTGAAAACTTGGTATGTTACAATGTTGTTTGCAATAAGAATTGGGGTTTGCATTAAACAGTATGGTAGAGTGAGCACTTATGCGTCTCAACAACTAAAGAAGCAGGAATCGAAGGATTTTATTCAAGATTCGAAACGGTCATAGTAAGTTTGGTTTAGTAAAGTTAATAACAGTATGTTTATAGGGAAGTATGCCAGATCTTTACAGATCATAAGGGATTACTATTTGTATTTATCCAGAAGGAAGAAAAATTGAGACGGAGAACACAGTCAGAAGTTATAGATACACTTAGTGTGAATCTCTCAAGAGAAGTAGCTTATCTCCGAAGGAAATATTGATCCATGATGGTAAGACTGAGGAAATTCAAAATGGACTAGATATGGATAAACAAAAAGCACAGTTAACCACTCTTCAGAAAGGATCAGTGCTAAAAACTTAAAGATTCGCAGGATATTTTCAAGATCTAGAGTTGACTCCTATGAGAAAAAGTTGAATTAAATGATAAGGAAAGTGAGATTTTAGTGGTTTCCTATGGGGAAAGACACAGTAAAGTTTGCCAATAAGTGATAGTTCAGTGACAGATATCAACAGGATTCTTGTGACCACTTCCAATTTCTGAAAGAAACTGGGAGTAACTTACGATGAATTTTGTGTTCAGCCTCCTTGAACATTGAGAAGGCAGAGTGGAGTGTAGGAAATTAAGGATCGATTCAGTAAGTCTGTGTATGTTCGCAGGTGAGAACCAAGTATAGTCTGAATAAACTGGCAAGGATTTTCATAGAAATATTTTGCGACACAATGGAATACCAATCCCTATGGTTTAGATCAAGAAATCCAGGTTATCTTCCAGTTGGACTCAGCTAAAGGAAGCTTTTGGAAATTGAGTACAGTTTAATACTGCAATTCACCCCAGATAGACGATCAGCTTAAGGGAATGACCCAAACTTTAAAAGAGCGAGTGAGGTGTTGTATACTGCAGTTTCAGAATGTTTGGGGTGAAAATATACCATTTTGAGAGAGTGTCTCAAGTGACCCTAGTTAGCTTTCCTTAGATTACAAATCTAAAAATTGCTATTGGTATCTATAATTGAGATGTTTCCAATTGCTGCTCTACACGAGACATAGTATGGACCACCCAAGTATGAAGGTGAAATGTAAGCAAAGGTTACTGTTATCTGAAAGTGTTGAAGGAAACAAAGAACCTTATTGGACTAAACAGAAAAAGGTTCAAGTAACCCAGGATTGGCAAGAAGTTATGCAGATACTAGGAGAAGGATCTTCAGTTGAGTATTCTCCAATATTTATCGCCTAAGGAAAGTGAAATGAGATTTAAGGAGACAAGGGAGCCAAATCCTAGCTGTATCGGACCCAATGAGATTATAGAATGTGTGGGAAACAAATAGTTCAAATTTTGGAATAGAAAGTATTTAGCCTTCAGTGATATTTTGTAGTGTAATAACCCGAGTAGCAAATACAGGAGCAGCCCTTCTCCCCTCCTTAAATGACAGAGATGTAAATTTCGAGGACGAAATTTTTATAAGGGGGTAGATTGTAATAACCCAAAACAAAATATCTAAAAAGAAATAAAATATCTAAAAAGTAAGGATAATATCTTCTAGCAAAAAGACAAGTTTGCCCTCGCATATCTTAATGGGGGAAAATTTGACTTTTTAATCGAGAAAGAATTTGGGAATTCCGCTTACGCCATTGCGTAGAGCGCGGCGAAACGAGTTCGTAGACACGGAGTTGTAACAAAGAAGATATGGTCTAAATACCGCGAAGGGCAAAACGGTAATTTGGGAAAAAGTCAGATTTTTTATCCCTTCTCTCTCCTCTCCCCCGTCACTTTCTCTCTCTTCTCTCTTTCTCTCCCGCCGCACCCGAGCAGTGCGACTCTTCGCCTTCTGCACAACGGCCCGGCCACCACAGGCCGAGCTGATCTCCAACAAGGGTACCGTCGGCTCCGTCTCCCTCTCGCCGTCAAAACCTGACCGACCTCCACCCTTGGGCCGCCCGGAGCTGATCGGAAAACCATGTTTTCCGACGGATGTTCGTCCGAGTCCATCCGATCTTCCAGCTCGAATTTCTCCTTCGTTTCTCCACCGAATCAATCGAGTAAGCGATGGTTTCTCAGCTATTTTTCGTGTTCTAGCTGATGGATGTATGGGTTTCGATCGATTTTAGCTCTAAAGCGATCAATTTTTGACTTGAATTCTGGCCAAAACTTCGGCCGCCAAAAACTACTGTTTCTGGTCACTTTTTGGGGTATGTCCAAGAACAAAAGTGACTCCAAATGGGGTGTTTTACCTAGGATAGGAGTTTGGAGTCTTGGTTCCGAGATTTTTTGGCCACCCGGTATCGCTTTAGACACCCAAATCTGCCCGCGCTTGCTGGGGGGCGTGGGCTAGGGTGGTGAAGTAATTCTGTGCAGTTTTATGATCCTCGTGTCGTCACGATCGCGTAGGATTTTGCGGATCTCGATTCGGAGTTCGTTTGAGCCCCGAACGGATTTTCCATATCGCGCGATCCTTGGGTCTAGTGTCGTCAAATCGTCGGATCGTGCTGAATTTCGGGTATGTCGGTCTACACGATTTCAAGATCGTGTAGGATTCGACGGATTGCGAATCGGAGTCCCGGATACTCCGAACTCGCGAACCCTGGGGCTAGGGTTTGGATTTTAAGCGATAACGCGATTTTGGCTAATCCGACCGTCCATTTCGGACCCAATTCGCGGAACATGGTTCCTCCTCTGTGAGGAATCTTCAGAGAAGCCCAGATTGGTCATCGGAGATCGTGGACCCCACTGGTCCTGGGTCGGCCGATCTGAGAGTTTATCGCTTAACTGAGCGTCGGATCTTCCAAAACTGATTTAAATGTCTGAAAAGCTGATGCGGGTATAAGAGTAACTTTAAGATGAGTGCACGTATTTCTAGGAGTCGGGGGCAGGGTGTTTAATTTAATTCTTTTTATTCAGCAGTTTATTGATTTATTATTCATGGATAATCAGGCACTAGAGGTCCAGTCGGCCTGCAGGAGGGACCTTCGAAGGGTCCAATTAGCTCGAACCATCAGTGAGTGGACTTTCTTTCATAAACGATTTTATATGCAAGAGTTATATCTTAAAAGATTTTATATGCATGAGTTATATAAATGATTTATATAAATAAGGTTTTTAAATGATTTTATAATGGTTTTCTACTAATAAGCTTTTATAAGTCAGTTCATATGAGTTAATTTCATTATTTGGTCTTGAAAACGTTTTATGAACTATTTATTTCGAACGTGATTTGAGCAGTACAATGCCTTGATTTACGTGTTGTCTAGTTACTGAAGCTCAGTAATATAAAAAGCAAAGTTTGAGAACTCTATCAGAGGAGATAGCAGCAATATTTCAGTTTCACAGCAAGGCAGTGAGTTATTAGATTTTTCTTCTAAAAATAGTTTATTTTAGAACCACCATGTACCCACCCTTTACTTGGTGATTACCCAGAGTTGGACCGATGTCTACGGACATCCAGTCCGATTTCAGTTATGTCAGTGCACTTGACTTTGCCTCACGAGTTTCGGGGACGCTCGGACCGTGAGTGCCAGGATTTGCGGCTCGGCAGACTTGGTGTCCCGAGACCTGCCAGGATTGCGGCTCGGCTGACTCTGTGTCCCCGAGACCTGCCAGGATTGCGGATCAGGCTGACTACGGTCCCCTGCATCCTGCCAGAGCGGCTCGAGTCGACTTGGTGTCATCGAGACCTGCCGGCAGATCAGGCTGATCATAGTCCCCTGATTTCGCCAGTTTGCTGCTCGGGTAGACTGCGTGGCGCCCGAGACCTGCCAGGGGAATTGACGGATATGACAGGGGTACAAATAGGTGGTATTTTCAAAGGAATTTGAGTTTTCTCTTATTCAATTATGACTTTCAGTTATTTTATATCGGTTTCTTGATATTCGCACCTTTATATCTGTGCATATTTGTTCAGTTATACGAGCACCTTCATCAGTAGGTCTTTACATACTTATTTGAATACCTTGTAGTGAAATATAGATAAACCTTCGATTTAGATCTTTACTTAATTTTTAACTGGGGGTTATTATGTTTATAAAATTGTTTTCAAGAACTTATTTTTGTCCACTCACATTTTTAATCTGTTTTTCGCCCCCAGGGCGTAGAAGTGCGCAGGATCCATTACCGGGCCATTCTTAACTTCCACGCCTCAAAGTCAGGTAGAGTGTTGTAGAAAATCCTTGAAACCCTGAAAACTTTAGAAAATGCTCTGATATCTAGTTAAAACTGAGAAATTAGAGTTGAGATCGGTTACTTGAGATATTCTGGCAGTTGGTGTGAATTTATTGATTGTTTAACAGGTGAAAAATTTTGGGATTAGTCAAAATACAAGGGAGACTCTGCCGAATTTTCGGCAGAAGTCTAAGGGAATTTTTAAAAAGAATTTAAAACGAGAAGGGTAAAAAGGTCTTTTGTGCCCGACATTCGCCAGGTGTCGAACACGCACAGGACTTGGCTCGAATTCCAAAGCGAAAATTGGGTCGGGTCCTGTCAACCCTTGTAGGAAATATATCCCATTGTACTCGGCAACTTTCATCCTGGAAATAGGCAAAATTTGGTGATCTCAAAAGTAAAGTTGAAGTGCTTTGCCAACAGATTGGCTCCTTTCAGCTGCTCCACCGATTAATGTTAATTTCCACAGCAAAAAATTATTGGAATGTGAGTTGGATAAATTACTGGAATTGGATGAAATTTATTGGCGACAGCGGTCTGAGGTTACTTGGCTTCAATATAGGCACCGAAGTACTTCTTATTTCTACAAAGTTGAGAATCACAAGGCTAAGACGAACTCTACGCATGGTATACTAGATGCCCAAAATTGCTTGCAGTCAGAAGGTGGGCGACATTTTCTTGGATTTCTATCACTAGCTTTTTTCTTCTGATTGCGGTTCTATGGTGACTGAAATTTTTGATTCTATAAAAAAACGTGTCCCTCAGATAACTCAGCTTGCACTAGGATTTTACAAGGGATGAAGTTGAGGCTGCCTTACAGTTTATGGCTCCACCTAAATCTCCAAGTCTAGATGGGATGCTTGCTTTATTTTACTAGAAGTATTGGGAAGTTGTGGGGGGTGATGTCTGCCAGCTTTGTCTGAATGTTCTCAATAGTTGTGACAATGTCATGAGTTTTAACTACACATCAATTGGTCTTATTCCGAAGATCGTCACCAACTGAGTTACCGGACATCGTCTTATTAGTCTCTGTAATGTGCTCTGCAAAATTATTTCCAAGACAGTAGCTACATACTCAAAAAGGCTTTTCCCCATGTGATTTCAGAATTCCATAGTGCTTTTATTCCTGACTGTATGATTTTGGACAATGTGTTAGCAACTTTTGAAACTATTCATTGTTTGAAGAGGCGGGGAAAAGCAAGAAGACGCGAGCTTGTGTTGAAACTGGACATGACAAAAGCTTATGATTGGGTTGAATGGCCCTTTCTTGACCGCATGATACGCACTATGGAGTTTTCTGCTCGCTTAGTCAATTTGATTATGGGCTGTATTACCATAGCCTCTTACTCAGTGTTACTCCAAGGGCGCCCTTATGGTAAGATCATCCTGTCCAGTGGTCTACGCCAAAGGGATCCCATTTTGTCTTATCTTTTTCTTATTGTGGTTGAAGGATTTTCTGCTCTTCTACAGCAAGCTGATTAAATTCCAAAATCATGGGAGTTTCAATTGCACCTTCTGCACCTTCTTTAAATCATTTGTTTTTTTGCAGATAATAGTTTATTGTTTTATGAGGAGGCTTCCAGTCAACAGGTTGATCTGGAGAAATAAGCCCCAGTTTTAGTCCTTCTACACCGCCGGCTACACAAGCCCAAATTCAAGCCATGTTGGGTGTTCCTATTGTCCTCTACCATGAAAAATATTTGGGACTTCCTACAGTTGCAAGAAAAAATAAAAAACTAATGTTTCGCACTCTTAAAGATTGCATCTGGAAGATCACTGGGAAGGTCGGTTACTCTCAAAAGCTGGGAAGGAAGTTTTAATTAAGGCAATTTGCCAAGCTGTGCCTACTTACTCAATGAGCTTCTTCAGGCTCCCCGTTGCAATATGCAATGAGGTTGAAAGTATTATTGCTTGGTTTTGGTGGTCTAACGGTGCTACTTTATGCCGACATAAGTAGAAAGGAGGGTTGGGTTTCCGGGAGTTAGTCAGTTTTAAGAAAGTTTTATTGGTATAACAAGGTTGGCGTCTGCTCCAATCTACTAATTCCCTTATAGCTTGGATGCTAAAAGCTAGGTATTTCCTTACTACTGATTTCCTGAGTGCACAGGAGAGTTCGTCTCCTTCCTATACTTGGCAGTCTATTCTATGAGGTCCAGAGCTCTTACTATGTGGTTTGCGATGGCGGATTGGTGACGGTCGGCTAGTACAAATTTATGGTGATGCCTGGATTCCCCACTATCGCATATTCATAGTTCAAACTACTCCACCCGTCCCTATGGATACTAAGGTTAGCACCTTGATTTCGACAAGTGGGCAGTGGAATGTTCCAAAGGGTTATAGTTTATTTACTTTTATGGAAGCAGAGACTATCTTGTTTATACCTTTGGTTTGTGATAACGTCGATCATAGAATTTGGCACTTTTACACATGGGCGATATACTGTGAAAAGTGGATACTGAGCTTCCATAGAATATCATAATCTTGCTCTTAGTCATATTGGCACTGGTACAGGTTCTTTTCCGTCATAAAAATTATGGAAGCATCTTTGGAAAATGAAAGTGCCAGCAAAAATACAACACTTTTTTTAGCATTTCGCTCATAATGGCATCCCGAGAAAAGCTGTCCTTTTTCACCATAAGATCGCCTTGGACGCGACTTCTTTTCGTTGCTCCACTGGCTACAAAACAGCACGTCGTGCCCTGCGAGATTGCCAGCTATCTTGCTGTTGGTTTGACTCTAGGTTTGACTCTGGACAATGCTGCTACTTGGCTGTTGGCGACATGGGGTTTAATCCCAATTGCTCAACAACCTTTTTCTGTTACTGTGATATGGCTATTGTGGAATGATCAGAATGCTATCCTTTTTGGCTTTGATCCTATGTGTGCGGAACATGTTCTTTTTCTGTGCAAAGAACTATGTTGCGGAATATCATCAATCTCAGTTACTCCTTCATAGGTGTATTTCTTTGCCCATTTCGGACCAACATTAGCGTCCTCCTCAGGTTGGTTATTTATCGATGGCGCTTTGGATTTGCAGGATGGTCTCTAGGGAGTAGGTCTGATTGTTCGGGGCTCACATGAAGTTCTTATAGGTAGCAATGAGAGCACCTAGTCTCCTATCTGTGTTGGCTACCGAGCTTTACGCTCTGAAAGTGGGTCTCTCTTTTGCCTTAGATGCATCGTTTCTGACCTTGGTAGTTGAATCTGACTCCCTCGCTGCAGTGCAGTTTCTATCAAAGAATGAAGAATGTTTAGCTCCTGAGGGAGTGCTTGTGACTAAAATTCAGCGTCTTCTTCTGGCGTTATCCTCCTGTTTTCGTTTAGTCCCCCGTACTGCCAACACTGTGGCTTATCGTATTGGACATTATAGTCTTTGTGCAAAGGAGCTTTGTTTTTGGTTGGGTGATGGACCTCCCTGGCTCCTAGATGGCATTAGGAATGATTGGTCTCATTTTGTCTGACTTTGTAATAGGGGTGTTGACTCTTCTATTTAGTCATTAGCATGGGTGGTGCTCTTTCCTACCGCGGGTTTTTATCCCTTATAGTTTTTCCTAGAAATGTTTTAACGAGGCCACCATTAACATGCTCGTTCTTACCACGTAATGTTCTCTTTGGGTTGAAAGCAATACCATTTTCTCTATAATAAAAAAAATTAAAAATAAGAGGACACATGTCTCTTTGTGGTTGTGCCATAATTGAGGGAATAAGGAATTCCTGCTTATGCTTATGGGCAAGAACAGAAGCATTGTCCTTTTAAAATTATGCCTCATTTTAAAATTAGTTTTTAGTTTTTAAAAAACTAAAATTAATTATCAAACCACTAAAAATTCCTCATATGCTAATTGAGGATTTTTCTAAAAATTAATTAATAAAAAATGACAAGTAGCTAATTGATGGTTTTTCTAAGAATCAATTAGAAAATAACAATTTTTATACAAAATGTCTTTTTTTTCTTTCTTTCTAAATATAATATATCATGTTGGAATGAGTTAAGCCCAAAAAATAATGTGAAAGCTGACATGAGCACCAAGCACAGACCCCCACTATCCGTACACTCCAACCTGCTGTAATCCAGCAAGTGAGAGTGGATGAATGGACTGTGGAGAGTCTGGAGACTGCTACTGACATTCTGAAATAAAATAAAAATTCACTATTTATTTCCAAAATTTCAGAAGTGCACGCTAACTTTTCTTAACCCACTTTCAACCTCTCTTTGCTACAGAAGAAGTAAAGAGCTAAATCTTAAGGTAAGCCAGTGTTTCTTTGGAGATGCTATATTTCACAGCAAGAATTCATGAAAGACTTATCTTTTAGGAAATTTTGGTTATAGGTTTTCTGTTGGAGCTATTTGAATTAATTCTCATGCTCTGTTGACATAAATTTAAAACCTTTATCTTTTGGGCCTGTTTTCTTTGTAATCCCTGTATCTACTTTCAGTTTTTACCTGGTAAATTTTTTGAATCTTACTGTTTGTGTCACTGTTGCATTATTTGTTTTCTTTTAAATGTTCGATTCTTTTGTTATTATAGAAGTTGAATGTAACTTCTTTCTTATGTACCCTAGTCTTATAAATTAAATTACCAGTTAGGCTTCTAGATTCTTGAACCGTTTACAGAATTTTTGTTTAGTGCTCTATGCATCTTTGAATTTTAACTTTCTGTTTGGTTGCTGAGAAAGTATGTCAGAGAGAAATTAAACTCTCAGTTTTGATTACATGTTAAGGTTTGGATGATGTTGCAAGCATGAAGAAGGAAAACCAAAATGATCTTAATTATGTTTTGGGTGTTGAAGATTTTAGAAAACAAAGATCCTTTAAATTGTACTGGAGGTTTGCAGAACTTCCTTTAAACCAAAATGATCTTTTAAGATTAGCAAGATTTCTGGGGACGTAGGAGTACGCACCATGTAATGCTGAAAAAAATAATAATAATAAAGTTCAGCAATTCTTTTCAAAAATGTTGTTTCTAAAGTTTTAAGTAATCAGTCCGGCTCTGTGCAGAACATCTTATCTCTCTTAAAGACAGAATGTGTTGAGAAAACTTCACTTCTACTCAATTTTCTTCAATTTTGATCCCATTTATTGACATGGTTGATTGTTTTAGGGTGTAGAATCATCATTTAGAGCTTGGACTTAAGGTATCTAGAGTCATATTGGTTAATCGCTTCGATTTTATGTTTTAAGTATCAAATTTTGGACTCCGCCCATAAGTTGACCCAAAATTTGATACTTAGACCTACAATCGAAGCTCTAAAATATCATTTTATACCTTAATTAATCAAACTTGTCAATAAATGGGATCAAAGTTGAAGAAAGTTTAGTAGAAGTTTAGTTATGCTTTTTGTCTTTCTTAAAGGCATGACGTCCTGCACAGAGAATTTCTGATAATGAAATAGCCTTTCGTTCCCCCTTATGGAGGTATTAAACTTTTTGCTGATTTTCACTTTGAAGGTTTTCTGTTCTTATTCTTATTGTACAAGTTACTCTTCCGGTAAGGTAGGTCATGGTGGCTGAACATGGCAGTAAGCTTAAACTGTGGGAAATGTGTTTGATCTTTTTTGTTATACAAGAGGGAGGACGAAGCTTAGTTATTCTAATACAGTGAAATGGTTGAACGAAGGAAATAAAACCCACCCTGTGATATGTTTCACCATGTCAACAAGGCAATCTCACCTCCCTCCTCGCTGCCCAATTCAAAAGAAACCGAATTCTGGCCCAATGCAGGACCCCATCTCCCTGCTTCCGCACATAAATGAATCATACCCACGACACCAAAGGTCTTCCTCCCAATCCCTCATGGAGGAGCAGCCATCATGGCCTGGTAACTTGTCTAATGACTCGGAATCCAGTAATAAAGGGATTGTTCATCGTCGATCTGTGAGTGACTCAGTTACCCTTCTACACGGCCTTGCAGACTCATTTTCAAGTCTGAGTCCCAAAAATGATGAATTTTCAGTTGATAATGGATCTTATAGTGGATGGAATTCTGTTAGTTTGTATGGTCCCAATTCCCCTCGGCAAAGAGGCAGCTTATCAATTTCAGAGAATGCCTTAGTTTCAGCATTATCAGAGTATGCTTCTCATGAGCCTATACAAAACATGGATGGGATACCATGCATTGGTCACTCTGATTCAAAAGGAGATGATTGCCATTCAATTGGTGAGCTCAATGCAGAGATAAGGGCTGTAAAACGGTTAGTATCTGAACTTTCACTTGTCTATTTGTCAATTTAACTTTCTATTGATTCTTCATGTAACATAACTGCTCTTTGCTATTCCTCAACTTAGCAGTTCATAGCCATGGTCTTCAGCATCACTTTTCAGGCATGTGGTTCCAAAATTCTGATGAATAGGTGCTTTACCTCATTGTGTTTGATTAATTTGTTGTCACAGATACACAATTTGCTTTAGTAAGAGTGTCACTTCTGCTGTATATCCATACAGTGGTGCTGGTCTTCATCTCCACTTGTATCATAACTTTGTTTTATCTTCTAAAAATAGCCGTTCGCTCTGGTTGATGTCCAGTTTGTTAAGTTATTTTGCTTAATCTGATAAACAAGTCTGATCCTGTGTTCCTTCCAATTAAAAAGTAGAAATTGAAGATAAATGATGGATAACTTCCTCGAAGTTAGGCCTGACATTGTAATTCCTGGGCCATTGACCATTTGATGCTATTCCAAAATTTGTGTTTCTTTCATATCCGTAATCTGATGATGTTATTTGGATTTTAGCACTTATATTTAGAAACAGAGGTTCCACTGACAAACTCTCAAGTACTTTATGTAAGTTGAAAAATACCTAAAAGATTTATCCAGCTTTGCAAAAGATGGTTAGCAAGGTAACTTGCAAACTAATTTGACGAACAATGTATACTGGGCTTATGGTAGGTGGATGGTTGTTTGTTCACATACACATGTACGAGTCTGTAGGATTGCATACATTATTTCTCTTACGATATAAAATAATTGTTGGCCCACGTCCTAATAATTTAAGCTTTTGGGAACAATGGTCAATTAACAACATTTATGACGATATCAGAAAAAGAGTTCCTAATTTCAAATCGTTGCCATTGCAATTTCCAAAATAAGTTGAATTCCCTAAGTTAGGCATGTTTGATTTCTGCATATTTTACCCATGTCTATTACGTGTCTCCATGAATTCAAGCTGGATAATCGTATGCTTGAGTAAGCCACTGATTGATTTTCTGCAGGCATCCTGGGCAGCGCTCAAGGATTCGAAAGTTACAGTATATTGCTGAACTAGAAAGAACTGTTGGTGTTTTGCAGGTAATTCTTATTTTAGATGGAATATGATGGTTTTCTGGTTGAGTTTATCCTTGCTGCAGTAGCATGCAAAGGGTTGTATTCATTTCCTCCTTTTCTTCTTACTTACCGACTAGTACAATATTACATGCATTATTATGGTTCTCTCATATTGCTTGAGGATCAAAACTTTTGCATGTATGATTTCCCATGGTCTCCATTAAACGTCTAAAAACTACGTAGGCTGTCTGGACACATTTTCTTTTGCTGAAAGCATAGGTTGATTTTTGTTTTTGTTTTTTTTCCTTTTCACTGCTGGAAACGTTGGTCATCTGATCATAGAGTTAGGGTAATTATCATCATTATCATCCTTGCCACAATCTATCGGTGAATGAATAGTTGTCTTTCATTCCTTTTCTATTATATACTAACTTATTAAGTCTAAGTTGTCAAAGAATCTTTTTTATTATTTCATCCTGTGCAAGTCTTGGCCGGTGTCTTGATCTTTTACCTTCTATTTTAATTAGTCTTCCCTTGGCCATGGGAACATCTGGTGGTCTGCGATACATAGCATAAGTTAATTATGTACATAATTATAATGTAGGCACTAGCCGGTGTCTTGATCTTTTACCTTCTATTTTAATTAGTCTTCCCTTGGCCATGGGAACATCTGGTGGTCTGCGATACATAGCATAAGTTAATTATGTACATAATTATAATGTAGGCACTTGTTGCCATATTGGGTTGATTCTGTTTCAGTTGTTCTCAATTACGTGCTGGCTAGGTTTGTAATACCATATTCTATTTAAGTGAAAACTTTCAACATGCCAGCTGATTGAAATCTTGTCTCATCAAACAGACTTTGGAGTCAGAGTTAGCTGTTAAAGTTGCCTCTCTGCTTCAGCAGCATGTTGCCTTGTCTATGGAAAATAACAAATTAAAGCAGCAGCTGGCAAGACTGCGACAGGGAAAATTTATCGTGGACAGTGAGTTTCATCGATCTTTCTGCGGCAAGAACTTCATTACTTAACTTTCTTTTTTCTCCCATAAACTATTCAAGTAACTACCCATTGGCTACAGAAATTTTCTGGTATATGCTTCGTACATTCGTCATCAAGAAATTTGAATTGTAAGCATTGCATAAGTGTTTAGGAGGAACATTCTATTAGGAAGTGATGAGATGGCATCTGTATGCAAAGCAAAATAAGTTGATAAATAAAGAGAATTGAAATATCTATATTTGCCTCCATCAGAGTCTCAGACTTAAACTTGCTTTGCATTTAGAATCTTCTGTTGATGACCAAAGAGTGTAAGAAATTGCTGAGTGATAATAATAATAAAATCTAATACTCATATCATTGTCATTGAGAACTTGATTTATCTATATATTACTGCAGCAAATAACAACTTTGGATTTCCACATATAAAATTCATGGAATACATCAAGATTGAAGCATATTATTGTCCTTTTCTTAAATGGTTATGCCTGTTGATTTGATTTTGCTGCAGGTCAGTATCAGTCTCTGAAGAAGGAAATCAAGAGATTGAAGATTGGTTTAACAAATCCCCGAAACAAGAAGGTTGAAGCATACTTTGGTTCAAGTTCTACCACTGAGGCAGCTAGAGTTGAGGCTATGCAGAATCTAGATATGGGAAAACTTACTCTTTCTTGAAACCAAAGATGCCGTTACTCTTTCCTGGAACCGGAAAAAAAAAAAAAAAAAAAAAACAGTACTTTTATGGTTTTCAGTGTTGTGCCATGAAAGAGGTGGCTCTTTTCTTCAAATGCACTTTACTAGGAAGTTCCAGCAAGAGCATCACCGTGTTGCTGGTTGGCAGAGTCCCCATTCTGATTGCTCCCACGTAAATTTTGCAGTTGGACTTGGTCCTCTTTGAACTAATACTTAATATATGAAGGGAACAGACATCATCATTTACCTTATTTTTGTATCTTGGTGACAAACTGAAAGTGAATGACAAGTCCTTGTTCTGTTCCTCTAGCACATGATGATTAACTACAAATGAAAGACCATTACTATACTTGGAGGATTCAAAAGTGTATAGGGTAGGTAGTTGAGGGATCCCTACTTTGGGATTTGAGACGCCGATCGACCGGCATAACTTATCCACGCAACTGGCTTCTCACACCCTACTACATCTTGGATCCCGTTTAAGAGGCAACAAAAGCTCCTAGCACTTTTTTTATTTTTTTTAAGCAAAAAGAAAATTAGTAAACGGAATTTTGAATAATATATAAGGTGAAATACATAGCATGACGATACGTCATTATGTTATAAGAACAGTAAACAACACAAATAAACTGTCAGTCATAATGAAATACCAGCCGTTTTTTTTTTTTTTTTTTTTTTTTTTTTTTTAGTTGGAATCAAGTTTCATTGATAGAAAGGCAATGCCAATTACAAGATAGTGGAACTCATAAAAATGAGTACAAACAAATGCAACAGTAAAAGCCCACTAGAAATAACACTCAAACGGCATAAAGTCTACAACTGGCATAAAGTTAGAGCCCAAAACTGACATAAAGTTTGAGTAGCCCGTTTAACACGGCTAGATTGGTTTAGCCATGAGGTGGAAGCAAAGTTGCATACTTCATCTCTAAAATGCTAGTCTCCTAAAGCACCCTTCTTTAAAGAAAATGGAAAAGTCATAATTATCAAAGCCTTTAACCACATAGACCTTATTCCCATTAAAATCCCAATTGTAAAGAAAGGAATTACATATCATAACTTTATGGTTACCTTAGAAACTCCAATCAAATCCTTGAAGATGAAACTGGAACCAAATAGATTGTAGGAATTCGAATATATCGACATGAAATGGGACTATATCTGGTTCAATGACAACAACAAATCAGAATAAACATCAATATGTACACTTTCCATTGCAATGATTTAGTTCCACATGACATACGATCAACCAGCAAATTGACAAGCCCCTGAAAACTGCAAGAAACACACTTCAACCCGCATAAGACAGAGAAGCAAGTCCTGAAAGCAAATATTAAGGCTGGGGAAAGGAAGAACAACACTCTTGTTTGCGAAGAACCAAGTGGCCAATCTTTGCCAACCTACCACGGCACACCTTGGCTCTCAACAGACATGCCAGACATTGATATAGTGAAAATGACTGGAGAAGACTTGATAATGAATAATCTTCTTTGTCTGTCAAGGTTTTAGCCCAAGATGTTTCCTTGTCTTTCCTACATATAAGTCTCCAGATTTGATCATGCCAGGGATGCAACCGCTAATTGTCAATAATGGGAATTGCGCAACTCCCTCGTTCCTCCCAAGTGACACAAGTGCAATGTCTAAACCCGGCTTGTAAGTAGCCATCTTGCTTTCATTTCCTCCCATCAGCAACAGCTTAAGGTTCTTGGCAGTCACTTCAGCATGTCTTTGTGCTAAATAGCCTTGTTTGATCTCCTGTTAAGATATTGTGTTTATCAGTTTAAGTAAGATGTTGTCCAAAACATAATAAGTCATAGATATTGATAGGTGAGCATACCTTAATATTGGTTATATCTCCTACTGCGAAGATATTTTTATGACCCCTAACCCTCAAGTTTTCATCAACCATTAGTCTTCCTTGCATATCCAAATTATTCTGCACAGTAGTCCCCTTAAGCCATGATGAACCTGTTGGTTTACCCGTGCACACAAAGTGACAATCAGCTGTGATAATTTCTCCAGAAGGTGTTTGAATAATAGGATCAGATATAGTGTTCAAATTAATGGTTTCATCCAAAATAACTTCAACTTTTTTTGATATCAACCAATCGAGTGCCTTTTGGGACGCCTTCAAACCAATGAATTCTAGCAGCCTTGACCCCCTGTGCACCAGTATCACCTTCTTTTCTGGAAAATCCGTAGCAATTTCACCAGCAAGTTCAACACCCGTGGGGCCCCCTCCAACAATCAAAACTGATTTAGCAGAATTTATCTTAACAAATTCTGTACACAGACAAAGAATAAAGTCAGATTTGATGTCGAATGCTCCTCTATGATGCACAGTACATTACAATTAAGGCATAGAAGTAAGTGTAGAAGTCATGTAGGCTTCTCAATGGTGCACAACACATTAAAATTATAATTCAGTTTTAATTTTTCCATTTCCCCTCAGACTTTTTGTTGGGGGTAGAGCTGCTAAAAATCCATTACATGCAATTTCAGAGAAAAAGGGTATGAGATTTCTTACATGAGTTAGGTGGCTTTATAAATGAAGTTTTATTTCAAATAAATCTTCACTTTAATGAAGTACTAAATTTAATCATGCAAACGTATAAGAGCACAACTGCAATTCCACTTATGCAACTTTAGGTATTACCTGCCTCATAATGACTGAGCCTCTCAGCTCTGGTTTTGGGAACAGCTTCCTTGTGACCAGTGGCAATAACAAGATATTCATATACAAGCAAATGGCCATCTGTAGTCAACACTTCACGCTCTGTGATGTTAGCTGCAGCAGATGCAACAATCCTCACATTGGGAAGATAATCGGAGTGATTAATCACTGATCTTTCAGCAAATGATGGCTCCACCATTGCCCTCAAGCTTCCCCATGGGATCTCAAAATACTCCTTCCTGTTGTCATAGATTTTAACACACAAGGTCACGATAAAGAAAATCACTAAAGAAAAGACAAAATAACTTGATCTGTAAGTGATATTTGGGACAAAATTAAATTAAAAAATTCAACTTATGCTTTGGATAGACTTATAGCTGCAACTAAATTATACATACCGGGGAAGAGATGGACAAGAAACAAGGGATGACAGAAAAGAAACTATGATTCTTTTTTATAAATGAGAAATTTATTGAAAAAATCCCGAGAGAGCATCACCCACGTAAGTGGTACACAAAAGATCATCAGAGAAAACACAATATTTTAATGATAAAGAAAAACGGGAGAAACAACGAAACTCAAATTAAGGGAACCACAACATGCTTGTTGCGTAACTTCGTGATGTAGGTCGGGAAATGGTAGATGGCTTTAACATTCCAATTTAATAAGATATTAGAAGAAGTATTTAGCATGGTCCATGGTCCTTGGTCCTGGTTCTAACAAGACTAAGTTGTCTATTGCCAAAATCCTTATCAGCCTAACTTCTAAAGGTGAGGGGAAGGATTAAGCAAGAGCTCTTGTAACTGACTATGCTAAGATAATTTTGAATTAACTATAAACCTTAATTATCTTTGAAACGCAATAACACAAAACGTAGAGGACAAATCAATGAGATGCCTCTTCCAAATTTCACTTGATCATGGATCTGCCACCAGCTCACTATCAATTATAAAAGAGCTTTCTTTTTCAACACATCCATCCAAGTTCCTTCACCAATACGTCATCTTCAAGAAATCGCTATTTGTAAGAGTCGTACAGTAAAAACGACTTAGCATTCATGCATGATTTAAATTATCCTAAAATACCATAAGAAATTAACCAAAATAAAACCATAACACTGTATGTTGTTACTGAGTCAGACAAAGATACATAGAGGTAATCTGAAACCAAGCTGCTTACTCATATAGCTTTTTTTTGTCGTAGAGATGCAACTCTTTTCTTTCTTTCTGGTTGAATGTGTTCGCTCAAACAAGTTACTACAACACCAACCTCTGCTAGAATTAAAGTTCTCTTTCTGTCATATTGTTATGATTTCTCTAAATTAATATAAATAATTTGAACTCCTCCCATTTCTCTAGAGCTTCCCGTTTTAACACAGAAAATTTTCCTCAAATTTCCATTTACCACCAACCCAGTAGCCATGTAGTTCCAAAATACAAAGAAAAATAATCTTAAATGCACTAGCAAATTCAAGAACCATATTCTTTCGTATAGTTGCTAAATGTATGTGTATAATATATAAACATAGAAACACATTGCCGCATAGAAAATTGAAAACAACAAAACATGAACAAATTTCAAACCCAAACCCCATTTTTTGTGAAAATGTTCAACAAGAAAGGCTATAAAATTAAAGGAAGAAAGGTAAAAACAAGGATTACTCATCAATGAGGACAACATCAGCGCAGAACTGGAGAGACTTGGCAACAACAGAGCCAGCAACCCCACCTCCAATCACCACCACCCTCTTCTTTTCCCCAGCCGACTCTGCCGCGGCAGCCATTGAAATCAACAAGCACATTGCACAAGGAAAATGCAAAGCAACCCAAAAACCCTGTTGGTGAAATTGAAATTGGATTGGGATCAAAACAAAGAAATGTAAGCCCTATTCCTTGATGGATTTTCTAAAACCAAAAGGAGGTTTTAGTTATGGCGTTTCTCTGTAAATTTTTGCTGGTACGAATTGGATGCTATTCTCAGAGAGAGAGAGCAAGAAAATGAAACAAAATTTGACAGTTCAGGTGAACGTGAAATTGACTATGAACTGGCAAGTTCACGTCATTGGTGAATTTTGCGGCTTTCGGGGTACTTTGTTAAGCCAGCTACCAACTCAGTGTCTCTCTCGAAGGCCATTTTTATTTTTATTTTTATTTTCGGAGAGACTCTAATGGCCATTTGTTTTTGTTTTTATCCAAAACGCAGAGGCGAGAGAGTAAAACTTTTCTGGCACGCGTTGCCAAAGTTGGCCAAGCGACCCTTGGGTTAGGCAATTACTTCTTGACGAATTTTTATAAAATAAAAATAGCTAAAATTTACTTTTTACTTTTTACTTTCATGAATGTCAAATGTCCTCAAAACTAATATTGATTCTATGATTTTGCACGCGTATGATCCTATGATGGGATAATGCACAACCCACTTATGAGTTGTGCTTTAATCTAATCTTGTCTAAATTTTATTTGCTCCCACATCGTTAACTCTTAATCATATTTTATAGGTGTCCAAGAAATTGATTTACATATTATATATAAAAGTCCTTAGACCTACTGAGGTAATTTTTCAAATGATAATCCTGATTTTATTTGAAAGGAAATTCCAATGAGTGTCTCCAAAAATCTGATCACTTTATTCTCTCTTAGGACACTTGTCATCCTTATTTGCTTTATGCATCCAATGTAGACTTTGTAAACGAGTCTTGTTTGTCATGTTCGTATAAACTTCCTACACGTTAAATTAATTGGTGAAACATACCAAATATGAAGACGACACGTTAAAATAACGAATCACATGACACAACTCATTTCACTCAATAAGAATAAAAAAGTTTTAACAAAAATTATTTTTTAAAAATGGGAGAGAGGGAGAAGGAAGAGTAGAAAGATGGAGAAAAACGAAAAATTGACCGAGTTGACGCACCACTAGTAGATGCTGAGTTTGCATTCCAATTAATAAGCATCCTCCAATACATTACACATAAAAATGGATCATACACGTAAGCAAAAATGCATTCTAAAAAAAGAAATGGAAACGGTTTTTTATCCACATGCCATAGATTTTAGCCAATTTCAATAAAAATAAAAATAAAATTGAAAATTCTTTGAACAATTTTTTGTTGTTGAGTTTTTCTATTTAAACCATGTACTTCTCTTTGTTCACCACGACTTCTAATTCAAATTTTCACAATTTCTAAGAAAACTCCACTATCTTCCCAAACTACCCTTAAATACACGCTCAGCAAAAAACCAAAAACAAAAAAAAAAACAAAAAAACTTATCAACCTCACACCCCACACCCCCTATCTTGCCACTCACTACTCTAAGTTCATCTCAACCTCACATTACTTAAAGAGATAAAATATTCCAATACAAAGCTAAACCCAAATATTCTAATGGAAGTTTTATTTGACATGCCCCTGCTTCTCTCCTAATCTATAACGTCATGTGTTTAATATTTTATTGTAAAAAAAGAATTTTATCAATGACATTGTAAAACATTGTAACATTAGATTCAACAAATTGTTTTGATAGGAAACATGAGATTTGAATTATGATTCCTGTTGATGCGAAAAAGTGGTTTGACACGTGGTTCGCCCAACTTAGTGATATTGTGTCTTCGGAAGGGAGTTAGTCTTCGGAAGATCAAGTTTCTGCAAAAAGGGAACGTTCGGTAAGACCTTGGGGTACCGGTGCGGTACCGGCCGAAGGCTCTCCGATGCTTAAATAAGTACGGATTTAGTAAAGATTAGACTACAGATCAAGCGGTAGCGTACCGTTGGTTTTTTCTGTCCCCCTTCTTTGGGAATAGGGGTCTCCTTATATAGCCTTGGGAGGTGTGCTTATTTTGGAATTTCCGATGTGGGACTGTAGGAGCGGATTGTGAGCATGACACGTGTTCAAGAGCAAAAGCATCAAGATGTGTACCCTTCGGTAGGGTTCCTGCCGAAGGGCCTGTGATGTCAAGTTGTCGTTTTTCTCCACGTGTCAGGTGGTCATTGGTCGTTAATATGTGGTATAAACAGTAGTCCCCCAAGTTCTCTTCTGAAGGTTCTTCGGAAGGGAATTTGGTTTCATCCTGAGGGTTCATAGATGCCCTGCCGTTCGGCAAGTTTGTTTGTGGGAGGCTCCCCTGAGATCTGAAGGGTCGCCGATGTTGAGAGAGGTGTTGGTAGGGACGCTTCGTTTCCCGCGCCTGGCGCGTGGAGGCGCTTCGCCTTCTGCACCCGGCGTGCAGAGACGCTTCGTCTTCTGTACCAGGCGTGCAACTGACACCACCATCCACCGGGCGACGCGTGGCCAGCGAAGCGACGTCTGACGGCTGTAATTATGAGCCGTTTGGTTTCCCGAGGCGTACCGTTGCAACCCTCTCCCTATAAATAGAGATGGTTCCGGGCATAGAGCTCACTTCGGATTTGAGAGTTGAAGCGAGAGCTCTGCGCAGGCGATTTCCGAAGTGTGTTAACGGCAAGCAGGGCGATTTCCACACGAGTTTTCGGCAGTCAAGGAGATTCCCGAAGCGTTCGAACGGTAATCAAGGCGATTCTCAAGCAGTTTACCGGCAACCAAGCTCCCAACAACACCCAAGGTAAGGCACCGTTCGGTACCCCCAACTCTTTTTATTTGTTTGTATCTCCTTATGGCGTAGACCTGCCGATCGCAACATAGGATTCCTTCGGTAGTCTAGTGGCCATAGGTAGCGATATAGGCATCGGTAGGGTAGCGTGGTATGAGCCTTAGTTTCCTATTTTCTGTTTTGTAGATGTCCGATAGCGAGTCACCGTTCCGTAGTGAGCCCAATGCTTTCGACGGGGAGTTATCCTCGGGTTGGGATACGTCCAGCGAGGCCGTGAGCCTCGGCGCCGCGGGCGGAGAAGACACTGATGATGAATTATTCGGTGAGGAGGTGAACTCCGTTCCCACCCATGGAATCGGCAAGGGGCTGATGACGGGACAGCTGCTTCCCATAGCCGCAGTGTATAAGGACGGTACCCGCGTCGGGCCGTTCGAAAACCAGCCCGTGGCTTCTACCTCCGGTCGCGGTGAAGGTACTGCCGGTCCTTCTCGACCGAGGGTGACTATTGTCCACCGAGGGCCGCCAAGGGTACCGGTGGGTATCCCCCAGAGGGCTCTGTTCGGGGTCGACTACCTAGAGCCCAACAAGATCACCGAACGGGAGTTGGAGAAAATCAGGGCCGAATACCTCATACCTGATTCGGTAAGGATGAGGATTCCGAGCCCGGTTGAGTCCCTCAGCAATCCAGCGGACGGCGAGGTGACCTTCTTCACCGACGTCCTTCTGTAAGGGGTTCGGTTGCCGTTGCAACCTGCTGTGCAGAGGATCTTAGCCCAGATAGGGTATGCTCCGGGCCAGTACAACCCTAACTTCTGGGTGGCCCTGATGGGGGTGATTACAGCGTTCGGGATTGCCGGGGAGGGGGAGCCTTCCTACGAGCAATTCTCGTTTTTGTATAGCGTCACCAAATCCAAGAGCGCCGATCACGGCGGCTGGGTTCAGGCAAACTGCCTGAAGGCTGCCGAGCGGGGGCATTTTGTTAGCTCGGTTCCGACTTCTCAGAAGTCGTGGAGGAATCGGCGGGTGCTGCTTTCCGGCAATTGGGAGTCGCCATCGGGAACCCCCCCCAACTTCCGTGTCCCCACGACTTTCCAGACTGCCGGTAGGTTTTCGAGCTACCGATCGGTATGCTGGCTTCTATAACCCACTGTTTTACTGATTTTTCTTCATCTGACAGGCAAACTCAAGCAGCCGGCTCCTGCGCAAAGCGAGATTCGGCAGATCGACAGGGTGAGGCTGAGAGTCCCTGCTGCCGAGCGGGTGTATCCTTGCTTTCTCTTTACCAGCAACCTAGTCAAAGCCGGGCTCGCCAACCCTGCCGAGAGTAAGTTTACTCTTCCGTTGTTCTCCCTTTTTTTTGTGTGCATGCCGACTAACAGGTTGTCTTCGACCAGTGACGGATGCAAGGCAGGCTGCCGAGGCCAAGAGGATGAACGAGTCTTCTAAGAGGAGCCTCATGATGGGCCTCGAGAGCAAAAAGAAGAGAAAACAGCCCGAGGCAGCTGCCGTTCAGCAATCGGTGCCGGATCCAAAGGACCAGACCTTGGCTGATCGCCTTCGGGAGCTTAATACCGAGGCCGTCCCAAGGCGCTCTGCCGATGAAGCCGCTGTCCTGAGGCAACGGGATCCCGAGGCTGCCACCTCTAAGGCTGCCGGCAAGCGACCGGAGACGGTAGATCTGGAAGCTGAGCCGGCTCCCAAGCGCTCTTGCCGACCGGAGGTTCCCAAGGCCGTCCTTGCGACAGAGGACGAGGATGGTCCTTCCGAGGCCGTCACTATCGCCTGCCCGGCGAAGACCGTCCAGTTCATCAACCATATGATCCTCGGCTCTCAGATGGAGCTGCCGGAGATCGATGAACTACCGAAGAAGTTCCTTCGGGAGGAGGCTGGACGCGCTTTCCGGCTTCAGGCTGCGGTAAAACTTTTTCCTCTTTCTTTTGTCGTTTTGAAGTGGGGTTTGCTTCTGACCTGTTTTGTGCAGGCCTCCATGGACATGTGGCTCTGCGTCAAGCGGGCCACCACTGCTGCCGAGCGCGCCAAGAAGGCGTATGAGGAAGGCAGGTCCAAGGTTGCCGAGGCAGGAAAAGTGCTTCAGGAGCACGCCCTCTTGGTCAAGGAGAAAGACTCTGCCGAACAGCAGGTGGAGGAGATGAAGGTGCTCCTGGAGGCAGCGTTGGAAGCGACAAAGGATGCCGAGGCTTCCAAAGACGGGGTGCAGGCGGCTTTGGAGGAGGCGGAGCGGGCGAAAGCTGCGGCGCAGGCGGCCCTGGAGGAATCGAAACGGGCTAAGGCCGCGGAGATCGATGCTGCGGTTCGGTCGGCTGTCCAGGGGTACCGTTCGTCGACCGAGTTCTCTATCCTTCTGGACAAGGAGGTGGGTTTAGAGATGGCGGACTTGTTGTACCGGTTCAAACGGTATAACCCCGGGAAAAAGCTGAACCTCAATTTCATTGTCGATCCTCCCACTCTACCGGAAGGGCTGACGGAGGAAATGGTTGAAGAATATGAGGGGGAAGACGCTGCCGATGGCTCCGTGGGTGCCGAGGCGACCGCTGAAGACGAAGCTGCTGCCTGAGGGCATTCTTATCTATGTAATAGTTTAGTTTTTTTTTTTTTTTTTTAAATTTCTGTTTGTTCTGGGAACTTTGATGCCGAGGGCATCTTTTAATTGAAATTAGAGCTTTTTAATTCAACAGGCATTCGTCCAAATTTCGAATTTTAACCCAAGTGAGTGCGTTATAATTGCCAATTGCCGTGGGCTAATTGCCCGCAGATCGTTTGGAATCGAGTTTCGCGAATTATAACTGCTAGTTGCCGTAGGCTAACTGCTGATTGAAGGTCACTTATTACCGTAGGTAAATAAGGACGCTATTGGATGTTTTGAGTTTAAAGTCCCGAAGGGATCTGTAGGATAAAAAATCGGATCGGTCATTCATTGCCGTAGGCTGTTAACATTTAGTTGCCGTGGGCAAAAATGATAATTGGAGGGAGGCTAAAGAAATAGTGCCGAGGGCTTTCCATTAATTCCAGTAGAACAAACACATCGAGTAATTACAGTTCCAACCTGCCGTAGGCTAGGTCACTTGTAGTAGTACTTGAGGTGTTCTACGTTCCAAGGATGGCCGAGGGCCTTGCCGTTGGAGCCTCGCAATCGGTAGGTTCCCGAGCGAAGGATGCCGATGATTTCATAAGGTCCTTCCCAGGAAGGTCCGAGGGTTCCTTCCGTGGTATCCTTCGTCGCAAGCGATACCTTGCGCATGACCCAGTCCCCGATTCGGAAAGAGCGGGGTCTGACTCTAGAATCATAATACCGAGACACACGCTGTTTGTAGGCTTCATTCCGTAGGTTGGCCTGTGCTCGGTGCTCCTCGAGTAGGTCAAGGCTTAGAGACATGGCCTCCTCGTTCTGCTTCGGTGCGAAGGCTTCCGTTCGGTAGGAAGGTTCACCGATTTCCACGGGTACCACTGCTTCCGATCCAAAGGCCAGAGAAAAAGGGGTTTCTCCAGTGGACGTTCGGTAAGACGTCCGAATGGCCCACAGTGCTTCGGGAATTTTTTCCGGCCAGGCTCCCTTTGCCTTGTCCAACTGCCGTTTCAGCAGTTTCTTCACTATTTTGTTTATTGCTTCGACCTGACCGTTCGACTGGGGATGTGCCGGCGATGCAAAAAACAAGTTGATTTTCAAACGGATGCAAAATTGTCTGAAGAGTTCCGAATCGAATTGCCTGCCGTTATCGGTAATGATAGCATATGGGATACCGAATCGGCAACATATGTGAGTCCAGACAAAATCTTCAATCTTTGCCGCCGTTATGGTTGCAAGAGGTTCGGCTTCTACCCATTTGGTGAAGTAGTCAACGGCAACCACTGCATATTTTACCTGCCCCTTGCCTTACGTCATTGGGCCAATCAGGTCCAGTCCCCATTGTGCGAAAGGCCAAGGACTTACAATCGGTGTGAGAGGTTCAGCAGGGATATGTGGGACATTACCGAAGCGCTGGCATTTGTCACACCTCTTCACCAGTGTATTGGCGTCCTGATGCATGGTTGGCCAAAAGTATCCCTGCCGAAAGACTTTGTAGGCGAGAGATCGGGACCCGGAATGGTCGCCACATACACCGTTATGAATTTCCCGAAGGACGTAGTCCCCCTGCTCTGCCGTAAGACATTTGAGATATGGGGTGGTGTAGCCACGCTTGTAGAGCACATCGTTGATGACAGTGTATCTTGCCGATCGGTATCTCAGCTTCCGGGCCTGGGCTTTATCCTCAGGAAGGGTGCCGTTCGTCAGGTATAAGTAGATGGGAGACATCCATGTATCCTCATACCGTACGGCACACGCTTCGGAGGTTACCGTGCTCGGTTGGGCAAGGATCTCCACCGGTACCTTTCTTCCGACTTTGTCGTTTATCGCCGAAGCGAGTCTTGCCAAAGCATCGGCATGGCTGTTTTCGCCCCTGGGGATCTGTTTGATCTCGTATGCTTGGAAACTTCGGAGGAGCTGATGGGCGGTTGAAAGGTAGGCGTACATGGAGGCATCCTTGGCGGCGAAGTCTGCCGTTACCTGGTTCACAATGAGCTGGGAATCGCTGTGAATTCGGATTTGCTTTGCATTCATGCTCTTGGCTAACCGAAGGCCGGCCAAGAGGGCTTCGTATTCCGCTTCATTGTTGGATGTCCGGAAGTCGAATCGGAGGGCGTACTCGATTTTGAGTCCGTCCGGTGTTGTCAGTACTAAGCCAGCTCCGCATCCCTGCTGGTTTGCCGAGCCATCAACGTGCAAACACCAGACGGGAGTTGATGTGTCGAGGCACTCGGCGCCCGTTTGATATGGTAATATGGTCTCGGTAGTCGCCTCAGATGCCGGTTGTACAGTTGCTGGGGTAAGCTCGGAGATAAAATCGGCAACAGCCTGGCCCTTCTCCGCTGGCCTTGGAACGAACTGTATGTCGAATTCCCCGAGTTCGATCGCCCATTTGATCAATCGGCCCGAAATTTCTGGTTTTTTGAGGACTTGCCGGAGGGGTTGGTTGGTCAGGACTTTGATCCCGTGTGCCTGGAAGTATGGCCGAAGTCTTCGTGCCGAGACAACAAGGGCTAGAGCCAGCTGCTCTAATGGTGGATACCGAAGTTCCGCACTCTGGAGTGCCTTGCTGACATAGAAGATTGGTAATTCTGCCTTCTCTGGTTTCCGAATTAGTACCGAGCTGACGGCAGTTCCGGATACCGAAAGGTAGAGGTAGAGAATTTCCCCAGGCAGCGGTTTTGACAAAAGGGGGGCTTTGCTCATGTAGTTCTTCAAGGCTTGAAATGCGTTATCGCATTCGGCAGTCCATGTGATATCCCGTTTGCCCCCTTTCAAGGCTTTGAAGAACGGTACACATTTATCGGTAGCCTTCGATATGAAACGGGTCAGGGCGGCCACGCGTCCGGTAAGGCTTTGAATGTCCTTCGTCGTCTTCGGCCTCTCCATATCGATGATTGCCTTTATTTTCTCGGGATTCGCCTCAATCCCCCTCTGACTGATCATGAATCCGAGGAATTTCCCGGAAGATACACCGAAGGCGCATTTCTTCGGGTTCAGCCTCATCCTGTAGTCTTTGAGTATGCCGAACATGATCGATAAGTTCTGCAGTGATGTTCGGCAGTTCTGCTTTTTACCAACATGTCGTCAACATAAACCTCCATGATGTTGCCGATGTAACCGGCGAAGATTTTGTTGACGAGCCTTTGATAAGTTGCCCCCGCGTTCTTCAGACCGAACGGCATGACATTATAACAGTACAACCCTTTGTCCGTTATGAATGCGGTATGTTCGCTGTCGGGAGGGTGCATGAATATCTGGTTATAGCCGGAGTAGGCATCCATAAAGCTCAGCAGTTCGTGGCCGGCGGTGGCGTCCACGAGCTGGTCTATCCGTGGTAACGGAAAGCTGTCCTTCGGGCAGGCCTTGTTGAGGTCGGTATAGTCTTGGCACATCCGCCACCCGCCCGTGGACTTTCTTACCATGACGGAGTTGGCAAGCCATACCGGATACGTTGCTTCCCGGATGAAACCGATGGTTTGAAGTTTCTCGACTTCCGTGCGCATCGCCTCATACCGTTCGGCATTGTATGATCGGCGCTTCTGCCTTACGGGCTTATAGGCGGAGGAGATGGTGAGTTTATGGCTAATCACGTCCGGGGCGATTCCGGGCATGTCCTCGTAAGACCATGCGAAAACTTCCGAATGATGCCGCAAGAAGTCTATGAATTGCGTTCGGAGGTTCGCAGTGAGTCTAGTGCCGATTCTAACCTGTCGATCGGGCTGTTCATCGCTCAAGGTTATGGTTTCCAATTCTTCGGCAGGTTGTGTGTGAGGGGTGGGAGATTCATCTCTAGGGTCGTCAACCGGTCCAGTACCGTTCGGTAAACCTTGCACCGTCATGGTCTCGTTGGGGAGTATGAACGAGGTTGCTTTGAGCGCCGTAGCGTAGCAAGTCCGTGCGCTGAATTGATTTCCCCGGATTGCCCCCGTGCCGTTCGGGGTAGGGAACTTCATCAACAGCATGTGGGGCGAAAGATGCGCCTTGATCCTCGGCAGTGCCGTTCGGCCAACGATAACGTTGTATGCCGTCGGGCAGTCGACGATGAGGAACTGATCGTACGTTGTTGCTTTTTTTGGTGCCGTGCCAAATGTAATTGGCAGTCTGACACTACCGATTGGTTGGACCAAGTCTCCAGAGAAGCTTAGCAGAGGTGTCAACTGCCGGTCGACTTGGTTGTCATTGATTCCCATCTCTCTGAAAGCTTCAGCAAAGATTACGCTCACGGAGCTCCCGGTATCGATCAGCACTCGCCCTACATCGTAATCGGCAATTTCAGCTCGGATGATCATTGGGTCGTCGTGGGGATAGAGGATTCCCTCTTCTTCCTCTTGGCAAAATGTGATCGGCTCCCAACGAACTTTTGGTGTTTCCTGGAACCGATTCATCTCTATTCCGAGCACCTGAGGGAACTGCGCGGCACGCACATACTGTTTCATCGAACGGTGGCTCGTCCCCGCAACGGTAGGTCCTCCGCTGATAGTGCTGATCATGTTTATCTGCCGAGGAGGGTTCGGCACCGGCGCCGATGGCGGCCGGGCGATATACTGGTCCAGTTTCCCTTCTCGGATCAGCCGCTCCACAATCTTTCTCAAACTTATACAATCTTCCGTGTTGTGGCTGTTGTGCTGATGGTATCGGCAGAATTTACCGGTCTCCCGGTTGTCTTGCCGATTGGGTCTTCTAACATTCGGCTTTGGTATGGCCTCCTGTTCGTTCATCAGAACGGTTTCATACGTGGTATTCAGCAGGGTGAAGACCTCGTTGCCGTGGTCACGGTTGGGCAGGGGTCCTCGGTTGTCGTTGTGACCATACCGACCTTTCCCTTTCTTTGGCTGATCTCTCCGATCGTCACGGTTGTCTTTCCGCTTATGGCCCGCCGAATATGAGTCGGTCCTATCGTAGGATGGCGCCTTCGCAGGATAAGCGCTTGGCTTGGCATCCTCTCGGCGTGCCGAAGCGCTTGGTTTTGAGTTGAAGTACTCGGCCTTGGCGTGCACCGCCGCCTGCTTCATCAGCTCATCATACGTGCGCCAGTTGCTGCTGTGTACTAGGTATCGAAAATGCGAGGACCGAAGGCCACTCTTGAAGGCGCCGTAGGCTGCCCTATCATCTGTTTCCGGACACCTTGAGTACTCGTGACTGAAACGCGCCGCATACTCTCTCAGTGGCTCGTCCTCTCTCTGCCGAATCGTGTACAGATCATCGGCAGAGTAAAGGCGATCCGTTTGGATCATGAAGTGGTTGAGGAAAATCTGCTTCAGCTCGTCGAAAGAATCCACCGTTTCCGGCTCCAGACGGTAGAACCAATTTAGGGCTGCCTCGGTAAGAGAAGATGGGAATAGCAGGCACTGCCCCTCGTCGCTCAGACCCTTGCATCCGATGGCAGACTGAAATGAATGAAGGTGGGTTAAAGGATCTTCGGTACCAGTGTAGAATGGTATGCGCAGGGCTGTACTTCCCGATCCTGCCGAGAGCGACGGATGCGTCTCGTGAACGGCCCGGGCCGAAGCTTTCCCCACTCAGGTTCCTGGGAGCGAGCCTTGTCGTTTTCCATTTTCTGGACCTTCTGAAAAAGGAGTCGGACAACAGGGTCTCGGCTTGGGATTCCTTCGGCATCATAGTCTTCTAAGCGCCTTCGCGGGCTCACGGAGTTATCCCCCAAGTATTGAGTTGATACCGAACGGTAGGTGGACGTTTGCGCATCGGAAGGGATATATTCGGATGCAGACTCCGTGGAGTTCAATCCTTGGACCTTCCGAATGGGTGACTTACTTTCCCCGGCGTTCATCCGGGATTCCCGTAGTCGAGCGCTAATCCTGATCGGGGATTTCTGTCTCTCTGCCTCCCGATCGTTAAGCCTGTGTCGGCAATCAGAGTAGACCTTCTTCGGTATGTGTGGTTGGTCCCTAGGTGTCGGCACCACCAGTTGTTTGGAGGGCGCGGGCGTTGCCCTTGCTGCCCTTCGGTGCCTCCTCCTATGAGGGGTTCCCAAGCTTTCGGAAGAGTGAGTCGCCTGGATGTTCTGCGGTTGCCGCTGGTGCAGCTGCCGTTGGGTTTCGTCCACTTTGGACGAAAGGTGGTGGTTGTGCTCTTGAAGCCTAGCCATGTCCTTTCGCAGGGATGCGATTTGGGCTACTAGCTCGGCCTCGGCGGTTGTTTGGGTTGAGGGGGCGTTTCCGTAGGGAGTGCATGGGGGTAGCGCTGGGCTAGCTCCAGCTTGCCTTCCGAACGGTGCCCCGTCCTCCGATAGAAAAGTGGGTATGAAGTGGTCCCCATGTGTTTAGGGGATAGTGGGTTAATTGTTTTTCGTTTCCCACAGACGGCGCCAAACTGTTGATGCGAAAAAGTGGTTTGACACGTGGTTCGCCCAACTTAGTGATATTGTGTCTTCGGAAGGGAGTTAGTCTTCGGAAGATCAAGTTCCTGCAAAAAGGGAACGTTCGGTAAGACCTTGGGGTACCGGTGCGGTACCGGCCGAAGGCTCTCCGATGCTTAAATAAGTACGGATTTAGTAAAGATTAGACTACAGATCAAGCGGTAGCGTACCGTTGGTTTTTTCTGTCCCCCTTCTTTGGGAATAGGGGTCTCCTTATATAGGCCTTGGGAGGTGTGCTTATTTTGGAATTTCCGATGTGGGACTGTAGGAGCGGATTGTGAGCATGACACGTGTTCAAGAGCAAAAGCATCAAGATGTGTACCCTTCGGTAGGGTTCCTGCCGAAGGGCCTGTGATGTCAAGTTGTCGTTTTTCTCCACGTGTCAGGTGGTCATTGGTCGTTAATATGTGGTATAAACAATTCCAAAATCATCAAATTCAACACTTTTAAGAGAAAATCCTACTCAAGCCAAAAACTGCCTGTGTCCACTGGAAAATAAGATCCCACCATCCTTTCTCTGTATTCTCCACCACATTCGCATTCCCATATTTGCATTACCAAAGGCACCAAAACAAAGCAGTCAGCTTTGCATAGAAGAAATAATAAAACTCACATACTCCCAATCAATCAAACTAAAATTGAAAAGAACCCATTAATTAAAAGCTCAAATAAAAATCAACCTGTCTTCCTCAGGAATATGAAGAGTTGTGGGATAAGTGAGGTGTGTGTATAAATGTATTAAGGTTAAGTATTAAGTTTGATGACCTTTTGTCTTTTTACACAATAATAAAATTTAGGCTTAAATGCTAAAATGGTCCCTGTGTTTTACTATGCTAGCTAATTTAATCCATGTGTTTTCAATTTAGCCAAATTTGGTTCTTGTGTTTATGATTGTAAATGTGATCCATTTTGTTAAATTTTAGTTATAAATTTTTTTAAAATATTTAAATATTCATAAATAAAAAATAAGAACTAAACAAAAATATTCAAAAACATTTAAAAAAAAGTTGCCTATGCTCTAGTTTGAAAATAATTAGCGGTAAAGTAAAGCAACTCAATGTTTGATAAACAATATTTTTAAAGTGTTGTTAATACAAAAAGCAGTGTAAAAAACGTTTGACAAATTTTAATATAAAACTGCTGTAAATGTGAATAATTATTAAAATAGACATGATGTTGAAAGTGTTATGCACTAAGAGCATGTTCAGCGCTAGGTTGTTGCCATGGCAACAGGCCCCCTAGGCCTCAATTCCTCCTCCAGCGTAGAAAGGCCAGCCCGGGCAAGCCCACGGGTAAAAATGGACTGTGCTGTTGCACTTAGGCTGCTGTCGTCAGCACCTAAAAAAAATTGAAAAAAATATCAAAAATTTCTAGAAATTTTTTCTATAAATACCTACCAATATTATTCACTTTCCACACCAAATCTTCATACAAATTCGTCTCATTACAATATTTTTCACTTTCCATACCAATTTTCTACTATAAAATTCCATTTGAAAATTTTGATATAATATATATGGTAATGTGGCAACCGAAAATCTTATTCGAAAATTTTATCTGAAAATATTATCTGAAATTTTAGGTGTGAATTTTATAATAAATAGTGACATGCAACAACCGAAAATATTATCTGAAAAGCTATCAAAAATAATAGATAAGTATATTTTTTTTTAAAAAAAAAAGTAAAGTGAATAACGTTTGCCCTTACCCTTGTCCTTTGGGGTGGAACCAAAAAAGGCAAGCTAGTGTCAAACCTTGCCTTACCTTTGCCTTACCCTTGCCTTTTGGGGTGGAGGTGCTCTAATCATGTGATGGTAATGGTAGTGGTAGTGGTGAAAGAGATAAAGGTGAAGGTGGTGGTGGTGGTGGTGGTGATGAAGGTGGTGGTGGTGGTGGTGGGGATGGTTGAGGAGGAGGCGGTGGCGGTGATGTTGGAGGTGGTGGTGATGGAGGTTGTGGAGTTGGATGTGGAGGAGGAGGTAGTGGAGTTGGATGTGGAGGTGGAGGTAGTGTCATTTAAAAAAATTAATGATGGTATTTTGCGAATTTAAAAAATTCATTAAAGACTATCTCTTCTTCTTTTAAAAGCAGTTTTTTAAAGCAGACTAGCAACCTGGAGTCTGCTTTTAAAAACGACTGTCAAAAAATTACTGCTTTTAAAATAATCGGCACATTTTACTTTTTACCAAATATCTTAAATTGCTTAACTTTAAATTTAAGCAGGTTTCAGGCCAAAAAAATAAAGCAATCCCAAATGGAACTACTAAAAACAAAGAGACTAAATAACCAACGTAGTAAAACACAGGGAACACTGGGGTCAACAAAGAAAACAATTTTTTTTTTTTTGGAAGAATCGTCAACAGTTTTTTTTTTTTTTGGTCTGAAATCTTCAACTGTTTAAAAGTAAGAAAGTCTGAAAATGAGCTCTGAGATTTTTCTGGCACATCATCATGTCGAACAAAATAGAGGGCTTCAACTTCGACCAGAGGCATGGCAAGCAGAGGGTGAGGGTGGCTAGGGTTTGGCGGAGCGAAAATGGACGCCATTCCATCGTCGAATGGAACGTCGGCATCAGCCTCCTCACCGATTCGGTGGTTGCCTATACCCGCGACGACAACTCCGATCTCGTCGCTACCGATACCATGAAGAACACTGTAAGGCTTCTCTGATCTGATTCACTGTTCGATTGGATTTCGGTTTGCTCTGTTTGGTTGCTGAGAAAATTGAATCCCGATGATGAAAATGAAGAATTTACATGCTTTACTTTTTCCCCATAACAATTTAGTTTGTAATTGATAGCAGCTGAGCATGTTTTTCAGCTGGAAATGAAAAAACTGGTTGTATCTGGGAATGAAGATATTAAGCTATGTATTGGTAAACAAGAAATATGCATATATCTTCATATTTTAATTTTTTAATATACGGCCATTTCAAGCATAAACCCATAATCTAAAGGTCAACACAGTACCAAAAACGGAGCGATTAAATAACTTAGCAGCTAACACGGCTGCTTATGGACAGAAAAAAAAAAAAAAAAAAAAAATATATATATATATATATATATATATATATATAAACAATGCTTGTTAGGTTTCCCATTGCTTGAACCTGCTGTATTTCCAGCATTTAGATTGCTATTCATTTTCAGGATTTAACTTAGTTGCAGAACAGGTATATGCAAAGGCTAAGGAATGTGTAGAAGAACTGTCAGTGGAAGACTTTGCAATTCGACTTGCTAAACACTTCACATCTCTTTACCAGCAGGTAAATACTATTAAAGTTTTTTTTTTTTTTTTTTCGATATTCCCTCAGTTAATCCCATACTGTAAAGAACAAGAAATTTTTTGTTGTTGTTATTGTTGTTGTTATTGTTGCTCGGGTCTTATACTTATAGAAGAGAATTTTACAACACTTGATAGCATTGGTGTAGAAGTTGGTTTCTTTTTAAATTTAATTGGTTGTCTTAAATTTTGGACTTTTTTCTTCCTTTTTCTCTTTTAATATTTGATGTTGTAATCAGTTGGTGAAGGACATCTGTTCTTATTTTTGTAGGTCACTGCTGCTATAGTAAAGATTGTGGAGAAGCCATGGGAGCGTGTATCCATAGATGGTCAACCACATGAACATGGTTAGTCTATTCCAGTCTTTCATAGAAGTGTGGGGGAAACTATACAGCTATATATGGTATCTACTGAATTCGTTTTGTCATGACTTTGTAACCAGAGTACTTGGGAATTCATAATCAAAGGAACCTCTCATTTCTCAACATTTAACATATATGTTTTTCTATTATGTAAAAGTAGCAAATAAACAGCACTTCTCATCAATTTCTTAATCAGAAAGGGATACCTTGTCTTCAGAAAATGGGTTAAAATCAGTTATAAGGAAAATTCCTAACTTCTTGCACAACCTAGAACTAAGGCGTCAACATAGGATGCACTTGTTTGTACACTTGGATTTCACTTCCTTAGCATTCTTTTGTACAATCTTATTACTTATGGAAAGAACTGATAAATTAAGTTGACTGGTTGATACCACATTTTGGAATTCCATAATGCGTGAGACATTTACTTTTTAATTCATCATTTCACCTATAATTTGCATTTAGCAATTTTCATCTAACTGCTCCATGTTTTTCCCAATTATTTTATTTTATAGTAATATTGTTTCATTATTTAGCTAAAAAATTTCTTAAGTTGTAAATTAAACAGTGATAAGTCGAAGTTATTCATTAATAATTTGTTAAGTTGTTTTTAGAGAAGGGGTCAAGAGATGATATGTTGGATGTCATGTCTGTGGCTTGTTGCCTCAGTCTTAAATCTGGTTCTGTAGCTATCTTGCTTATTCTAAACTTGAATAGAATCCCTTATATTTCCTATATATTCTGCAGAAATTCCAAGCATATTGATTTGCAATCCAGAAAACATCCTTTCTTTCCTCTTTGTATCTATTTTAAATTTGCATCGTCTTCTTTGTTAAAAGGTTTCAAATTAGGATCTGAGAAGCATACAACAGAGGTAATTTTAAAGAAATCTGGTGCATTGAAGGTGACTTCTGGTATTGAAGGACTGGCTCTGCTAAAGACAACAAAGGTGATCTTATCCAATTCGCTATTAATATCAAGGTTTTCAAAATTGAACACATAATGCGACAATGGATATCATAATCAGTTACATACTACATTTTTTTCTAATTCAGTCTTGACAAGAAATCAGCAATTGTAATCATTAGTTTGTTATTGAGAAGAACCCCAAATTTTATATAGAAAAATGTCAAATATACAGTCATGGAACCACTCTCAAATTACTGCAGCAAAAACAAAACTCTCTAATCTGCCTCAACTTTGTGTTCAGGTTAATAGATTAGACTCCAAATTTGAGACCACAACACATCAGTTGACTACAGCTTAGTATAGCGACAATGCTGACATGGAACACTCCCTGAACTGTACAGTGATCAAACCCCAAAGGGCAGAGCAAAAATTAACTCGATCCAAAACTTCATCCACATACGCCCATGAATAATCTTAAAATTTCATTCAAATTTTATTTTATTTTAGACCTAAACTGCCATGACCCTGCTACCCAATAAGTATTAGCTATCCTAACATATGTTGTGACATCTTTTTGGAATTACCCAACTTGCATGAGCTTCCTTAAACAATTTCCACCAGATCTGTAACGCAAACGAACAATGGAGAAAAACATGATCTATACTTCCTTCCCCAGCCTTACAAAAAAGAGAAAAGATAATACACAGCCCTCGCTGAATCTGATAACAAAGCATTAAGTTTCCCATTAGCCACCAATAATGCAAGAACTTGAATCTTAGGAGGAACCTTTGCCTTCCAAATCGGATTAAAAGGGTGAAAACATGATATCAGATCTGTTACCCAAAAAAAAAAAAAAAAAAAAGAAAAGACAAAAGAAGTTGCTGTAAGACTTGCATGAAAGTGTCCCCTAAATTTCTAACTGCCAGTCCCTTAAATTCCCCTGTGAAGGAAATAGACACATACCCTCCCTTATCACGCTCATGATATCATTAACACACGCTATTGTATTACTACACTCAAATGCGAGAGAGTATTGCTTTGCAGACACTCATCAGCCACTTATGAGTTGTATTATTACTCTCATGATATCATCAACACGTAGTTGTATTATTACTCTCAAAGGAGAGAGAAAAAGTATTGCATTGCAGACATTGCAAGCCGATATAGTTCGGGAACTCTTAAACTGCTATTTGCATATTGGTCTACATGCGTGTTGTTTTTCTCTGCTGATTATTAAGTTTGTTTGGTTGATACTGCTGATTTTTAATTTTGCTTTGAGCAGTCAGGTTTTGAGGGATTTATTAGGGACAAATACACAGCTCTTCCTGACACGCGTGAGAGGATTCTGGCTACAGATCTCACTGCATCATGGACGTAAGCATATTTTTTCTTTTCGTTTTTGTGACATGACATAATTGTTAAGTGGAATTCTAATATTTTTGGCTATCCCTCTTGGTTAAGACAAATCCTTGTTACTGAGATAAATGGATGCAGGTATCCGTACGAATCTATTTATAGCATCCCTCAACAGCCGCTATACTTCACAGAAAGATACTCGAGTGTGAAAAAAGTTCTGGCTGACACTTTCTATGGTCCTCCAAAAGAAGGAGTGTACAGCCCCTCTGTCCAAAACACTCTTTATCACATGGCAACAAATGTTCTCAAGGGGTCTCTCTCTCTCTCTCTCTCTCTCTCTCACCCACGCACGCACACACACCCACACACACACACACACACACATTCCTGTACCCATATGTGCTTGCTTTTCTGTGTGGCATTTTGTTAAGTTTTATGTTCATGATTTCAGGTTTCCTGACATAGCAACAGTACAACTGAAAATGCCAAATATTCATTTCTTACCTGTTAATCTATCTAACAAGGATAATACTATTGTGAAGGTAAGACTACTTCTTTGCATTTATATCTGTAACAAGGATAATACTAACAGTCAATTCCTGTTTCTGATATCCGTTACCCAACTTTGCAATGTTCTGTGTCACTGTTGCTTTGAATGTCCTGTTTCTTTTGCATTATTGGAATGGGTGTTTCCTGTGCTTTATGGGTCAAATTCACTTTGGGATCACATCGAATGGTTCTTCATGCTCAAGAAGCATTAAGGACATTTTCCAATAGCATGCTCTATCATAGTCAGACAATATGTTACAAGTTTGCATGATTTCCATTGCCAATGAAACATTAAGGATATTTGCCAAGCAATGCATCCTAAAAGTTCTGCCAGAGTCTCGTTTCTGCGGACGATCATGATTCATGATCAATATGCTTCCATCTATATTCTTTAGAGAAATGGATTGAGTTTAATGTGATATAGGTGAAACCGAAAGGTATAACTAAATTATAGAGGGTAATGGGTTAGGCTTCCCAATTTCATTGCATGTGGATTGGTATGATGAGGTTAATGTGTTATATTTTGTTCTCTTTTTTTCTTTGGGGTACAAGTTAATGCGTTATCGTTAATCGACTCATGAATATATATTTTTTTTTTCTCCTTTTCCAATTTTGGCAGTTTGAGGATGATGTTTATCTCCCAACAGATGAACCGCACGGATCGATAGAAGCTACTCTAAGCCGTTTCTGGTCAAAGATGTAGTGCTCGCTTTTCACAATGTATGCATTTTTATGTTTTTAAAGATACAGAGCGGTTTTTGCTCAATGTTTGAAGCTACATGATATCATCTTGCTTGATCTTTCCTCCACTGTAAACTGAGGTAGCCTACATAATGCTTTCTCAGGAAGACTTAGTCATGTCCCAGAAGTTACAGAACTCGGAAAAGTTGTTAAATGTGAATAGAAATAAGAATGGGATCTGATAAAGAAAGCTAGGAGGCTATGATTCTGTGAATGTTTTTCATTTATATTTCATATCTAATTAATCAGGTATACTTTGACGACGTATCCACAATAAGAACAATGCTAGGGACACTAAATTTGTTTCCCGTATAACACTCGTATTATACACGTGTATATGTATTTTTCAAAAATACTTATATTTTCCATACATATATGTATTATATACATATGTATGTATTCTTCACGTTTAATACACGTGTTTTTTTACAAATTTTTTAATGAAACACATAAAATTCACGTATGATTCACATATTTTTCACATATTGCCCAATAGACTTGATTTCACATATTGCCCTAAACCCTAGACTTGATTTCTCATTTTGCCCAATAGTCTTTGTTGTAGATAGACAATTTTTCCAAAAATTCATGCCAGCAAGGCAGAATAAAAGAGCACCATACACTACGAAATTCTCAATGGGTCTGGGATGCTATTAAATTGCATCTCAGTTTGTTCCAGGCCATGCACTTTTGAGATCAAATATTAGGCTAGATGGTTTTGTTAGCTAAGAGCCTACTTTGGGGGGTGATTTTGGAGCACGAAATGAAGCTCTTCCTTAAAAAGCATTGATTCTTGGAATATGACTTCAAAGTTATATATAGATTGTTGGGAAAGAGAGCGAAAAATAAAAGCCAATAAATAAATTTGGGTCTAGGATTTGGCTTTTCCGAGACTTGTGTAAATTAAATGGACAAACAAAAGTAACACCAAGTATCTTCCACTATGAAAACTAAGTTTTTGTTTTTTGTGGGATGATTTGAACTGACTGAGAATGGTGCCTTTTATAAGCACCATAACCATGCATATTAGTGGCCGTGCATTTAGGAGAAAAACTCTTTGTTTTCATCCATCTGTTTTTCCTGTAAACTTTCCCATACACATTTCATTTTCCCTTTGTTTATTTTACTATATATTTTCCCGTCTTTTTCTCTCCTCCACAAAGAGGAAACTCATCAATCTCCCTTCTCGATTTAGGTGGAGGGCTCTAGCAGTCCAGCTGCTCTTTTGCGAAATTTGTACCTGTCTTTAGATAAGGACTTGGTCATCATATCTAAACTGTTGTCATTAGTATCGATTTTCTCAAGCTGTTGCTTGGACTCCAAGACATCACGTATCCGGTGATATACAATGTGTTTTGGCCTCGAGTGAGAACTCAAATTCGTGCTCAAGTGGATCGTGCTTTGACTATCACAATGTAAAATGTATTTATGCTACTCTTGCCCTAATTATTGTAGGAATCGCTTCATCCAGAGCATTTCTTTGCATACTTCAGTCACTGCAATTGTTGAGGCCCAAAAATCCAAGGGGCTAGGCCCAGATCAATTTCTGGCCCAACACAGAAAGATTGAACGCAAAGGGAGCCCGATCGGGACAAAAGAGAATTTGTAGGACGCACCAATGCAAGCCACATGCCACGTGTCATGCCAAGCAAGCATGCGCAAAAGGGGTCAAGAGCATACCGGCTTCACAAAATCATGCTCATCTACCCATCCGATGTTACTTGGCCCAATTATAGCCTATCACGGCATTATAAAAACTCAAACGCAAGCATGTTAAATAAACGCCGTGCAAAGGACCACTATTCTAATACCAAGTTATGCCATAAGCTTAAGTGGGCCCAAGCCACAAAATTATCCGGGACTTGCTGAGAAGGTTGTGGTATGGAAGGAAACAAGCAATCACAGGGCCCATTAAGGTCTCGAGGAATGAAAGTTTTAAGCTACTTGGGAGTATTAAAACTCAACCCATTCCTCGGGCCCAAATACATGGGTTAGCATGAGAGAAGGAGAAAAGAATGGTCCAATGCCTTAGGAGGACATCTAGTAACCTATTATGACACTTAGATAAACCTACATCAGTAAAAATGCCTAAGATAAGTAAGCTATTTCCGGCCGCTTGACGAAAACCCATTAGATCCTGGAGATAATACGTTAATAACCCAACACTGTACACACAAGCCCAGCCCAACGCCTTATAAAAATCGGGCATCATGCTCCATCTTTGTCAAAGCTTCAAGATAGTCAATGGGAAGCCATAGCAGGAACCAAAGGAAATCCATGTATGTAAGGAGAGTACCCACCGGGCAAAAGACTACCCGTTTTTTTTTTTCCTCTGTTAGCTCCGTTTTGAAAACCAAGGAGGAAAGCAAGTGGCGCCTCACCCTCATGGGGAGGTCCAGCTGCGTCAAACCTTTGGAACCAGAAAGGGCTCATTACCATGCGCCTTGGATAGGAAAATTTCACCAAATAGGATTGAATGGGGAGAAGCAAAGGAAAAGGGGAGAAGAAAGCTAGATAAAATTAGGGTTCTTCGTGCCTATAAAAATGGAGCCTCTTCTACCCAGCAAAATCATCATCCAGAGCCTGACCAAGCTTTGTCAAGCAACTGGGAATTTACTCAAGCCACCCAATCTTCTTCTCTCGCTATTTTCTTCTTTCCCTAAGATAGGAATCCTCCTAATTTTCTTCTGCCCCATTTTGACCTTTGTATTCTGCAAGAAACCAATGCTCTCTCTCTCTCTCTCTCTCTCTCTCTCTCTCTCAAATTGCTAAACTTGTGAAAGCTTAGCTCCCATGCCACAAGCTCCTCAAGTCAAGCCATTTATTAATTTGGTTGTGTTTATTTGGTTATTAGTGAAAAGGACCTGAAAGTAGTTTTCTAAAGTTTTAGCAAATTTTTCAAAACTCTTTTAGGAGCATGGTACTTAAACTCAGGCATTGGGGGAATCCTGCTCATTTTCTTCTCGCAGTAGCCCAAGCCCATTCGTCAGGCTGTTGGAACAAAAAGACCCCTATATAAATTGGCGACTTCACTGGGGACCAGGCTGCCATTTTCACTAAATGCCTCCAAGAAAAAGAAGATTAAGAGCAATACCATGGCTTCCCAAGATGGGCCTAACCATGATGATTCAGAATCAAGGCAAAATGCCTCCTCTAGAGAACAAGAACGTGTAAGTGAGAGAGCTTTCACCTCACAGATCTCATTACAGCTATTCAGGCTATGGGGCAAACCCAGAGGGAGATGATGCACACCATCTAAAAGTTAAAAAAATTCTGTCTCTAAGCCAAGCGGAGAAGATGATAGACATCCACAAGAGGAATCTGCTGCTGCGTGGAAAAGGGTCTGAACAAAAGGGACCATCTTTTGTTACCCAAGAGGGTGTCGTTGCCATGCTAGAAAAAGAACTTAGTCGAAGCCAGGAGGATTGGAAGTACATTCCTCAACCACCGTACCCATCGAGCTTACTCCAGCAGCCATATCTTAAAGACTATGAAACACCAAGCTTTGTCCTTTTCGATGGAAGGAAGGAAAGCCTGAAGGAGCATGTCAACCGTTTTGTTGATGCCTTGGGACCATATGCTGGTGATTACAATCTCCGGCTTCGAGAATTTTCAAAAAGTCTTATCGATTGGGCTTACACATGGTACACAACATTTGCGCTAGGCTCTATTCGCTCTTGGGATGATT
The DNA here is from genome assembly GCF_902201215.1 of Prunus dulcis. Lineage (NCBI taxonomy): Eukaryota > Viridiplantae > Streptophyta > Magnoliopsida > Rosales > Rosaceae > Prunus > Prunus dulcis. The sequence goes on from NC_047651.1 coordinate 8,410,297, forward strand.
TGGCAAGCAGGCTTTGTAAGAAATATTTCCAGCATGAAGAAAGAGTTACTACTACTCAACTAAACAATACCCGCCAGAAAACAGGGGGAAGATCCTATGGACTTCGTACACAGGTTCCGAGACCTGGCTCTAGATTGCTACGACGAGAAGGATGAGGAGGCACTTGTTGATATTTGCATTAGCAACATTGTGGCGGATTATAGAGTTTATTTGGAGAATATTGGCATTAGCCAATTTTCTCGGCTATTGGAAGCAATGAGAAAGACAAGTATGTCTGTCAAACTAGCAAGACAAAGGACTTGGAGGAGTGAGAAGAAGGAGGCGCACCAAACGCTGGCCATAGATGACAAGCCATCCGATGATTACAGCTCACGCAAACAGAAAAATAGGGAGACGTATCCGCCACTACCATGCAAAAATGAGGAATTCCATGCCATTCTTGACACGATGATTGCTGACGGTGCAATCAAGCCCCTCATACCCTACAAAGTCCCTACTAGAGAGGAGAAGAATGACCCTAGGTACTGCCATTACCACCAATTTGTAGGACATCCAACCACTGCCTGTCAAAGCTTAAGAAGGATTTTACATGCTAAAATACATGAGGGAGTCATTGAGCTTCCTTCTAGGAAGCAAGCCAATGATGAAGACCCATTGCCAAAACGAAGGGGAAAGGAGGTGCTGCCGTCATTACATGTTCCGATGATTTACTTCATGATGATGAATTGTGCCACCCATGGAGGAGCGACCCAAAGCAACTGGAGGCTATTTGGGAACCTTGTGGAAACATGGATAAAGCTTACTGGCGCAAATATTCAAAACCTTCAAGCTATGACACGCCATGGCCACTCGCTGACGAATGGGATGGATGTGCCGACAATGAGGTGTTCATGTTGGACATGCCAGAAGAACAATGTCTGGGAGGCTTTCAGGAATAAGAGTGAAGTTACAGTTGGGCACATGCAAGTAAATCTAAAGGTGGGGCCAATCCGGTCACTTACTAAGCTCTATGTGGTGGACGGTGATGTGGCTTACCATGCTTTGCTTGGAAGGCCATGGCTCAACAAGCACAAACTTGTGGTCTCTACTTACCATCAATGAGTGAAAGGAAGGATTGGGCTGAGGCCACTTCGCATACCTAGAAACCAAGCACCATTCAACAAAAACGAACTCACTACTCCGAGGCAGAGTTTTACACCGAATGCACAGGTGTTGGAAGCAACCCATCTAAGGATTTTGGGACCTATCCCCTTTCTTGAACTGAAGTTCGTGATCTAAGCAACGAGGAACTCATCACCATTGTTGATCAAGAAAGAAAGAGGCACTCGAAAGTCAACAACCATGCTTACGATCAACCCCAATGTTCGAAAGTGATGCTGCCAGATGGGCTCACTGTGTATCACTCATGGCGGGATTGCGGGCTTAACTGTGTCCTATGGGAAAGCCCCGAGTATGGAGGAGAAGTAATGCAGATAGATAGATACAAGAATCTGTGGGGGTCTTTTTCTTTCGGCAGCGGCAAATGGGCTGGGCTGCCGTAAAAGGGAAATTACTGAAATTGCCCCTTGTGCCTGAGTTCGAAAATTAAGCCCCAAAAGCACTTCGAAAGGGCAGTAAAGCCTTAGGAAGTGTTCTGGTTACCTTCACCAACGAAAATGATGGCTGCTTACAGGTGTTTTATGCTTGCTTACAGATAAAATTCTAGCTTAGCATGAGGAGCTTGTGGCATGGGAGCAAGGTCAGCATGAGTTGAGCACCAAAGAGGAAAATAAGGCTTCCGATGGAGAAATGGGAGTGTTTAAGATGAGGGAGACAAGGTTTGCATGATGATCTTGGCTGAGAAGGGGTAAAAGAAGGGCATTACTTCTTCCGGCAGCTTGACAGACTCTGAAAATAGTCTGTTAACAGAGCAGCACGAAGAAGAAGAGTGAATAGGGCTACTGGATTTTTGCTAGTAAGAGAGGAAGCTTGCTCTCTCAGCCTGGGTTGGTTTTTGCTAGGTGGAGGGGACCTCCTTTTATAGCTGCGGGAAACCCTCATTCCCCAAGAAACCCTAATGGTCTCTTCCCCATCTTAGCAAGGTTTTCCTTCCCTTTTCCTTTCC